>NC_090186.1:35593926-35914923 GCF_024679245.1 Pseudorasbora parva | reverse complement strand
AAAAGTATTGCACCAAATACACAATAAGCAATATCAGCTGCTGTTCCAAATACACTTGTCTGTTCTTTCCTCTACATTTCTGGAGGGCTCTCTCTCACATGGTAAATCAGCTTTTTTAAGTGTGGAATGGGGTTATGCCATATACCACACCACCAGGATCTTTAGGTTCCCCAACTCCAAAATGCCAATTTAACCCCTAAAATGTACCTATCAACAAAAGCAGTGGCGCTACTAGGATGCCATCATGGTCTCTCATGAATTTATCTGATCAACAGTACAGTATAACAATAATATAATTAAATATTTCACACAATAACTATTTTCACATATTTTAAAATGCAATTGATTTCTGTGATGGTAAAGCTGACAGGGTCGCATGACGCTTCAGAAATCATTCTAATATGCTGATTCTTATTATTATTGGTTCCAAGTAATTAACGATGTTTCTTATTAACATTGAAAAATGTTTCTACTGCTTGATACACCTTTTTTTCAGCATTCTTTGATGAATAGAAATAGATGTCTTTAATGTCACTTTTGATTAATTTAATGCGTCCTGGCTGAATAAAAGTTGTAATTTTTTTTTTTAAACATCTTACCAGTTTCCAGAAGAACTCAACATTGCTAAAAATAAGAAATGATTCTTGAGCACCAAATCAGCATATTAGAATGATTTTTGAAGGATCATATGACTCTGAAGACACTGCACCACAGAAATAAATGACAAGTTAAATATAAAAATAAGGTTCTTTAATATTTCACAATATTACAGCTTTGTCTGTATATTTACGAGCATTTTTAAAAATGTATTATTCCTAACTTTTGACCGAGTGTAAGTTATAATATAAAAATAATAATAAATTATAGAATATGATAGTAGTATGAACTCACTACTAGCCGATACCAGATGAATAGAAGAGAACTAAAGTAAATAAAGTCTAAAGTTTTTGCATTGGCCACCATTACCCACCAATAGTCCCGCAACTGAACAAAACTGTCAACAGAAAAACAAGAGCTTTCTTGAAGTGGAAAGAACACGCACTGGTGTGAGAACATGCACGTACTGTTCCCAAAGGTGCTGGCGCTTTCCACCCCCTCCCTCAGCCAGCTAAGCACTTTCTCATACAGTAATATCCTGCAAGAAGGTCCAGCTGTGCTTTCATCTGCTTATTTCATTAGGCAGAGTAGGTAGATATCAAGGATTGCATTATGCTTTCCTGTAATCCAATCCCCAGTGTTCCCAGCCGACACGTTCTTTGCATTTACGAAGACACTTCAGCTTCCCCACCTACGTAACTTACCTATACGGCAGCGCATTTAAAGCAATTTCCATCTAGGGGGTGGGGGGGTAGGGGGGGCCTCAAGTCTGATTGGAAAGCTATTTATAGTGCTCATGAACAACGATGCATTTTGACACTGATGCTCCAGGTGGGCAACTTCCATGTTGTTTGATTGCCAGCATGGGAGCATTATCCTGTATTTAAACTCCTCAGCCACAGGGCCGCGATGACGCTGGATCTGCAGGGCTGGGCCTTTGAAATAGGCAATATCCAAAAAGGAAGGGTAACATCTAAAGGCAAGGCCCATGAAAAATTAATGCAAAGGTGCCAAGTCATTTCCATGCTGCCGCGCTGTAGAAGCCCACTCGTGTGACTAGAACATTTTTTGACAGGTCAGCCAGGCGGAACAGAGCAGTGCAGGCATGTGGTCCACTAAGGACGTGAAGAGAGCCCAGGACATGCCGATTCCTCTGCCTGTCAGACTGTCCAGAGGTGGCCTGCCACTTTCAGAAGATATCCAGTAGTGAAGAACAGAGATCAGCACAAGAGCAAGAGCAGACAAAATACCACTATTACCCTCATTTAAATGGTTAGCTCACACAGGAGTGAAAATTCTGTCATCATGTACTAAGCCTTATGTCATTCTGGTACGCTTCATATGACTTTCTTTCTTCCCTGGAACACAAAAGGAGATGTTAGGCAGAATTTCCCTGCTGTTTCTTCCCATTAGAAATGAAAGCTCCAAAAATGACAAGAAACAGAATAATGAAAGTGCTATCAAAGCAGCCTATATAACTTGTGCCCTGTATTTCAAGTCTTCAGAAATAAAATACCTTTGTGTGAGGAACAGACCAACATTTTAAAGAGAAATGGACAATTCTTAGGCTTGGTTTCCCAGACAGGGCTTAGATTAAGCCAGGATTAGGCCTCAGTTCAATATTAGGACATTTAAGTAACAATAAACGTGCAATTGAAAAAAAAAAAAAAAAAAAAACATTACATCTTACATCTTGAGACGAGACAATGGCATATTTTAAGATATGTCAGTGGAAGTTGCTTTCAGTTAAAACAGCTTAAACATAAATTTATTCTGGAAGGCATAAAGCCATATCTTTGAAACTGGGGGTTAATTTTTTATGGAATACTGCAGTGTTTACTTTATTTAACGTGCACTTGTGATCAATAATCAAAAATAACTTCCCTTCCCTCTTGACAACCTGCCACACAATAGCAAACCACAGGCATCTAATAAATTCCTGATGGATAAAAATTCATTCAAGTCATCTCCTAGATGTTTTCTTGTTCGAGAAGCCATTTTACTTGGATATACATCACAATAGGACTTTAGTTTCATGCTGATATTAAAGAAATCTATTACAATTCTATTTTGTAAATGTATGTTATAGATTTTGTGAATTATTCATCTGTGCATATTTTTTTTTAACCTTGTAATGTTTAATCAGAATGTCATAACTCAATCTTCCAGTGAAAATGAAAAACTTCTCTGGAGACTTCTAATCTGTTAAACCCCACCCCAAGCTTGCATTCAATTGAGTGCTACACCCACATCTCAAAATCCAATCAATAACCGATGGATAAAAATGTGTTTTCCTTTTACCATTATACTCAGATTGTTGTTACAACATTGAAGAAAATGATCTGTTGCTCTCTTCCGTTCAACTTTTAAAAAGTAAATCCTTGAAGCTTGTGTGACATATCTAACATAAATGCTACGAGCTATGACAATCTGTTCCGCACACAAAGCTCTCCTATGGCTTCCAAAGACTTCATGACATGCATCATATGAACTACTTTTAGGATGCTCTTTGTCATTTTTTAAAGCTTGGCGGCACTTTAACATAGGAAAAGAACAGTGTCAACTGTGAATAATCTGCATAACGTCTAATTTTGCATTCCACAGATGAAATAAATGCATGGGTTTGGTTTAAACATGAGACTTGCAACCCAATTTTTGCATGAACTAGCGCTTTAAGAATCAAAGCGAAAACTCAGAGGTTTCGTCTGCCATAATAATTCCTACTAAAATGAAAAGATCAGAAAGTGCCTTAACACACAGAGTGTATATGTTTACATGTGCGTAAAATATAGAGATATGACAAGAACGAACGAGAGAGAGAGAGAGAGAGAGAGAGAGAGAGAGAGAGAGAGAGAGAGAGAGAGAGAGAGAGAGAGAGAGAGAGAGAGAGAGAGAGAGAGAGAGAGAGAGAGAGAGAGAGAGAGAGAGAGACGCACTGGATCAAAAGTAATTATTCACAACAGGAGGCTGCAGAGTTAATTCGGCCAATCAGAAGAAGGGTGGGGGGAAGGCTAGAGAGAATGAGAACAACATAGAAGTAAAATCAGAAAGAGAAACCCCATGAAATACAAAGCTATATTTATTTTAAATGGCTAAAGCGTTCTTCATACTTCATGTCATGTCAGCTGTGGAAAAGTGTTCAGTTCATTCTGGTTCATTTGATATTGTCACCATTGGCAACAGCATGTAGTCAACCACAAGCACAAGGACTGCCAAGAGACTATCATTTTGTAAAATGCCCAACACTTAATCACTTCCTTTGTCATGGTGATTAAACAAGGCTGTTTGGAATGGAATGCAAGTTTATTGCCTGCAGCAAACTGCGCATTATATACTGTATACCGCCCACTATTTTGTAAAAGTGGTATGCCACAACAAATTTTTGCAAATAGTAATGTTATAATGACCTCACATGACTTGTCCTCTATTATGCTTTTTTGAATATTACCTTTATATTGCCTGTTTGTGAATGTAAAAGGTCTGCAAAGTTTCAAATTCAAAGGTCAAAATGGAGAACAAAAAAGTTAGTTTCCCAAAAGGAATAATCATTTCTGAACTGCTAAAATAAGTCTTTAGTCTCACTTCCTGTTATACAGCCTAATTTGCATACTGCCAGCCTATGATCTTCATTGGCTGCCCACGAACAACGTCTACTTTGACCTGCCCTCAAACACTGTAGATGTGGATGCGTCCTGAAAGAGTTTGGATTGTGTTGCTCACTATTTCCAGCACTGTAAATCTACTTTGCATGCACTTCAAAAGGACTCGGCTCACAGTTAGTGGGATTGATACGGAAAAACTGATGCCATCATTACTGTTCGTATCGCTGTTTACCAAGCACTGAGGAAGCCTCCAGAGCTAAAATTCAAATATGGTAATAGGAGTTTTGTTTCTGACATTGCTGTAAGTGGTTGACTAATCACAATAGATGGGGCTGGTTGACCAATCAGAGCAAAGTAGGATCACTAAAAGGAGGGGTTTAGAGAGAAAATCTTCGAACAAACCATTTTCAGACTCTGAGACATGAGGTGATGTGCAATGTATATTTATGAGATTTTTTTTTTTTTTTTACCATAATGTTGTTGGAGACCTCCAAAACAAAATGAGTAACCTTTAAAAATAGCATAATTTGGGCACTTTAATCATTATTTTTATACAACAACCCAGAAGTTAGCATCACCCTGGTTCCCTTGATAAAATAAAAAAATAAAAAAACCAATACGATTTTTCCAGTGGCTTTTGGATTACACCAGAAAATAAGCTTTGTGACACACTTTTTTTTATCATTGAATATCTTTACAAACGGGTACAAATTTGACACCGAAAAACCTGAATAAACGGCCATAAACAAATTATACCACAGTCACATGACAAAGTCACCAATATTAAGCTTTCAACAACTCTTTCAGTCTTTATATAAAGAAACATTTTCCCTGAAAGTCTGAGTTAGAAGAGTTTGAGTCTTTTTCCAAGTAAAAAAAACGACACATTATTAATGAATTTTATATTGTAGATTAAAACGTAAAAATACCTTGAGCTTAGGCATAATGAATTTTCAAGACTTTGTCATGTTTATGAGATCGCATAAGCACTAATTAATATGTTGCATACTGTGCACATTTACATATACTGCAAAAGTAGTACAAGTAGTGTAATACCACGCAACTTGAAACAGCTCTGAATCTTTATGACTTTTTTAACATATCTCATCAACGCTGATTAATGTTGCATACTGTGCACATATTTGCATGCTGCAAAAATGGTAGTGCGAAAGAGCGCCATTTAAAACACCTGATTATCCATCAAACATCTGTGAATGATTCAATTTGAATCTTTAAGATGCAATTTTTTTAACACATCTCAACACTAACTAAAGAAAAAGCACTTTAAACCATAGTGGGTCAGTATGTTTACAACATTACTACATGATTTTCTTCAACTGAACCTTAAGAAATCCTCCAGAAATAGCAGCCTAGACGCTACTGTGATCAGTGGAACTGACGACTCTTGTACTGCAATACAGGGCATGTGCGACAGACAGGGTTTTACCCTTCTGCTCCTATTCTATCATTATAAAGGAAGACAGGATCACTAATGAGCTGGTAACGGGTGGACGTGTGGCCACAGAGGTGAAGGAGTGAGAGGGCTCTCTTTGTGAGTGAAAAAGCTTCCTTCTCCCTTCATCTTGCGATTATGTGTCAACATCAAACATGGCGACTAGCGCTCCACACCTGCCTGTCAGTGCAGTCCTTTGGAGCTAAGATTAAAGGGGGTTTTGCTCACCAGAGGTAAAAACAGCAAAATGAAACGCACTGTAGGACCCAGAACACATCATATCTTTAATTCCTTCAGTTCTTTGTTCAGACAAACAGGTGGACTGTTGCGTCCTCTGAGCAAAGAGAGCGAGTCTTTTTACAAACTGCATTAGAAATCCAAACACATTTTCAGAAAGAATAATTTTGATCTCTTGAAACAACCCTTCAAGCTGTGAGATTTGGAGTTTATCATACGCACAGCCATGATGCCAAATCCACCAACCCAACACAGTGATATTTCATTTGCCGTCTTCTTGGACTCAACTGTTCCAAGCCATTCCAATTCCTACCATGTTGCAAAAAGAAAGATAAATCACAGCTTTAAGAATAAAGATGTCACTGAGCATATAAAATACAAGTACCGGTTTTGGAAGAATCCCATTCAAATAGCCATTTCATATCAAACTGAAATTCCTCTATTTTCCAAATGCATGTCATTGATCTTATTGAACGAGTCTTCCATGCATGTTTTATTAAAAAACACTTTGAGCTCATAATTGATCAAGATTCTTTCTTTCTGAGGAATTCTCCAATAATTTAGTCCACTTAAACCCCACCACTTTCTTACAATCAACCTCAAACTTGCATTCAGATCTGGCTTCATTCAGTCAACAACTAATGGACAACCAAGACCCGGCTCTCATTTTCTATTTCACTAATCCGTTTCACTCAGAAGCATGTCACATTAGAAAAGAAAAGACCTGTTGGTACTTCCGTTCATTCAGAAATGCTGAAAACAAACTAATATTTGTCAAAAGAATCTGAGACTGGCTGTTGATTACAAGAGAACATAAGTTCAGTCAGTGCAGTTATAATGGAAGTCCACTAAGCAAAGCATTCTGGTGGGTTTAGAAGCACAGTAGCACATATGTGCTCATATTTATATATATTTAAAGCGTTGATATTAATTATATACTAAAATGAGTTTTATTTGAGTGGCAAAGTAGTCAAAATTACCTTTTTAGTAGTATGACTACAGCAGATGAACTTGTAGCTCAATGTAAACAGCCCTTCTTGCATGATTAAAATTTGATTTATATTACGAGGCTGTTGAATGCTTGAATCTGATTGGTTTATGAACACTCTTAAAAGGTGTGCAATTATTTACAGGGAAACGCGTGGCTAAAGTAGTTCCAGGCAGGTCTTGACCGCATTACAGTTCCATATCACTTCTATTTTCATTTTCCTTCAGTACTCCGTTTGGGATTGCTGATTTTTTCCGATCAAATTTTAACCGGTTCAATCAGCGAACAGAGGGAGTGCCTGAGAAAAATGACATTGATGTTGTGCGCTACAGTCTATGGTTTAAGATGTCATGACCAAATGCTAGTGATTGGTTATGGCAGATCCAATAGTTTAAAACTTTAAAAGAGTTCCCGCCTTCAAGGATGTTAACGCTTGTCAATGGAGAGTGGCCAGACTCTCTGAACAAATTAAATGCACGAGAGCCTGGTAGGACCAGGCTAGGTCCTTACAGCTTACAACAGCAAAGTAACCAAAACCCACAATGAAACTGACCAAGCAAATAAATATAGTAAACAATAGGGTAAAACTGACAAATTATTTCCATGTTTTTTCCTCAAAATTACAGTTTATTGGATTTCTCCCACTCTCTCCCACTCAAACGCACACATACAGTATGGACACACTCTGCTTTGAGTCGTGATCACATTACCACCTCTAATGTGCATTCTTTTTCTAACGATTAAACAGCCCGACGTCAATTATTCCTTCCTTAAATTTAAATTTGCATAGAATGTTAGTCTCGTGTTAACACACAGTTGCAAGAACAAATATGTGAACCACTTGCAGAATCTGTGAAAATGTGAATAAGTAAGATAAAATAAAACATTAAGAGATCATTATTCAGTTATCAGTTATTTAGTGCTGTCCTGAAGATATTTTACATTAAAAAAAGTTTACATATAGTCCACAAAACAAAAACAATTGCTGAATATATTAAAAATGAGCCATTCAAAAGGTAATGAACCATTAATTATCTGTACTGCATGTCATTACCTGGATGATCCACAGCTGTTTTTGGGTTTTGTGATAGTTGTTCATGAGTCCCTTTTTGTCCTGAGCAGTTAAACTGCCCGATGTTCTCCAAAAAAAATCTTCCAGGTCCTGCAAACTCTTCAGCAATGGCTGTATGATTTTGAGATCCAGCTTTTCACACTGAGGACAATTGAGGGACTCAAACACAACTATTAAAACAATAATAATTCAATGATGCATTAAGAGCTGGGGGTGAAAACTTTTGAACAGGATGAAGATATCAACATTTTTCTTATTTTGTTTAAATAGGCTTTTTTTCATTTAGTACTGCCCTTCAGAAGCAACAGAAGATAATTACATGTTTCCCGGAGGACAGGTTAAGTACAATTTACCTTGATCTTCAAATTCAATACGTTTTGACCCCCTGCTCTTAATGCATTGTGCTTCCTTCTAGAATCAGTGAATGATTAAACCTTTATAATAGTTGTGTTTGAGTCCCTCAATTGTCCTCAGTGTGAAAAGATGGAACTTAAAATCATACAGTCACTGCTGGAGAGGATTCAAATATGCAAAATATGCTGGAAAACGGAAGAGTTTGCAGTACCTGGAGAACTTTTCTGAAGAACATTGGGCAGTTTAACTGCTCAGGATAAACAAGGGACTCAGTCAAGAACAACCATCACAAGAAAAGAAAAAAAGAGAGATGTGGATCATTTTTGGATCCATCTTCAAAGGTCAGAAATACTGTGTCTGGTGATTAAAAATTTGTCGTCTGCATGTTTAAAATTATGCCGGAAAAAAAAAATACAAAAAAGTAAAATAACTTATTCAGGACAGCACTAATAAACAATAACATGGATTTTGTATGATCTCTCATTTAGTTCAAATTATTTTCACTTTTTCACAGATTCTGCAAGCAGTTCACTTACTTTTTCCTTGCAATTGTATAATGTTCTTAAAGGTGCAGTGTGTAGTGTTTATGAGGATCTATTGACAGAAATGCAATTTAATATACATAACTATGTTTTCTGTGGTGTATAAAGACCTTACATAATAAACTGTTATGTTTTTATTACCTCAGAAGAAAGACAATTCTATACACCATTGGGTCTCCTTACAGTGAAGTCACCATTTTGCGCTGTCATGTTTCTACAGTAGCCCTAAGCGTACACACTCTACAGATCGCTAGTCACTCTCTGCTCTCTTAGATGACATTTTTGCCCTGTGTTGGCCCCCGTAGTTTCTCTACGTGCTTTGAAAGGAAGGGGTGAGCAGTGGGTGATTGCAATTCCCAACCTCACCGCTAGATGCCACTAAAATTCATACACTGAACCTTTGAAGGAATAAATCTCTCAAAAATGATAATTGTCAATTTACTCACCCTCATATTGTTCTATACTGGTATGACTTTCTTTGTTTGCACAAAGACGACATTTTGAAGATTGTAGAGAGCCAAATAAAAGAATAACATTTTTAAAAATTACATGAGGGTTTTAATTTTTGGGGGTATATATTGTATACAATACCTTGTATATATTTTAACACTTCTCCTGATGTATTGCCCCATAGACTTCCGTTGTATATGCATATGTTTCACAATTTACATGCTTTTACAAACTGAGGAAAGAGTCAAAATGGTTTTCTACTGATAGAGCTTAACCTTTGGAGCCAGAAGTGCAAGCCCATTCAAGACCTAAATGAATCATATTCCTTATTTAAGTCCAAATCTGTCATTAAACATTACACAATCATTAAGACAGCACATAAGCCAACCTCTATCTTTTGTTAATCAATGACAAGACAGACAGGTCTGATGTCTGCTGAAAGCAATACAAGACCTGTGTGTTGACAGATGTGTTCTTGAGCGTGGCAAAGAGCACTGTGGGAGACAGAGGAAGTGTGTAACAGGCTTTTTAAACAATCTACTTAATCATATCACACTTACAGATCTTCCTTTTCTCTACACATTAGGGTTCTAAGGTCCGATTACGTTCACATTTATGCATTTGACACTTTTGTTACAAATTAACTTAAAAGGTGTACATAGAGTATGTGCGATCACCACAGGAAATTCAGGAACGTCACATGAGTTACAGCAAAGAGAAAGACAATTCCAAATAGCACTATCAGATTCAGAAAAATAAAGGAGGCTAGATTCTCAAGCCATTAACTGACTTAAAGTGGGTCAACATGCAAATTCGCCAAAAACACCACACTGCTTTTCTGCAGCCATTAAAAGGTCTACTTCTGAGTTTCAAAAAACTGTATTGCTGAGAAAAGGCACGCAACATATTAGGTTTTCTATTATCTGCCAAGGAAGTTATGAATAATTTACAGCCACTGTTACACATGCATGGTTGGACTCTTCTACTTGTTCACTTAGGCAGGAAAAAAACTCAAGAGCTCAAAAGACAATCCTCAAGCATGAGGAACAGTTCTCACTAGTAATAAATGCTGACGTAAAAAGTATACAAGTTTCAATCCATACATATACCATTCAAAAGTTTTGGGGTAGGTACGATTTTTAAATGTCTTTAAAAGAAGTCTCTTATACTTACAAAGACTGCTTTAATTTGATCAAAAATACAGGAAATTTTGTAATATTGTGAAATATCATTAGTAGTGTCAAATAACTGTTTCCTATTCAAATACACTCAAGGATTATTAGGAACACCTGTTAAATTTCTCATTAATGCAATTATCTAATCAACCAATCACATGGCAGTTGCTTCAATGCATTTAGGGGTGTCGTCCTGGTCAAGACAATCTCCTGAACTCCAAACTGAATGTCAGAATGGGAAAGAAAGGTGATTTAAGCAATTTTAAGCATGGCATGGTTCCTAATAATCTTTTAGGTAAGTGCATATTGTTTTTATATAATTTATTTCTGTGATGGTAAAGCTGAATTTTCAGCAGCCATTACTTCAGTATTCACTCTTCAGTGTAACATGACATTTAACAAGCTGATTTGGTGCTGAAATTTGACCTCAAACATTATTGGTTGTTACATTATTCAATGTTAAAGGTACGTTCTTATATGTTAAAGATTATTCAAGAGTTAAATGTTCTTTGGAGCTGTCAAAACATTGCTTGAGTTATATCAACTTTTGGTCTAATCAATTTAGTTTGAGAAAGATATTTAGACATTGCATATGGTTTTGCTTATGGCACACAACACACCTCATCTTCAAAAATACCAGAAGTTACCAACCAATCTTCTAATTAAACAACTAGCAGTCAAGCAATCCTCAAGCAATTTTCCAAGCAATCTTTGTGTATTCTGACCATTTCTTTTGTAACAGGTTCACCATTGCAGAATGAGTATTTTATTTTAAAGGGGTGGTAAAACACGATTTCCTTTTTCTAACTTTAGCTAGTGTAAACAACATCTGCAAAGTTATAATGCTCAAAGTCTAAAGCAAAGCGAGATATTTGCTTTTAAAGAAATCAATTTCTAAGGACTACAGCAAACGGCCGGATGGGAACTACAGCCTTTTCCTCCAGACTTGCTGACATCAGCGGGTTCCATATTTACATAAACCCCTCCTCTGAGAATATTAAATAAGGGAGGGCAATGTCATTTTTTTATTTCTGTGGAGAAGAGTAGGCTGAAATGTGTTAGGCGGTTGGCGAATCACAGCACAGCTGGGCCAGCTAACCAATCTGAGCTCATTGCGTATTTTTGAGGGACTGGCTTCATAGAACCAGGAAACTATCAGACTGTTTTTACTAGCCTAGAAATCTAGACACACCCTAGCGGCAGCAAATTTAATCTGCCCGTGAGTGTTGTCTAGCAACTCTCAATACCCTTCTGAGGTGTATTCGCCTAACTCTAGCCGAGCCAATCACATTGTATATAGAGTAGGTAGGCGGGGGGGCCATAATGACGACGGCCGAGTTGCGTTGGTTTGCATGCCTCTAGTAAACACAGAAACTGGCGAAAGGCGGTCTTTCGAATCAGCTCTGACCGCGACTCTGGAAGACTTAGAGTTAAGCTTTTCTCTGAGAAAAGAAAGAACGGCACTGAAGTCATTCTTAAAAAGGGAAGATGTGTTCTGAGTTTTGCTGAATGGATACAGCGAATGTTTAATCTGTCAATGAGCTCTGTTTCACCTTCGTTGCTCTGGTTGGTGTAGCGCTATCCTATCGCGTGCAGAGGGAGTTTGAAAGACAACCGTTTATCCCGCCACTCGGATTGAGCCCTGTCAATGGTGAGTTTCCAGACCAAACATCTTGATGTGGGTCTGGCGGGTCAGGCTATGTTTTTACAGCAGTGTACAATAAAGGTAAAATGTATGAAAAATAATGCCTTTTTTTTATTTTTACGAAGAATGAACACATTACAGTGCACCCCACAAACACAATCAAGCCTTCAAAAGAATGTTTTACCACAACTTTAAATTCTTTAAAAGATATTCTACACTACAGATAAGATTTAAAGGGTTACTTCAGCGATTAGCAAATGTCTTTGTATCAGTAGAAACCCTGGAGTATATTCAAATGATTGTGCTTTCCCCCCTCATATCCCCATGAGACAAGAGATTTATGCATTTTATTTCTGGAAAAATTCCTCCTATGGAGCAAATTGACGATATTTGCATCATAGGAGGAGTGTTTGCCCAAAGGCTAAAGACTACAGCCAGCAGAAGGAGCCATTTCCGCATGTTTTGAATCCACGCATTGGGGATGGAAGATCACACTCAGAGCTCAGCTCGCAGCTGCAGGCACTCATTTAAACGGAGCTATGGTGAGCAATGTAAGTCTTTTAACTTCTCAAATTAATTTCTATGAAAGTTAAGATGGTAAAGGCATGAACTGAAACGTGCCAGACTGAACTCGCATTGTGAATGTATGCCGCGAGTGTAGTCGCGATTACCTCAGCTCTCATCATGAGAGCTCATTTATCTCACTCCTGCAGTCAGTGCTCAGTGCTGGGATACTCGCGCGGTGACTCACTCATTATATTGAACAGACACGTTCAGTTTTTAATTGTAGTGTCTGCTCCAACTCAGTCACAGTAAACAAGTTGGTGGCTTTGAAAAATGGCCTCACAGGCCAGCGAAGCATTCTGGGAATTGTAGTCTTTCATCCCCATGAGACAAATACATTTTCTGTCTTTTCTCAGTCTAGAAGACACCAAATTCAAAAATAATTTCACATTTCTAATTCATTGATGACCCAGTTTAAATACAGGTTCATCTTCCCAGCGCTGAAGTACCCCTTTAAATGAACATATTCAGACAGTTAGTGTTGTTGATTTAGATCTATCCAGGTGGTATGTGAAAAATCCTGTTGATAATTAATATTTATTTTTTAGAAAGCAATGGAGAGTTTGCAACTGGCATTTTGCAGTTTCGTAAGCAGCTGTTCTGAGACACTGATGGCAAAAAGAAAGAAAAAAATTACTTCATAAAACAAATCAGAAATGGCACACAGAACAGTGTACAGCTATTCAGTTTGGATCCATCTTCAAAGGTCAGAAATACTGTGTCTGGTGATTAAAAATTCATCGTCTGCATGTTTAAAATTCTGCCGAAGAGAGTTTAGGCCTTTGCTTTTTTGAGTATTGATGGAAAGCAGAAAGGCCTTTTCAGAAAACCATAATATAAAACTATAACGCCAAAAAACATCACAATGCACCAATTCTATCAGCCACGGACACCTGTCTTATGATGAAACACATCTGGCAAATTCATCCTGGCTCAGAATCAACAAAATCTCTCTCTCTCTCACTCTCTCCTCTATTCTTGCCCTTTTCGCAGTTATTAACTGGAAGCCTGCTGATGCAGCCGAATCCTAGTGCAATGTCAATGTGTAGCTGTGAGAGACAGAAAACCAGTGTATTAGTATAAAACTTAAGGAGAGGAAGCCATAAAGTACAGAAGGATACCATGTACCAAGCAAGGTTGTATGAGAAAAAGCAGACACAGATTCAGCAGAAAACGATCACTCTATAGGAAATCATACTCATATTTTATGTACCTTGTCTATAATCAACCAATAATAACAGCACAACATTCTAACAGTAAGTCTTAAGCAAAATTCTTAAGCATGTGATTGTATCTGTACTAATATGAGACAAACCTGCATTATTTGTCTTCAAAGAGATGACACTTACAGATGTTAGGAAATCAACATCCAGGCCTTTATACTCCAGACATTCACTGTTGACCGCAAGATTTGAGCACCAAAATGGCCGACCAACAATCCATTTTCTTCTTGTAGAGCATTAGATTCCCTAATAGTTAGAAGACTGGAATATCACACGTGTATTTTTATGCCCTCACTGATCTAAACGCACTGTGATGAGAGTTTTGGAATATGGTCTTGGTTTTCTGGAGGAACACCTCAAAGAAAGAAGACTGTTGATGAGGACCGTTGGAAAGTCACCTAACTTCCTCCTCCAAGACAAACACATCCATTTCCAATAATGTCTTGGTTAGAGTTCTTAGTTTTAAATGTTTAAAACTTATAAAAGTAAAAACAAAACTTTGTAGTCCAATCATGGAGGTGCAAACTTTTCTTTGTAGTTCCAGACGTTCTCTTCGATAGCGAAGCCATTAGTGAGAACATAAACAGATGCAGCTTGATTTGCAGTTATGATAACAAAGACCCCTGCAGACACATGGTCATCTCTTGGCGCAAACAACTTCCAAAAGTCCAGTCCAAAAAAAATGGAAAAAGCACAATTCTTCCAGAATTGGTAAAAACGTCTTTCTGATTATAACGTGCGTCACCTTTGCATTAGCTTCCTGCTAAATAAAATGTAGTTTTCTTTTTAGATGTAGTTTTTTAGCACTCAAGATGAGCTCCTGCACTCTGGGTATTTTTGATTTCCTTTGCGCAAAAGCTGAGCAAACAGACAAAGGGAGCTGCGATAGAACCCAGCCAAGTCTCGCCTGGGTTTTTTCTCTTCCATTCCTCTCCCTCTCCGTGCTCCCGCACTCCCGGCGTGGCAACTTTCCCGAGAAACCCTGGCGAAGCTCCAGCCTGTGTCTGCTCGTCTGGGCCCCCCTCCTCCCCCCCGAAATTTAGGCAAATTGATCAAAACGAATCTCAAATTAATTTCTTTTCTCTGCCATTCTCTGCCACCTCCATCCAGATACAGTCCCCTCCCCTCTTCCTTCGCCAGATGCACAGATTTGAGGACATTGGAATGTCTGTCATCCCAATCTCCCCAGCGTCCCCGCAACTCCAATGTTCCTCCTTCAACCGGCCATCCGCTTCATCCATTGTTAGCCACCGGCACTCGAGAGTTGCTCCGTGTTTCACCTACTCATTTTCAAATCTATCTTAGCAGGGAAAAGTCCTGCTGCCTTTCCTCTTTTCAGCGTGTGCCAGAACAGTACCTCGTGTGCTACTACTGCCATTTTTGGGGACATGGCAGCGATGCTGTGCCAAAGCGGGACGGCCCTAAGGACACCCTCCCTAAAAAGATCCTCACTTATGGAAACCAAACCATGGACTCAAATGCACCTTCACAAAACTGCTGTGATATTTAGCACTGCAAAGGAACAGATAATATGAAAACAGCTGGTCTATATTACACTGACCATCTATATTTCCAATTAAATATCATTTTAATATACAGCAAATTTAATCTTTGCTGCTTTGGTTAGAATTAATGTTTAAGCAAAGACCACATGCATGCTCAATAGCACATCCTTACAAGAGAAGGATTTATTCTGTACTGCTTAATCGACTATCAAACCAGAAAATTAATTTTCTTTGCATCTTTTCCTGTCAACAATTCTTTTAAACTGAAACAATATTTTTGGTCAAGGTCAAGCATCCTGCCAGATGAAAAACATGGATTTTTTGTGTGCGTGTTAATTAAAATGTTTAAAAAGCACTTAAAAGTATTTTTTTAAAGAAATATTCATGTTTAGTCACAAATGTCTTATAATTTGCCCATTAGAAGTTAAATTGTGTGTAATTGTGGGTGACACATAAGGAGAGAGTTCATCCAAAAATGTTACATTCTGTCACCATTTACACTGCCTCATTAGAGAAATTTCAAAATTTCAACCCGCTGATGTAATTTCAAAACCTCATGTGTGACTTTCTTTCAACTGTGGACACAAAAGAAGATATATCCAGGAATGCCGGTGTCCAAAACCACATTGGACCTCATTGAATTATATTACATGGACAAAAAAAACTAACTGTTCTCTTAAGTGTTCCACACAAAAAAAGTAAGTCATAGGGATTTGTAATGACATGGGGCTGAGGGGGGACTAAATGATTATAGAATTTCAATTATGGATAAGCTATCTGGATATGTTTTTTTTTTTTCAGTGGTTTCAGTTGTTACACAGGTAAGTTCAAGATTAGTTTGAGCAAACTCTGTTTTTTCTGGCTCAAGAATGTGGATTGTTTTTTATCTGTGTCCATCACCATTGTAACTTACACTACACGGCTAACCTGCTCTACAGCAGGTTTTATTCTGGGTAAGAGACCGCAAAACCCAAACTGGACCAATCAGCTGCAAGTAAAGATGCAATAAAGCCACACCCCCTGTATGTCTCTGAATTAAAGCAGTTTATAATGAGACAACTTTAGAAATAAAATTGTGCATCTTCTGGTGCCAATTTGTTTATTATATGAATTATAATCACTTTGAATTCATATGTTCATATAAATATATCAATTGACAAGTAGCCACATAGTAATATAAATATAATACATGCATTCATAATTATTTTAAACAACGTGTATTCTTTTGAGCTCTTTGTGAACCTATAATTATTAGGCATATTTCTTTGATTCACATCATGCATTGATATAGTCAGATATTCTTTCAGCTGCCTTCTCAAGCTTTCAATGCAGCAGCAGCAGTGTTTATTTCTGCCTTGTAAACACATTTAATTTCATAATAATTTTCAAAACAATCTCTCAATCTTCAGAAGAGAAGTGAATCAAACGGACACTGTGATTGGCTGTTTGCCGCACGTGTCACACTTTCAGGTGCACGTGCTTGAGAGTTGATCTCTAACTCTGGATTAAACCTGAGGTGACAGCGAACGTTTATACCGAGCTTTGAGAAACGGTTGAACTTGATCTAAACCAGGTGGGATTTATCTGGATTTGTCAAATCTAAACCTACTCTGAAACTCAGCTAGCTTCATGCAACAGGCCTCAGAAGTGAGATCACAAAAACAAATGATTCACATACCAACAAATCACTGTTTTTAAGTAAATATTAAAAAGCAACGTCAAGGGAGGGAATATTTTTGCATATTCGTGAAAAAAAAAAGTACAATCCCACTCCAAAAGAAGTCCACACAAACTGCACAACTCGAAAGAACTGAAGCAGTTCCCTCCAGCACATGAGCTAAGCGCCCACAAAGTTTTCTTGTTCGAGCTGCTCATGTTCAAAGAGACATCACACTGCCCTAAGCTCTGATCTCATTCTTCCATCTGTTCTGTGGTCTGTAACCTTCCACCAGGTTCATTACATCTTCAAAGCGAGACACGCGTGTGTCAGTGTTACAGAGTGTTACCTGGCAACCTTCCAGCTCCGCGGTGGAGTCCCGTTGCCAAGGGGAAGCCTTGAGAGGCGAGCGCTGATAATCAGTTCACTGCAGTCTGAAGGGGTGGATCCCTGCACGGGCGCGCTTCATGCCTCTGCACTGAACGCCAATGTGAGTCGCATGTCAAGCAGCCTGCGGATGCTCCTAAGAGCGAGCGTTGCAGACACATTATTATTATTATACGTATTAACTTCTAGGCCGAGTTACAACAATAACCAATTATCAGCTACTCTAAAGATTCCTTTACAACTTTAATAAGTCCACAGTTGTACCATTTAAATGTATGCAAAGGCAATATCTCCAAACATGGAAAGGAAATGTCCACACGGACCTGCTGCTGGGAGGATGGGACAAGGTGTATGGATATAGCCCAGGGCTGGAAACCAGAAAATTGCTCGTTCGACCTCCAAAAGAAACAAGCCTTGTGTTATCACTATTGTGCCCTTGAGCAAGACAAGTGATCTGCTCCAAAAGGGTTAGTGTTCCCAAAAATGAAAATTCTGTTGTTGTTACTCCTACCCATATGCTGTTTTTTTCTTCTTCAGTAGAACACAAAAGGATAATTAAAAAATATCAATTAAAAAAAATGCATTGCTGATGCAATTTTTCATTTTGTGTTCCGAGGGGGGTGAGAGAGTGTGTAAATAATTTTGAACTGTCCCTTTAATAACTGCACCCACATTATCCATTTCACTTTGGATAAAAGTGTGCTAAATAACTACTTACTGTTTTAACTGGATGTTTCCTTTTCCGATTAAATTGTGTCGCTTAAAAGGTGTGATTTAGGATTCGTAGCAAGCCTCCTGTTCCCATCAGAGCTCTTCACCCTACTTGAAGCAGCATTTCCATTTTTATGTAAGAGCCTGAGTCAGCTGTTCTGTTCCACTGCTAGTGTGCTTTTTATTGCCCTTTACTACCCTCGACTCTTGCCTCTGAGGAAAAAGATATTGAATATTTAATGCCAAGAGTGTTGGAGGTATTACTCGGTAAAAGAAGACTTACTTTGAAAACATTTTGCTTCACCTAATGGTACTCTAAAGTGAAAGATGGTTAAAAATGAAACGGAAAGGAGACGAGTGAGATGTAGCCTACTGATGCTGCAATAGGGTTTCTTAAAACATATGAGTTGACTATTGAGCAGGCAAATAGGAGTAAATAATGTCTGCAAATTCTGTATGTCTAGAATAAACAAAATGACGATTACATGCTACTGTAGCACTGCGCATGCGCGTCGCACAGCTCCAGGAAAAACAAAACAAAGCCCCGTGTTTCCTCGATCGCAGAAGACCCATAGATTTTCTTTTGCACGTGTAAGCTTAGGCTGCATTTCCGTAGCCTGTAACATTGTATTCAACCGCGACTAAAACCTTAAGCGCTGCCTTTGTTTGACCGCTGCTAGCCGCGTTAGCACGTGGACTGAGAGAATAAGACAAGTTCACAACGCCATACCTGACACTTTCACGCTCTGCTCTCTTCCAGGTAGCGCTTCCTCCGGAGACGGCATTCGCACTTTGGAGGACATATCTCCCATTCTATTGTGGATGAAATGACGCCAAAACAAACGCACGGAAGTCCGCACGACCATGAGCACAAACACACCGCACGCGACGCACTTGTGTAACGATTGCACAAGCGCGTGCTCGTTACTTAACTCGAATATTAAATAAGAGTAATTAAGCATTATCTAATCATATGTTTACATTCCTTTTTGTAACCATTGCTAAAACGAGTCTCTGCTGTGTTGGAGGACAAAAACAGAGTATGTGCCTGAAATGTTTCAATAGATTGAATAAAAAGTGGTAAAACTACTCGTTTGTCTTGACACTTTTTTTAACAGATTGTTTTTATTATTAGTGGTGTGACAATTATGTTATAATATGTGAGCTAATAAACTAATATTTTTAGGTAGGCCCTATATATAATTTAATCTCACACCATGAGCATAAAAACAACGTATTTTGTGTATGCTACTCAATAGTATTTCGGATTAAGAATGCTCATATTTTGTGCTGATCATTGTGCATGTGCCAGTTAAAAGAAGTTTATGATCTTTGACTATGTGTAACAATTAGGCTACTTCAAACTGAAAGTGTCTATCTCTTATCAGTTAGGCTAATGTCGGCGCATGCAAACAGATACAGATTGTTTTATTTAATGCCATGTCAGCATCCAGGGCTATTTTCATAGCAGAAATTCAATTGCACAATACAAATATCATATAGACACAATAAAATCAAGCAACAACAAAAATAAGCCATAAAATATATTTTTTAATTGAAATATGAAAAAAAATATATATATATATATCCAAAATTTTTCAGGCATAATCTTACTAAAGCCCTTTAAGATAAATAGCTTAATAAAAGAGCAGGCGCATGCAATAGCCTTTAGGATGTATTCATTAATAGACTGATAGAAAGGTGTTTTCGAATAATATAGCTAAAATAATTGAATATCATGGACAAAAACAGAACACCGAGTAGACATTTCTTTGTTTAATGAGATGATATTCCCTGGCCCTTTAAGGTGTCGTCTCAGAGACAGTGTCTTTATCCATGTGTCGTCAGCATAAGGGTGGATTGAAAAGCTTTACCATCTGGAGTTCACTGCGTGTCGAATGTGTTTGTTCGAGACACGCGTGCGACAGACGACAGTCCTCTAAACTGCAACACAAGAGAGGATCAGGAGACCTCTGCTGACCTCAAAGCAAGTGCAGGGACGGAAATTAAAACCAAACGATACATGCTATAGATGAAATGCTGCAAAGTGCATGGACAATTTACATGATAGATAGATAGATAGATAGATAGATAGATAGATAGATAGATAGATAGATAGATAGATAGATAGATAGATAGATAGATAGATAGATAGATAGATAGATAGATAGATAGATAGATAGGGTGCGTCATTGTTTTCTCGTGTGTCATGTGGGCTATATAAACGTCTTCACGCCCTTTTAGGATATTTTAAGTTAGACAAATAGAAAGACAATTCGGACATTTTACCGATCAAATGTCCCATGAAAGTCGCTGAATATTTCTACATATAGGCCTCTTAGTGAAACACAGGCCTGCGTAATAAGACGCGCTGTTGTGGTAGGTGACATCACTAACCAAATGAGAACCATCAGTGATTTGGAGTCGGTGTAAACGTTTTGGTGTACCAATAAAACGACGAAAGGATGAAGATAAATCAGTGTTCGACAATAAATCAATGCGGCATGAGGGATGAGCGTGTGTGGGGGATGGGACAAAAACGCGCAGATGACAGGCCATATGGAGTCGGCCTTCTTTCTTTCTTTTTTTTTTTTTTTGACACAATTTAAAGAACTAATACTTTCTAGAGGGTTTATCGGTGTTAACTAAATATTTATTTGACGTGAAATTGTTTACGTCGAAGAATTAAGTCAATGGTAGCCTATCATGTCGCACGATGACCTTATTGGTTCAAGAGACTTTATTTGCCAATAGGCTACGCATTCCAAAAGAGCATTCCACTTTCGTGTTAATGTTACAATAAAAAAATCTAATCAAGCTTTAAAAAAACATTTTTGTTGTTAGCAACTCAACCAGCACTTGTGCATCAAGAAACGAATAAAACGAAAATGTGCATCGTTTAGAAATCAAATCGATGAAATAAAACCGAGACCTGCATCATTAAAAGTGCAGAAACTCTTTTCCAAACGGCTAATGTTTAGTAAGCCGACAGATGCCACCTCTTTCCACCAGAGTATAATCCTCTCTGAAGGGAAGGGAACAGAGGAGCAGGACGGAGAGCTTCAGTGTGTGTGATAAACTGGGCTGCTCTCCTCCTCTCTGTCAGATCGCGCTCTGCATCACACCATTTCACATGATGACCGACTCTGCTTACGAGCACCGAAGCCTTCTGCTCTGGTTATTTGCTTCTAACATGCATTTTCCCGCTTTCCTTTTTCGTTTATCTTGAAGAAATCCGAGTGATGCAACACTGTAATCGGAAATGATTTATGCCGCATCCAGCAGCATCAAGGTGCGCAAAAAGCGTGCGGGACATTTGATGATTTTGGAACGACGCTCTTCAGCACCGACTGCCTTGTGGACATTTCCCCAAACTGGATATATGGACAAATATTATCTCGAGGGATAAAAACCTATTGTTTATGTCCTGCTTCGCAAGGTGTATTTGTGTAAGTTTTGATGAAATCGATGTGCAATGTTTCTTTTTTTTTCTTCTTTTTTTTTTTTACAAATTGTTAATGTCAATCAATTGCGTGTTTTACTAAAGCATGTTTCTTTTTTCCCCTTCTTATAGCTCATGACAGCAGACTGTAAATGCATTGATGTGCCACTGTATCAAATTATGTCCGGCTATATTAATAGGTTCTTTGATTTTCAGACTGAATGGACGTCACTGAATGGATCGCCTAATTAAAATCCAATTTACGGGGAATTTTCCTTTCTGTGTATGGTGCAAGGTCGGCTTTGACAAATGGTCCCCTCCACTTTTTCCCCAATATTTAGTTTACCCCCTCCTGGTGCAGGTGCTTTCAACTGCCCCCACCTTCTAACATATACCCCGCCCGACCCCCCACACGAGGCGGCGGTGTCTCTAGTCCCACAGTTTCCCCCTTCTTTCTTACCTCTGCTGCATTTTGCATGAGCTATCTAGGTCATTAGCATTTTAGCGTATGCAAGACTTCAGGCTGGTGAGGAGCCAGATGGGCCCTCTACTATTTTTTTTTAGATCTCATGGGAGTTGAGCAAGGGACCAACTGCATGCAGCAAGCCACCGAGCGCCTTCATTTTATTGCCATCACTCGGGCCTTATGTTGCACCAACACATGATGGAGAGATGCGCACCGTCCTCTGTGGAAATAACGCACTCGTGCCATTCGAAAAATAGGTAATGTAGTAACTGGGAACGCTTGTTTGAATTATTATACGCGTGTTGATGCACAGAGTTGCATGATGCTCTGTGCAATGTTGGATGCTGATGCTACACCAGTCGGAGGAGGACGTAGACATTTTGGTGCAGCGTCGTTGCTGGCTTGTATAGCTTGCTGTGCGGTTCTCAACATTGTGGTTGAAAACAGGCCTGCTTTTCTTCGTGTTCACAGCGGACCTTGATTTAAATGTCCATACAATTAAGGCACGCGGTGAATGCCAAGAGAGATGGCAAATATCATCGATGAATGTTTTTTTCTTCTTCAGATAGTCCGTGCCTGCGATGCATGACAGTTCTTCGCGTGTGTGTGTGACAGTGTGTGTGGAGGGGAACCGACGCATTAATGCGGCCAAACTGGTCTTTAATATTTCATTGCGCTCTTCCATTATTTTATATTGCGCAAAGGTGCGTATGCTTGAATATTCTGAATTAACCTGATGAAACGTCCTTTTGATATTTGTCAACTTGGAGGACGTTTTTAAAATATGGAAATACCACGTAAACAGACATGTATATGGGACACGATGTCTTCAGGAGAAGATGAAGAATAATATGAAAAGTTGCGAGGCCTAGAATTTAAACACAACACATCACGAACCGTTCAGGGTTTCTTACATTTCTGAACACTTAAAACGACAGCAGTGGGTTTTCAAAGGGACACTTGTCCTCATTCTAAAGGAACAGAAAATATTACGCATGTACGTTTGTCTATTGTATCCTTGATACTGTAAATCATTTTAGTTTGTCAATAAAATCACATATTCACGAAGCAGACATTAATTTCTTTTTTTCACACGCAATATTTGCCACCTCATGATTCGATTTATCAGAAAATACACTTTTTGTCTTTATGACTGACTTCTATTTACAAAAAAAGAATGTTATGCTCAGTAATTACAATACGGACCGCGAGATATAGGCTATGTGTAATTTAGAGACAGAGTTAAGCGATATTTTATTAATTTACATTTTATTTGGAGTCGAAAACACAGAAGCATAGCCTGCTGCCTGATTCCATAATGAACCATTTTATGAACTAAAAAAAAAAAACAGCATTCAAAACATTGATCAGAAGAATAAAAGGCAACACCAAGAAAGTTTTAAAGAACCAGACTCAGCAAACATATTCTTGGTGGTTCTTTGCTTAAGAGGACAATTGAAGAGCGTTTATTTAAAGGTGCTGTAGCCTAAAACACGGTCTATATTCTGGTATGATAAGCCTACATGATTTCGACACGAGTGTTTCACATTATAGGCGCCTTAAACATGCAGCTCTTGACATATTTCATCTTCACCTCATATGAAATGTTCATTTTTAGACATCCCAAACAGTGTTTCATCTTTCCTATACGCGAACCTCATGTTCAAGGTCATAGGTAGCCTACTAATGGTTGCTAATGGAAATGTAGGCCTAGGCTTTTCCCAAATCATTTTTTGTAAATGAACAGGCAACTAAACGCGTATAGCTTCGCTTATCATATCAAAGAAAACATGTTTTTGTTGCGTCATAATTAGAATTTTAACGGCTACAAGTCGAATGATTTCGTCCACGAGGCTTCTAATCGAGTTATCGTTATAATTTCCGTTAGAGGTTTAAACATTATTAAAACGCCAATTAATCTCAGAATAGAACAGGCCTCAGTTCGGGTAGCCTAATTCAAGCCAATACATGGAGATTGTCAAAATGTAATTCTATAAAACAACACATGGATTACTTGTCTGCTATAGAAGCTGGAGATATCATTCAGGTTACAAAATATAATAAAAAGCGCACGCGGGCAGTTTGCATGACATAAATTGTCTTATAGGCTACTATAATGGAAGTGAATGATGTAACGTTAACCTCGAAGCAGGGTAATAAAATGGTCAAAGACATCGCAGTAGAGAAAAATTAGGAATTATGCAGAACACAGATTTTTCCGCCTTTTAGCAGCAGAGAAGCGAACCGTGTGTGGCCTTGTCAAAAACGCTATATCCTTTAAAGGGTATTTAAGGACACTGCATAATGTCAGATCAACCTCATTAGGCAGAGGTGTAGCCTATATTAGCATATTTCATCAAAAGGATATTTAGGTCGCAGATTAAATTCAGACAGCTGCCCCTGTGTTTCAATCAGCGAGTTGGTAATTTTTTGTAAATGTTGATTCTTGAAGGACGCGGGGACACGGGGGCAGCGACACAAAAGTAAGTTATTTTAATGGGATTTATGGGAAATGGGAAATATAACGCTGCAAGTAGCCCATACTGCAAAACATGGACTGTTTTTTAAAATACAGAGTTGTGTTAATGAGACGAGTAAATGAATTATCAAACAAAAACTGGAAGCTTTCAACGTCCCTAGAACATTTCGAAATAACGTATTAATAACTTGATGGAAACCTTCTTATAACATAAATTGTTAGCAACTATTTTAAATGAATTCGAATTTTTAAAGAATTTCAAACAAACTATTAAACACGTAATTTTTCAAGCACACTGTCGAGGTTTGTCTGGCACAATGGAAATTGTCATTTCGCGCCACTAGGCTATTACAGTCGCTATCATATATCATAAGTCATAACTAGCTTGTGGTGTAGGCCTATAATAAAGAGATGCATAATGGCATTATCGTCATAACGCGTTTGCAGGTAAAAAAAAAAAAAAAAATACGAGAGAGAGAGAGAGAGAGAGAGAGAGAGAGAGAGAGAGAGAGAGAGAGAGAGAGAGAGAGAGAGAGAGAGAGAGAGAGAGAGAGAGAGAATAAGAATATGTTCTTTAACCCTGACTCCTACATTTTGGACTTCTTGTTAATAGTTAGGGGGTCTGACCCCCATAAATCTCTCCTTTGCGGCAGTTCTTTCTTTTCGAAAAAGGGTTGCAACTACGCACCATGAGTGTAATGATCCATTCAGTAATATAATAGGGAGAAATTGAAATCAAAACCACACACAAGCCCATTAATTTCTTTGATGCTTATTTTACATATTTAAAAAAAATAGTTGTTAAATAAATACGCTTCGAGGTTTAATGCATTTTTATAGAACAAATATCTGGCTCAAAAAGGAATTATTATATCATGAGTACCATGCCACCAGTGTGTGTGAGGGAGAGAGAGAGAGAGAGAGAGAGAGAGAGAGAGAGAGAGAGAGAGAGAGAGAGAGAGAGAGAGAGAGAGAGGGAGAGAGAGAGAGAGAATGTCCTGTCTCACCCCAACACCTTATGGTGTCCACAAGGTGGCGTTGTTTGACAGGTGACTATCAATTATCATAAACCAGCTGATCATTGCACATAAAATGTAAATACACTAGTAAATGCCACTGAGAAGTTATTCGTTTGGAATGGACATATGAAAAATATGATGCACAATAGGCAAAGCCCTCAGAAAGCTTAGAATGCTAACAGTTCAACAATAATTCTAATTATTCATTTAAAACCTCTTCATACAAATGGTCATGAGAACACTGAATCTAGTTACATTTAGTTTTTTATTTAGTGTTTAAATATCAAAATATCCAACTCATATGAACTAATGGAATATGTATAATAGCTACAGATTATATTCCAATGAAGACATTTGAAAGGTTTTCTGTAGTTTAACACACGTTAAATGACCTTCAGGCACTGACCTCATGATACTTTAGCTAGAAAAGAAGGCCAGGGAATGATGACCAAGAAGTGAACATTGCCTTTGGATTAGAGAATGAAAAAGGCTGATTAAATGTTTAAGCAGAACAGCTGGGAGGCGAATGCAAGGAAGTGAAGAACAGGATGACGACAGATAGAGAAATAGATACTGTGCACCTCCCCCGATCTTAGTGGAAGGAATATCCAGCTGATGGGAGACCTCCACACCACTGTGTGATAAATTTCAGCACATCTTGACATTCTGGACTGTGAGTGGTCTAAAGGGTGAAACAAAAACAACCAATCATGATCAAATCACCTCAGGTGACCCTAGGCAGGATGGATGGGAAAAAACTGTAAAGTAATGCGAAAATTGCAAATGTACCCACAAGGATAAAAAAAACAAAAACAATGATGAAATGCATCGAAAGAGAACATTTACATTTACTTCAACACAACACATAACTAATAAATTCAGTCCTGAGAGTTAACTTTTGATCAAGAGAGCGTATTAAATATAAATCAAACGAGTGCAGTGTGATTGAAGACTAATTGTGAAAGCTCAAAAGGTAACAATGACTAACTTGTACCTTTGTAGCCATCAAGAATTTATTCCAGTCATCTTTATTTGCTGCCATCCCTGGTCTTTTGAACTCAATTTTGTTGCGCAAGACTGGGTAACCTGTGTTCCAAATAAAAAAGAAACATGCATGGTAGTTTTATAATTCTACGTTTAAAGCAAGCCCTTTAACTGAGCTTGTTTAAAGGGATAGTTTACCCAAAATAATTTATTCCCCCTATATACTTTCAGCTGTTTTTGTCCATACAATGAAAGTTAAAGTGGTCTAAAACAACACTCGTTGTATGGACAAAACACAAAAGATATTTCTCAAAGTATCTTCTTTTCAGTTCCACAGAAGAAAGAAAGACATACAGGTTTGGATCAACATGAGCGTGAATATTTCCATTTTGAAAGAATTATTGTTGGGTGAATTATCCCTTTAAACGAGCCATTTAAAGGAAACATTGATCTAAGTCTCCCTGCACACACTGTGACCGTCTTCCGTACAGACTGCCTCACCTGTGACGACGCAAGGTAGGGATCGGATGCCAGTGCCGGCAGCCACTAGGGAGGCTTCATATGTGCCCCTCTCATCCTTCGGCAGCACCTGCTCCACCCGCTGGTCCATGGACACAGTCAGAACCCATTCCCGAATCTCCTCCCTCTTCTCCACCTAGAACACAGCAAATGGAAAGAGTTTGCTCAAAGAGTCAAAAGAAAAATACACAAGCGGCGGTGCAGTTTTTGGGGCGAAAGCTTACGGTAACATGTAGCTTCGAAGGTACGGGGACTTCAAATGGAATATCTGTATCCTGAAAGTCTGTGTGATCTAAAGCATCCAACGTGCCCTCGTCGATGCCCTGGACATTTAGAACAATTAGAGAAATGAAATGAGAGCACTTAAAAGGGATTTAACATTTTTTGTATCTTATGCTGCTAACCAAGGCTGCATTTATTTAATCAAATAATACAGTAAAAACATAAATACTGTGAAATATTACTATAATAATTGTTTTAATTATAGTTATTATATTTGTTTTAAATATAGTTATTTTAATATACTTTAAAATGTAATTTATTCCAGTGTTGGCATTACTCCAGTCTTCACTCTTCAATATCCCATTCTAATATGCTGATTTTCTGCTCAAGAAACATTTCTAATTATTATTAATGTTGAAAAAAGTCTAAGAGACTGGTGACAACTCATGGTTTACGTTCTCTGTAGCATACAGTCTCATTTGAAAGATACTAATCTGACTGCACACACAAGCAAAACTCTTTTACTTACATCGGCCAAATCCAAGAAGCGGTTGAGGAATATAAAAGCCATGTTCTCCCATCCCACAGCCTGCATAGGAAATATTCATCAGTGACACGCAGAATTGAAACGGCTCAAATTCAAAATGAAAAGTTTAAGAAATATTTAAAAGAGCTCCAGAAAAAGGACACATTGCTGCTTCGCCTTCAGAACGCGAGGCAACTCGAACTGCTTTGCGAATCAAATTATTCACACTTGCTGTGAGCTCTTACTGGAGCAAACAGAAGAGAATTAAGCCAATTTCCCAGGACTCTTAGCCGCCCTCCTGTCTCACATGAATAGTTGAAGCAACTATGTGAGTGTGTGTTTGGAGCTGGGCTCGCTGTGAGTTCACCTTGGCAGCCAGGCCGGACTCATAAAAGGCCTTGTCAGCTGGAATGAGCTCAGTGTGTCTCAGGAGAGAGACGGATAACTTAGCCGCCACAGAACTCTGTAGAGAAGTAAACATGTATGCAATTAGAGTGACACAGATAACATAAAAGAGAAGCGTTTTGGATGCTATCCTATCACAGTTAATTGTTTCTGAGTCAATGACTTTGGGGGCCGACCAATGGAAAGAAGGGGACTGGTCTGGAGGCTTTTTTTTTTTTTTTTAAATCAGTAATTGTTTTGTTGATGCTAAACTTACACACATGAAAAGCAATATGAAAAAAGCATTTTTCTAAATTAAATAATGTGGGACTGGCTTTATTTTATCCATTGGCATTTGATTGGATGTGAAAAACAGGCTATGAAATTATTGGTTAATATTTTTCCTCACCCTATGGCAATTTTGGGAAAACTTTAGAATAAGGTTCATTAGTTAACATTAGTTAACTACATTAGTCAACATGAAATAACAATGATCTGCACTTATAAAGCATTTATTAATGTCTGTTAATGCTAATTTCAACATTTACTAATACACTATTCAAATCTTGTTAACATAAATGCACTGTGAACTAACATTAACAAACTATGAACAGCTGTATTTTCATTAACTAACATTAACAAAGATGAGTAAATACAGTAACAAATGTATTGCTCATGGTTAATTCATGTTAGTTAATGCATTAACTAATCTTCAACTAATGAACCTTATTTTAAACTGTTACCGCAATTTTTACATCAGCAGAAAAGTTGATGCTCTTTTTTGATGAAAGACAAAGAAAACAAATATTTTTCTCTAGAATAACAAGCACTGATGATCACGCGCAATAAAACCAGAAACATTTATTTAGAAAGTAGAGTAAAATGTCTAATAGTGCAAATGTCACATTATCTGTATATACACCTTTCAAATGATTTTTTTTGATGTTTTTGAAAGAGGTCTCATGTTGCCCTTATGCATTTATTTGATTAAAACAGTACAAAACATTTATTATGAAATATTACAATTTGAAATAATTTCTATTTTAATATCATTTAAAATGTAATTGATTCCTGTGATGGCAAAGCTGCAGTCTTCGGTGTCACATGATCCTTCAGAAATCATTCTAATATGCTGATTTCCTGCTCATGCTGAAAAACATTCTTATTATTATCCATGTTGCTGTAAATGTAGTTCTGCTTAACGTTTTTGTGGAAATCGTGATACATTATTTTCAGAATTCTTTGATGAACAGAAAGTTCAAAAGACCAGCATTTATTTGAAATCAAATCTTACAGTCCCCAACATTTTGAACAGTAGTGAACAGGGTTTAAGTGGTATCACAATGCATATATAATACTGTTTGCACATAATAAAGATCTGCTTGAAGTATGTACACACCAGCTGGTCAATGCCTTGGGCTGCAGAGCGGGTGGCGTAATAGTGAGCAACCAGCAGCATCTGCTCAAACTCCTCATGGGCTGGAGAATTAGCTTCTGAAGACTTGGTCAGGTTTTCACACTACACAGCACAGGGGTTCCATAAGATTCACAATTTCCCACTTGAATATAGAATCAATATTGACAACATGATCTCCCAAGTGTAAGCTGCTGTAGTAACCAATAGCTCACCAGCAGTAAAAGGACGTCCCTCAGATCGGCCCACATCCGATAAGCTTCTGCACAATCTCGGTCCCTTAGGCTCACCAGCTCCAGAAACATTCGCTTGTAGATGTTGAAGTTCTGCAAAAGAGGAAAGAAGATATTGCTGAGGAAAGATCGAACTATACAGTATGCTTAGTTTGAGGGGACATTTAAATGGAAGACACCATTTGCTTTCTTTTTAAAAACAAAAGACACTGATTTACCATGCATAACTGCCTGTACCTGTGAATAAGCTGGCACACCATGCTGGGCGTACAGGTCAAGCACTTTCTCTGCCCCGCCGTCTTTGATCAGGTGAGTGGCGTATAGGGCAATGTACTTGTGCAGGATCTTAAAATTCTGTTGGAGAAGGGGAAGGCAGATACTCTGTAAAACAATATGCCTTGTCTCCACACTAACACATTTGGGGTGGCAGAACAGATGAATTGGCACCTGTTTTGAGGCGGTGTCAATACATTTCTCCCAGTGTCCTCTCTCAGCATACATGTCCAGGGCAGCCACCACATCTACTCCAACCAACTGATTGAAAAATAAATGGAAAACTGTTAAGACAAATTGAGATTTAAATAAAACTATTAATAAATCAATAAAACTATTACTAATAATATTAAAATATAAATAATATGCATAAATATGTAATATATTAATATGAATAAAACTACTACCAAACTAAAGTAATTGTTACTTATAATAATGATTTATTATTATACTTTTTTTTTAAGGACAGATTAGGTTTTAAAATAATTAAAACCATTATCTATTAATAATATTTTAAAAACAATACATTTAAAGTTTAATAATAATAATAATATCAAAATAATAAATTGCTAATGACATGTAGTATTATCATTATTATTAATAATATTATCCCTTTAAAATGCCTCTCATGGCTCATGGCAATTTAATCTATAAATCAAAATGTATCTCCTAATTCATACACAATATAGTATATGATACAGCACCTCATTGACTATTTTTTTATTATGTACGTGTACATTTATCTAGTTTCCTCATTAACATTCGGTCTTTCTTTTCAATAAAAAGCCATGACCTGCATCATTCAGTGACGGTGAATGTAACGAAACTGCCAGTAAATCATTGCAATGAGAGTGCAAGCGCTGACATCAATTTGGTGACTCAAATCTGTAATTCTAAATTGAATCGAGCCAATCGTCTCCATTTTTCTCCTCTCACAACAATAACTGAAAACAATGAAGTACCAGAACAGAGGAGCTGCGGTCTGCGGTATTGTGTTATGCTCATTTAATGCATTCTTTAACCTTAACTTCCATTGCTAGGAAATAGAATTTATTTGTTCGAACTTAAACAGGATTCTGACAGCTAGCAGTTTCCTGACATTTTGAGCCATGCTGCTCATGTGGGCGACATGCGTTCGATTAACAATCCTGTTTCCTCTCGCTCTCCCAATGAGGTCTGCAATACCTTAAGAAAGCTATCTGGTAGCAATCTCATTTATCTCAATGGCAAGTAACTATCCTGAGCTATGATGTCAGAGGCAGCAGGTAGGAAAAAAGTAAGTCAGTTACATGCTTTAATCTTAATTTTTTTCATTCTGTCTCTGACAAAACAATATAACGATATAATAATATAATTATAATTTAAATTTTATATCTATTTTGAAGCGACTTCATATGCTTTTTGCTTCCATTATGGTGTAGTTCCAGGATCTACCATTAGGCTAACTGGCCCATGCTAAAGTAAACAGCCAAACATTGACCCCTTGCTTTCTCTTGTGTATAACATATCGATCAATTAAAGTGGCAAAAAGTCAGATTAATCTGATCAAGCTAACTTACAGAGTCCGCTTTTCCTTGATTTTTCAAGTGCTCTTTGTAGCGTTTGTCCACATATTCCTCTAGCCTGTGAAGAGAAGGCCATAAAAACTCATTAACAGAAAAAATATTGTATAGAATGACATCACAGTATTGTCAATAAGGCATATATATTCTATACTACTGGTTGATCTTTAAGAATGCACCTTATGCAGCACCAGAAAGCACTTGATTTAAACCTATTTTTCCTGCATGAATAAAAGACAGCCAGAGATAAACTGTGAAGGCCATCTGCACCTCTTTGGCCTTATGCTGTCGTACACTTTATTTGTTGCACTGAGTGATTTTTCTGACAGCGATAGAGTGATTTCACTGCCTCCCTCTCACATTGTTGGCTGTAGCGTTGTTAGGGGCGACCAGTCTGCTAAGGGCTCACCTTGGATCGAGCTCCTTGGCCACTCTTTTGGCTTTGTTCCATTCTTCTCCCTCAATGAATGCGTCTATGGCGTTCTTAATGAGGTCCAGGTTGAGGTAGAGCTCAGCAGCCTGAAAAAAAAAAACATTTTGTACCTCAATAGGTCCATGGCTCGAGGACGGCAAAGAAAAGATGAAGTCTGTGAGCTTTTTATGTGGTCACATGGCTTTTGTGTCATATAGACTAAATATATACTCGCACACAAGGGCACACTAGCTCACAGAAAGCACCATTTCCTCTCTCAAAAAACAATACTTTCTGAGAATAAAAAAAGGTAGTATTTTTGTCTTTTTTTTGCATTTCTGCTTAAAAAAACAGTCAAAATTTTTTGGAGGAAAATAAAACACAAATGTCAATGTTGAGGTTCATATACTGAATGTGCTTCTGTACCTGAAAAAAACAACATACCTCGTTGTACTTTCTGAGCTGAATCAGCCGTGGCCCGACAACCTGACTGACGTCCACAGCCTTGTCATGGGATAAAAATTTAATGGCCAATTCTGCTGCCTGAAGGACATGAAAAGATGAGAAAATCTCTGTAAAAATGTAGATGCAACTAAAATTAAGCTCTTAAGGAGCATAACAACATACATACAGCAGGTAAGTGAAATAGTTGACAAACAGTTGTATGCAATTAATTTCGATAGGAATGCACTAAATAAACGGACATTTCATGGAAATTCAGGAGAGCTCTCTAATGGATGACCACATACAACAGTCAGGGGGAATTGAAAATTAGCAGTTGATCTAGGTTGAGTGATCAATGTTTTGATTCCTTTTTTTGTAGTTCATCCTCTCGGCAGAAGCTTCAATAGAAGCATTTCTTCCATCAAAATTGAGCCATTAGTCTACTATACTGCTAATGGTTTTCTTTCTCTGTTGATTTTTGCATGACCTTCAAGCTAAATAATAAACCTAAAAACTCAACACACCCTGACGTCAATGCAGAAATGATCAATCATTAAAAATGTATAAGGGATGCAGATGAAAATTAAATCTAGTCTTAAATTCACAGGGTAAATGAAACATCTGTGAACCTTTCAAAAGAGGCAGAGACAGCTTTGTCAAAATAAATAAAGCTTTTAAAAACGAGTCTATCCTTGTGTTGTTTATCTGGTAGAGGTTGATATGGGATTTAGAAAGTAATTAGTAATAAGTAATGCAATACTTTTTAGTATTGCTTTACAGCAACAATATGCAAATATACAAATAAAAAGCCTTAAAATATAATTTTGATAAATGTATTGCTGTTGGCTCTATTCCAGTCATGATTTAAAAAAAATGACATAACTAATAATAACTAATAAAAACTAATAACATTTCTAAAAAAAAATGGACAATTCACTGACCATCAGTAAATGTTACTTGCTGTCACTTTCATAAAATTAAAACAAATGTACAGAATGATAGAGAAAATGACAACACAATGAATATTTAATCAAAAAAAACATGAAGTTCGAGTATATGATTACTGCTGGCAGGGGGTTCTGAGTCTGGACTTTACCTTCATCCAACACTTCATCAGCAAGTCCATGTTAGACGAGTCCTTCACTTTTAGATAGCAGTCCACGGCTCTGGCATACTCTCCTGTCTGTTCCCACTCCTGAGCCTGCTCAACCATACCTTCCACACCCCTGTAAACACACATTTTCAATTATTGCTTACGAACTTGTAAGACATTGTCAGTTGTTTGCCATTTCCTGCTTTCCTTCCATCTCTATTGACGTCATAGTACTCACGGGAAAAAAAACACTCACTGCTTTTTCTTATTCTGCAAAAGCAATAATGACTACCATTTTATTAGTGCTGATAATTTTACTATGAGTGTTTTGAAAAAAGACTTGAAACCCCTATTTATGAAAGGTCTTCACACTTCTGTGCTTCAAATCTTGAGATGACATGCCGATTAATGACCGTGAAAGCTACATGAAAAAACTTCAGCTTTAAAAAAATCTAGCAGCATGTTTTGTGGGCATAAATGTTTTGAAATGATGGCTTTAAAACTGCTGGTAATGAATTGAATTTCACGGCTGTGAAGACGATTACTCAGCCAGTATCAATTTCCACCTCGTACTACATAAGGTTCGGCAGAATGGACAGGGGCAAAACAGAGAATCATGGCTGAAGGGACACCTAAAGAGACACACATCCTACACCTCTGCCTTTGGAAAGAAAAAAAAACACATTTTGGATCATAAAGTGACCAAGGGAGTCGATCATAAAAGACAACATGGCAAGAAAGTTTAGATTCCTGATTGAAAATAGGTTAATGATACAAGAAGCCTATATTACTGCTGAGTGGGCCTTGAACTGACTATGCAAAATGTTTCTCCTTTTCTTCCCAGGGAAGAGAGCGAAGAAGCCTTTGATGTTTTCCCACAAGTCATTAAAAATAGGAAAATTATCAGTGGAGACGGATTTGCTGCGTGTCTGCGCGTTAATGAGCTGCTCATTATGGATTTAATTTAGGATAAAAAGCTGCCATGTTCTAATAAAGGAGGGAAGCCAAGCAATGAAAAGAGGATCCGAATGTAGTTCAGAGCTGCTCGCTTTTCCACACAACTGCAGAGCCCTAGTTTCTGAAGAACAACAAACAAGGGAGGATTTTTTGATACAGCGAATGAGACACATATGAAAGTATGGCAGGGAAAAAAAAGAGAAATAGATAGTAGAGAAGTTAAAAGAGAGTTCTTTTACCAGTTGCCCTCGCTTTCATATTCCTTTTGAAGGACGCTCAGCTTGCTGGGCAAATAATCTTTACAGATCCGCATTGCATCAGTCCACATCCCAGCATCCTGGAAAAGGAAAATATGATTCTTTAAAGCCTGCATAACTTAATAATCATATTTTTGCGAATAAGAAGAAATATTGCATTTGTTGTTTTCAAAATAATTTATTAAAATATAACTGATAAATGTTGTCTTCTGTGATTCTAAAGTTACATGTATTGCTGATGGTATTTTTCCTATCATGATTTAAAGTTGGAATAATTTTGGTTGAATTTTTTAATTACAATTTAACAAGTTAATTCAATGCATTCAATTCATTTTATTAAAAAAAACTTGTTCTTGCAGACACGCTGCTCATTACATAAGAGATTGTTCTACACAACGATAAATTACAACTGAGAAAAACCAAAATGTATAGATATTTCACAGTTTTATTGTGAGCTGTAAGTCAAATCACTTTTAGAGTTTCAGAATTTTACAATCATAAAATGTCATGAAAATAAATGATAAAATGTCACCTTTTGTGTTTGACAGAAACAACAAAAAAGCATGAGAAAAAAATCAGGGAGAGTAAATTATCCGCTTAACGTTTGGTAAAACAAACTTCAGAAAGTAGCCTGATTTTTCTTTAAAATGTTTAGAAAGTTTAGATCTCTGTGTGCTTTATGGGGATGCTGACTGCAGCATGGTTATCTTTAAAAGCCATCAAATTGAAAAAGCAAAAAAAAAAAAAAATTTTTGTCTAAGTACAGATTGTGTTTTAAACTCTTACTTTGTAGTATTTAATAGCCAGTTCGGGTCTTTGTGCCCTAAGCAGGAAGGCTTCAGCTTTTTGGAATTCCTTCTGATCAAAACAGAACTTGGCCTGGCTCACAAGAATGTCTGCCACACTTTCCGGATCATGAGCCTCTGCCACTCTCTGGGCATTACCCCAGTCCTTGTTATGGACATGCCTGCAACAGAAATAGACACAGTCATCCATATTTCAAACCTCATTTTTAGAAATTCTACGATACAATGTGTATACAATGACCACATAATAAATCATGAAGTCAGTTGGATTAAAGACATTGAGACTATTATGCAAAACCAATGAAATAATTAACAAAGTATATTTAAATGTGCATGTTCTTTGTTGCACTTTATGTATGGATATATCTTTTCTAAATGCATTTATAAATCACCATGATATAAAATGCCTTTTGCCTTTTTCATAACTGCAAAGCTTAGTTAAGACTTCATCAGTATTTGTGCCTTGTTTTTTAGTACAAAGATATATCTTAACATCTTCAAAATAAGATAAAATAACTTGCAGGGGAAAATAGGACAAAATTGTATTTGTATTTCTTTATTGTGTCTGGCTCACAATACATAAAATAATTATTGTTTTTTAGGATGTTTAGTTATTTTGTATAGGAAAACTACACAAATATGATTTCTTGGAGTCATCGCATCATCTTTATTTCAGTGAAGTGACTATTCTTGTGCCATTGTAGCAGTGCCAGCACACCACTCCTGCATGAGATCTACAACTCAAACACTCTCAATCCCTGAGCCACCTGCTTCCAGCCACTCTTTGCTTGTAATGTGAGAAAGTACAGAAAAGTAATCTATGCAGACAAAAAGTTCTGAAGCGATGCAATCTACCCTATTGAGCAGTCTGTGTGTACTGAGGAAGGAAAGTGTGATATGAAAGCTCACTCACATTAGCACAGCCTCCTTGGGTTTCCCGGCTTTGATGAACTCAGTCTCAGCCTCATTGAATTTGCCCTTAAAAAGTTAAAAATTACAATTATACTCTGCACCATGTGATCATTAATAACTAGAATAATACACTCTGGATCTGGGTATTAATAATACAAATAAAAACTCTGTGTGGGCCTGTCTTAGTTTAAGTGTAGAGTAATATGTCAAATTTTAATACATCAGTATGTTTAATCGATTACATTTTTTACAGTAAGGTAGCTACAATGGCTGGTGGATGTCAATTTTTTACCAGCTAAACTGCCGTTTAAGCTTTTGATCTGTAAGAAGTCTCTTATGCTAACCAAGGCTGCATTTATTGTATTGAAAATACAAATAAAACAGTAATATTGTGAAATATTATTAAAATGTTAATGAATGTTTTCTCTTTTTTTTAAACTATATTTTAAAATTAAATTTATTTTGGTAATGCAAAGCTGATTTTTCAGCCTCATTACTCCAGTCTTCAGTGTCACATGATCATTCAGAAATCATTCTAATATGATGATTTGATTCTCCAGAAATATCTATGACAGTTGTGTTATTCAGGATTCTTTGATGAATAGAAAGTTCAAAAGAACAGCATTTATTTTAATTTTAGATATCATTTTTGTAACATTATAAATGTATCTACTGTAACTTTTGATCAATTTAATAAATCCTTGCTGAATGAATGTATTAATTTCTTTAAGTTCTTTCCCCCAAAAAATAAAGAAATACATTCTTATTGACCCAAAACTTTTAAATGGTAGTACAGTGTTGCAAAAGCTTTCTATTTCAGATGAATACTGTTTTATTGAACTTTCTATTCATCAAAGAATCCTAAAAAAAATTTTTTTACACAACCGTTTTCAACATTGTTAATAGTCATAAATGTTTCTTGAGCAGCAAATCATCATATTAGAATGATTTTTTTAAAGGATCATGTGACACTGAAGACTGGAGTAGTGATGCTGAAAATTCAGCTTTGCATCACAGAAATAAATAAATTAGATTCAAAAATATATTCAAATAGAAAAACAGTTATTTTACATTTTAACAACACATTACCGTTTTTGTCTTTTTAATACAATAAATGCAGTCTTGGTGAACATAAGAGCTTTTGAACAACAGTGTATTTTTTTGTTTTACTCATAATTACTATATGTATTTTACATTTATTATTAAATTAATTCAAGTAGACCTGTATAAAATAACTACAATAAAATACTAAATCAGACATCTTTATGTTCAAAACCTCAACCAAGTAAAAAAGACCCCAGTTCAATTTGCATTCACAGTTCTTGAACTTGAAAATGGACTCGTCTCATTTCTATCTATTTTACAATCACACCCACATTTCTCCGGAGCTGTGGGTGTTAACAGTGTAGAAAAGAGGAATAATTTCTCCCCAGTCAGTAATACCTGATCTTCAAGGAACATGGCATTTTTTAGATGGATATCAGGAATCTTCTGTTTCATGGAGAGTCGGGCCAACTCAAAGGCAAATTCAAATGAGCTAAAAAAGACAAAGAGTGTTTACAAGAGGGTAAATAAAGACCAATTTTACGATGCAATGGTTTTGCAATGGTTAATTGTTATCTTTAGAATTAAAGGTGTTGACTTTAGCAAAGACTTACTTGTTATCAGCTGCAAAGTCAATGGCAGTTTCCAGAAAGCCAAACTTGTTGAGCAGTTTAACTGCTGCCTCCCCTCCAAGACCTTTTGCCCACAGGTAGGCCACTTGCTTATGAGCACTGGCTCCTCCATGGGTCTTCGCTATCTGTGGCAAAGATATAAAAAGCATTTTCCAATATCTGAATCTTTCTACATTCTACATGATATCAGCTCCAATATCATATAGGACCATGTAGTATGCACACACACACACACACACATACCCGATAAGCTTCCTCCCACATATCATTGACTCTATACATGTTTACAGCGGCTTTCCAGTCTTGACCCTCTAGGTAGTGATACTCCGCTTCCTGAAACCTGGATTCAGCCTCTAGCTCCTGTGATAAACATAACAACCATGATCACATGGGGGATTTACTGAGCCATGAACAAGACTAAAGTGCACCAAAAGATATTTAGATCAAATGTGTTTTGTAACTTAATGTGAATAGGAAGAGAAAAAAAATGGCCCAAATGTTGAACCTTGGCCAGGTGAATGTGTGTTTCCTGAAGCAGGTCTTTGTGATAAATGGCAACTAAACGGATCATGTCATCATACATCTTGTTCTTCTTGTACATAGTGATGGCCAAGTCAGGTTCATCTACTGTAGTAAAAAGCCTATAAACAGAGAAAAAAAAACATTTTAAATATGTAAAAATGCACACATGAGAGTATCTTAATTCAGAGTCAGAATATAAAGCTTTTGTCTATCAACAAATTTAATTGTAATTTTTTTTTAAACATCCCTGTGCGTGTGTGTGTGTGTGTGCGCGCGCGCGTGTGTGTTTACCTTTCGGCTTCTTTGTGTTTTCCCTCTTTCTCTAACTCTTGTGCTCTGCTGATGTAAAGGGCAGACACATCCTCTTGTGTCATGCACTTCACAGCAAGCTGTGTTGGTGACGGACAGAAGAGAACAAGAGAGAAGAACAAAATGATACATAATAATTCAAATGTAAATGGATCGTGATTAGTAATAATTTAAATGTAAATTGTTCATGATTTGAATTAAGAAAAAAACAAAGGCAGTTGTGTTCTCAGCTTCCATCAGATTTATAATTACCACTACACTGATTTATTAGCATGTTGCTATGCAGTTGTTAGTGTTCTTGCTGGTTGCTAGGCAGATGCTTATTGGCTAAAGTCAAAAGAGGCCAGTTCAATGTTTATATGCGTTTCGGTTCTCTCAGTGTCAATGGAAATTTTTTCAGATATTAAATAGCAGACAAAAAAATTGGCACTAAAATATACAGCTTTTGTTAATTAATGTACAATGTGACACTTACCTTATGAGCTTGCTCCCATCGCCCACTCTGAGTGTACATATCTATAGCATCTTTAGTATGATCACCCTTCACAAACAGACGTTCTGCCACCTGTAGCTCAGAGAAATAAGAGTAGCCAGCACAGATTCAATCAAGATCATGTTTTTAGAAAGGTGAGGCCATTTGTTAAAGGTAAAAATGTACCAAATTTAAATAATGAGTCAATTCATCGAGAGGCTGCTCACTAAATGGGTGGAGTGTATGTCTAGCGAGGATATTATTTGGGCCTAATGCGTGGAGCTAGAATATCCAAACACACCCTAACCCGAACCCTAACCACATCTCTATCCCTCTCATTCATTAGACATCCAGAGATGGAGAGCTGGACATCATTTGAATCAGCAGTGAGTACCACTTGAATACACAAGCAATCCTTCCAAAGTGTGTTTTTGTCTTACGCTCACTTACACTCATTCACTATGGTAAGCCTATTATAAGTGTTTATATTTTAGACCTTTCAGGGTGATTTTTGTGGGAAATTACACACATGGGTCATACTCCCGTACGTGTCTCTTCATACCCGAAATAGAGAAAAATTACTCTGGCTACATTGATGTGTGTATGGGGGGGAATGGCATAATTTAGTTGTCACGAGAAGATGTTGACATGGTTGACATGGAGCAAGCTAAATCTCCAATCTACAGGCAATCAAACAGCAGAGGCAAAAAAAATGTGACAGCGCGTAATAAAACAAGAATCAACATTGGCTTGGCTTTTTGGAGATGGTGAGAACTGAGGGTGAGTAAGGTATTTTACTGAACAGATAAATTACCATATGTTCATTAACAGTTCATTGTATTACATGATCTATTGTGAAGGTTTAATTAATTATGGTTGTTGTAGTGCTGTGCTGGAATTTATTTAAAAAAGTGAATGTATGAGCAGTAGGATGACCATATTTATTCGCAAAGTCACACTGAGCCGAAGCACAACCAAAACAATGTTCTTCTGTAAAATGCATGCCGTTTTGTTTTTTAACCACGAGAAGGTCAAAGGTTACATTAAAGTACCTTTAATATTAATATTTAGCTGAAATGTGTTTTTTTTTCACCTCAAACTCCTGTACAGAAGCATAGTGCTGGGCAATCTTCAGGTAATATCGGGCAGTAGTCGTGTCCTCCTGTAGCTCTAGTATGTGCAATGCTTTCTTCCACTGGCGTGCTGCAATTGCTGCCTCTATGGCCTTGGTGGAACGTCTTTATCAGAGAAGGAAACATGAGAGTGAGATGGCGACTACAAACAAAATGGCACCTACCATGTTTAGGGGCGGGGAGCCCTAATAGGTGACACCACAATAATAAACCAGAGTGGACACAGCTACAATAAAGCAGTAATCTACAGGAAACAAATTAGAGCAATTTTTTTTTTACATAAATCTCCTAAGCTCATAGCCTGCATTTATTTGATGTAAACATTATTACGATTTAAATAACTTTATAAACAGTTTTCAACTTAATATATTTTAAAATGTAATTTATTCCTGTGATGGCAAAGCTGATGTGGTGTATGGTTTTGTCATGCTTATCAGGGAACTTTGCTGCCATCCCATGGGTGCAGCAGGTGCAATAATATTACATGCCTGCTGCACGCATGGGACAACATCAAAGTTCCCTGATTATTACAGAGGTTTATTACGTAGTTAGTTGCACATTTTAATTAAAAAAATTGCAACTTTTAATTTTCCGTCAGTCTTAGTACACAATGTAACTATACATATCACAACATGTCAATAGGAAAATGTTGGCGTAATGTTGTCACTTATTGAGCAGTAGGCTATCTAGAGCCGGTCTTTGTGCTAAGCTAGGCTAGCGGTGGGTGTGTCAGACAGAGTTTGGGCACGCACCGAGATAAAAATGCATGAACATCAAATGTATGAACTATGGACTTATCTAACTCTAGGGGATATGATGAATAAGCTTAAGTTCCAAAAAGTTGACATGTTCCTTTAAACAACAAAAATAAATAAATACTGCAAAAACAAAAATCCAAAGTATTTTTTTTTTTTTGTTATTTAAAGTCCCAAAAAGTCAGTGTGTTCCTTTAAAGGGCACATTACTAATATCCGCCTATATGCGGGTACACAACACGCGTACACTCTGCTTGTTACACACAAAAGGAGGCGCAGCAGCACATAAATATGCTAAATATTAAAAATAAAAGGACTACAATGTAAAAATTATTATTAAGTACATAAAGATAAAAATGCCTACTTGTCATAATGGATAGTCATTGCATGACGAATACATTTGGCTAATTATTTAACCAAACATGGCAATACACGCATGTATTTAAACTGACTCTTCAAGTTGAGGGTGTCTATATTTCGTCATGTAAATAACAATCCGCCATGGTGCAAGCGCACATGGCTTTTAAAGGGAGATGACTGATTGGTTTATTGCACATTATGCCCAAAACACACCCATGACTAATTAAGAGACTAGGTACAACCCTTTCAGACTATGCCCCTGGTGCAATTTTCCCTTCGTTAAACTAGCAAAAGTGGATTTGGACACGCCCTAAGTGCATCTGCGCCATGCGCTTAAAAACATGTGCTTAGATCATAAAAATAGGACCCTTGAACTTAATTTCATTAGCACCAGTAAAATGAAATTACATTTTACAATGTATTTTGAAAATGTAAATTACAATTACATTTTCAAAATATAATAGCCCTGATCAATAGAGGTTTGTTACTCTAGAGACTCACCCAGCTTCTATGTAATGGTTGATAGCAGCATCCAATTGTTTCTGTTGCACTAGGTAGTCACCCCACACTTCCTCCAGCTTTACAACTTCTGCAGGGAAGGCAATGCGAGCCAAATCTACCGCTGTGGAAGCACAATGCAAACAGCAGAGGTCAATGGAAGCAATGAGTCTATAGCTCTGATGCTAAGCATTACAACCACTGACTTATTGTTTCAATTGTAATGTATCACCCTTTTCTGATATGTTATTACCAGCTATGCTCACCTTTCTTAAAAGCATTTCCCTTGCGGTAGCACTCCAGGGCTCTCTGATTATTTCTTGTCCTTTCAAACAGGTCACCTGCCTGTTGAGTTCAATAATAATTCGATAATTTAAAATTCCTTTTGTAAAACTAAAATGTCAGTCATTTGGGCGGGTGGTTATGCTACTCATATGAAAATGATGAATGCAAGGATCTTAACAGTAGCCATCTTGTCAAGCCACATACCGTCGCAGGTAAAACTCACCCTCTCATAGAACTCTCCTTTGATAAGCGCAGTAGTAATGCGGCTGATGATGTCTTGGCTTGATAAGAGCTCATCTCTGCTCATGGCCAGCCAAGCAGCTTTGGCAGGAAGTCCCGCTTTCAGGTAGAGGTTAACAGCACCAGTGAAGTCTCCTTCGTTCTCCTTCACCTCGCCGGCCTTTTCATTTTGATTGGTCTCCATTAAGTAAGAATAGTAACTGCGTCTCAAATTGTCCAACTCTGGGTGGCCCTTTATGGTATAAATGCATTAAATATTAGTAAAGCTCATAATTGTGCATAGTCAAGACAGCAATGTATCAAAGGCGTATCAAATCTTATAAGAGATGAGAAAACTCTTCCTATATCATGAAAACATGGACAAGTTCATCCTCAAAAACAACTAAAAAATACAACTAACCACATAACTAACCACATTAATTCATTATTGACTGCTGATGGCATGAAACAAACAAGATTCAGGAGATTCAATAAGAATCCAGACTTATTAAGATACAGATATTTTGTATATATTTGGCCAAGTGCAGTTCATGGCAATATTAATAAATTGCCATGTTAGATTTTAATGAAATTTTGTTTACTTTTGTACAATAAACAATGATGGTTCTGTGTTGGATCAGCACTTGAGTTTTAATGCCCAGTGTATCTGGACAAAACCTGTTGAGAACCCCTGTTTTAGTCTAAATAAATAAAAAAAATGTTGACTAGATGTTCTGAAAATGATGTTATAAACAGATATTACCTTCGCCTCTGCCACTGCAATACAATCATCCCACATGTGGAGCTCCTGGTACATTTCCATCACTTCATCCACTGCATTCTGAAGGGTTACAGAAATATTACTCAGCAATTAAGAAATAACTGCTGCTCCCACGTATGAACTGTCCAAAGCCATTAAACTCAATTTACAAATAGATAAAGAAAAGTAGTTTAGAAATGCTTTTTAAAACTGCAATTTAAAAGTTGCATTTCATAATTAAGTTTTTTAATTAACATATTTTTTTTTAATTATTTAAAACATTACAATGTTATTGTTACATTTAACATTCATTTATTATAATTATTTATATTTTATATACACCAATCAGGCATAACATTATGACCACCATTCTAATATTGTATTAGCCCCCTTTTGCTGCCAAAACAGCCCTGACCCGTCGAGGCATGGACTCCACTAAGCCCCTAAAGGTCTGCTGTGGTATCTGACAGCAAGATGTTAGCAGCAGATCCTTTAAGTCCTGTAAGTTGTGATGTGGGGCCTCCATGAATCGGATTTCTGTGTCTGCGGCTATGCAGCCCCATACGCAAAAAACTATTCTGTGTATTCTGACAGCTTTCAGAACCACTGTTAACTTCTTAAGCAATTTGATCTACAGTAGTTAATCTGTTTGATTGGACCACACAGCGCCTTCTCTCCCCACGTGCATCAATGAGCCTTGTCCACCCACGACCCTGTTGTAGGTTCACAGCTGTTTCTAATATATCCCACCCACTTACAGGTTCCATGATGAAGAGATAATCAGTGTTATACATGTCATAATGTTATGCCATAACCACTGAATATTTTAAATGTATATATGAATGTAATAAGCAGTTTGTTTATATGACCATTTTAAAATTACACTAAAATGTGCTTATTTTAATAGAAAGTGGTAATTGCATTAAGTCACACTCCTAGTTGCAGATATTATGTTTCGAAACTATTCCTTACCTGTTCCATATAATACATCTCTGCAAGCTTAAAGTTTTTATCCAGCATGGCCAGCCGCGCTTTCACCTGGTAGTGGTCTGTACCATCATTATCCTACAGGAGGTGATGGTGCATAAATGCATAAGTACAAGCACAACAACATAAATGTACATTCTACTGTAAATGTACATTTTCCCCCCCACCCCCAGTTTCTGTTGAAGCCAATACAGAAGTAATTTAAACTGCAATTTATCGACTGGCCACTAGGGCTCCAGAAGGGAGCAGAGACTCAACGAGCCCCATGTTAAAGGGGTACTTCACCACTTTTTCATATTAAACTGTTATTTCCTTAACTAAGATAAGTTGATACATCCCTCTCTCGTCTCAGTGCGTGCTCTTAATCTCTCTGACTCGCGGTGACGATCTGATAGCATTTAGCTTAGCCCACTAAGCCCAGTTCATTCACTATGGTACCAAACAGAGATCAAGTTAGAAGAGACCAAACAACTACACGGTTTTCCAATTTAAATACAGTCACACCAATAGTTGAACGATCAAGTATGGTGACACAAAATTAAATGTGGCGCTTTTCTAAGCGGATTAAAAAGGAGAACTATAATGTATGGCGGAATAGCACTTCTGAGAGTACTTCAACTTGCCGTAGTAAAAAGTCACACCTGAAAAATCCTCCTCTCCTCACATCGCCCCCTCCCTCTCTCATTTCTGTCAATAGGCTCCAACTATTTGTGTAACTGTATTTAAATAGGGAAAACGTGGAGGTGTTTGGTCTCTTCTAACTTGATCCCTGTTTGGTACCATAGTGAATGAACTGGGCTTAGTGGGCTAAGCTAAATGCTATCAGATTGTGATCGCACGTCAGAGCGATTAAGAACGCACTGAGACGAGAGAGGGATGTATCAACTCGTCTTTTTTAAGGGAATAACATAGTCTAATATGAAAAAGCGGTGAAGTATCTCTTTAAAACTACCAACTTTACAGCAGAAAAAAAAACATGTTTACAGCCTGGTACAAACTGTGGTTTTGGTCTGTATAGCTAATTTTGCCTTTCATGACTACTGTGAGGGGAGTGAATTTTTTTTAAACTCATTTATAACACTATATAAAGCCTTAAAAGTTCTGCATAATTAAGGGCGTGGTTATTTTGAGTGACAGGTGGATAGCCATTTAGCCGCTGTCTGTTAGTCATTTTCTGTTATCCCGGCGTGACACGCGATGACGCGCTGGCAAGATGGCAACGGCCAGCTTGTCTCTACCCTTTAAAAAAGCTTATCGGAATCCTATGGATGTCACGGACACTACGTCCATATTTTTTTTTACAGTCAGTGGTACAGACATAATAACTAGAGATGCCACGGTCTGATGCAATACATACATTTTCCTTTGAGATGGCGTCTGCAATCTTGTTAGTCTCATTTAGGAATCGGGCTTTGGATACATCTCCAAGGGCTGCAAAACACCTGCAGAAAAAAACTCAGATGTGAAAAAGCTAATAAAAACAAATACAAACATCACATGGCATTTAATTTCACATTTGACCACCAATGCTGATGACAAAGCATTTAGGTTGGACAGAACTTATTGTCCATGATCAGATGACCAAAAGTAAGATCAAGCAAACCGGCAACAGAAAGAATATTCAGGCAATTCCTTCATTAGCATTCTCCTTGACGGTCAGAGCAATTTTTCTCTGCATGCTTTATGCAGATAAGCCTATTCATAACAAACCAGTCCCTTCTCATTTAAATTTCGTATTCAAACCCTTTTAAAAATGCTTATACAGTAAAAGGAAAACACGCTCACTGCCTCCTAAAGCAACTGGAAGCCTTTTTAAGAGGACCTTTGGTGCGTAGATCTAAAGCTTTTATCCTTCTGCACAAGCTCAGGTGAACAGTTTTTGCCCTTTTGCAAAAGATTTTACACATTTTTCTTTAGGCAGAATATTATCTGAGACACATTTCAACATTTAAAGTGCAACACGCAGAGCAGCTGTGCAGAATATCAGTTTTCTTTAAGGTTCTTTTAACGACTGCTTCTGGCGTGCATTGTAACATTTATAATTTACACCAAAAACATGACCACCTTTTCTCTTGGAATTCCTTGGAATTCAACAGCCTTTTTTGTCTGAATTACCTTGTGACATGTTGTTGATGTGGGGGACTTGCTAAAGGTAGTTCAAAGCAAGTTTTTACAAGTTTGTTTATATATATATATATATATATATATATATATATATATATATATATATATATATATATATATATATATATATATATATATATATATATATATATATATATATATATATTATATATATATATATTACTTATTTGGCAAGATATTTTAAGTACAGTGTGGCTGCAGTAAATACTTTCATTTCAAATTATCAAGTTAATTTATATGTATTTATGATATGACCCCTTTAAAATATATTGCTACTTTGTTGATTCAATGTGTTTATATTTAATTTAGCTCTTCTGTAGTGCCAATTAAATGCTGCATATTAAGAGCAAATAAGAAATAAAAATGAAAGGTGTAAAAATGCAGCAGTGCTATGAATAGAATTGTTAGGAAAGAAAGTATTGTATTAATCATGTGAAAAGTATTTCTGTACTACCTGTACAAGGGCTGTAATTAATATTTATTTGTACACATCTGCCAGTGTTTACCCGGTCTTCGGGTAAGTGGTTGTTGGTAAACAACAGATAAAATATTCTTGTATGGGTTTGTTAACAAATACATTATTTAATTATTGTTTAAAATCATAATCAAATGGTTTGTTCTCTGCTGATTATAAGTGTCTCGTCCGCCTGCCGAGCTGACGTTTACTACTATAATGAATATGAATTTAACTTTTAACCTCTTAAAATCCGAGGACCCTGTACAGGGACGGGAATGACATCGCATGTATATACTTTCCATTTTAAATGTCTGTGGAGGAGCTATGATGTCATATGTGGTACCATTTGAAAGCTTAGAGTCTCTACTTTCTGGAGATATGCATCACTTTGGCATTTGTATCTAATGTATTTACACTAAATTACTCTGGTGCCATTCCCGCCTGGATTTGGCCTACCCAAATTGAAAAGCCTCCCTTACACACATACAGTGGTCTAGGTTCAAAATGTTGGTGTCATTTTACAGGAAACCCTTTAAAGTTACATAAAACACTGCTAAAAGTGATAAACATGTAAGTATATGTTGTGTAAGCTGTTATAACCCCCTAAAAAATTAGGCGCTTTTGATTTTTTTTATATAAATTAATTTTTGAAAGTGTGTAACTCAGGCCCTGTGTGCTCTAGGACCCTGCAGTTTCCTGCAGTGTACTTATATTGTTAGTATGGTTTTACATCAAAAAATGTCATAATTTAGAAAAAAAACAAATATACTATACTGATATTAGCCATCTGGCTTGAATGCTCTGTTTCAAGGGGCGTGTCTGCTGTGAGACTTCAGTGAAAACACCCACTGTTGGGATTGGCTGACATCTTTGCATTTGAAATGAGATTATGTGACGGAGGGGGCATGGTTTAGTGAGGCGCAAGCAGCAGCTGCAGCACTGCCAGTCCAGAGAGAGAGACGGAGAGCTGGGGAAAGATTGCTGAGAAGGTGTTATTGTACCAAGTTGTTGAGACAGAGCGCTGTGAGCGAAAGTTTATTTTGTTTGTATCTGAGAGCTCTGAATAAAAACGAGTGAACTTTGCAACAAAATGCTTTCACCACAACTAACAACAAACACGACATTGACATGAATACAGTAAGAGCTTCTGTTGAGCAGCTTAACGGCAGTTTGGACAAGTGTGCACTGCAGATATACGTGTGATTGACAGATCCGAACATTATAAAGAGTGTTCTTTGATCGCTCTCTGTAGTTTAATCATTTAAATGACAGATTTGTTTCATGCTACTAACAGAAATGATGTGAATTATTAGTCACTGGCTTGATTCACTGATGCATCAAGACTGCCAGTGGCGTGACTGACAGTATTAAATGATTTAGAAAGAAAGTCTGTGTGAACTTGAATGATTAGCTACACATCAGAAATCACTGATCACAGATCAGGCATTTATGAACACTGTTTACTCACTGTTTATGGCGGTGCTGTCGAATTTGCGACTGATAAACTGAATCCATTCTCTACTAATTCTCTGGACGGGCAAAGCAGAGGAAGGGGATGAAACCTTTCCTGTTATGACGTCATAAAAGGAGAATTCAAGATTGGCTCATCTGGGCTCTCATTTTCTCAAAGTCAGAGAAAGACAGCCAGGACTCGGTTTACACTGATCACGTGTAAAACCTCATAAAATTTAAATTTTATGCCATGGGACCTTTAATAAGCAGGGGAAATTCCCAACTTTAAACAAATAACCATTTCCATGTTTAGGTTGTTTGTGCTGTAAGAATTTACAGGGAGACTTTAGATATAAAAACAGGTTTCTCATTAAAATCATATAATTTCCTATTGATTCAATAGAAGGTATGAGCTTACTAGGCAATACTAATATGGCGGCGTGGTGGCTTCCCTTTTTATGACATCAACCAGTTCTCTATATAGATCAGTGGCCTGAAAACACCTTTTTTAGATCAGCAATCAGATCATTTTTGGATCATGGGCAAATAGATGTGGCACTGGACATGAAAAAAAAAACTGCGTTATGCTGAAACTAGCAAAAAACACTTACGTCACACCTGGAGTTGCATTGAGCAGACTGTGATAGGGCCATGAAAGTGTCCTACTTGTAGCTAAGGACGACTACTTTGTAAAGTTAAAAAGCTACAGAGGAATCTAAACGTCAGCATGAAGCAGAAGTTGCAATAGTCTTAGGGTGAAAGCAGGGTTATTTTGTAAATCGTCAATTGATTGGATCGTTGGATCATTGTTATTTGCTATTGCTGTGATCTCTTGTGAGTGACAGAGCGTCGCACCAGTAAAAGCCATCAGAGAAGACAATAGGGCAGGAAAGTTATTTTGTTTAAAGTTTACAAGAGCACAGGCATTTTAAGGGGTGGTAAAACACAATTTCACTTTTCTAACTTTAGCTAGTGTGTAATGTTGCTGTTTGAGCATTAACAACATCTGCAAAGTTACAACGCTCAAAGTTTAAAGCAAAGGGAGATATTTGCTTTTAAATAGATCAATTTCTAAGGACTAAAGCAAATGGCCGGTAGGAACTACAGACATTTCACCAGGGTTGGCGACATCACCAGCCCTAATATTTACATAAACCCTTCCTCCGAGAATATTAAATAAGGGGGATGAGGCCATTTTTATTGCTGTGGAGAAGAGTTTTTGTGGTATAGTTAGTAGGCTAGAGTGTTGTTTCTGCAATGCTGACGAAACACTGTTATTTTAATCTGGATTGCGGGTCCACTTTATTCAGCCTTCCTAGGTACGAGGGAGTTAGGGATCAATGGTTAAAATAAATTTTTAACTTGGTCCCTCATAATTATTACCCAAATGTCGCTCTCTGTGCTGCACATTTTACGGAGGAAAGCTTCCTCAATCTTTGCCAGTTCAATGCAGGATTCGCACAACGGCTTGTACTGAAAGATGGAGCAGTTCCAACTTTAAAAACAGAAGCAGTTTACGGGCCACAACCTGTAAGTATGATTTTTTTGTCTATGGGTTTTCCTGTAATAGTTCGTATTGTTAATTGTACGTTGTAGCAAGGAAGTAAACAAATGACAACACTGTTTGGCTCTGCAGTGTTAAATGCTCATTCATACTTTATCCAACAAACACCTAACATTACAAACTTTTTTTAAATCTCAACAGTGAACTTGGAATTAGCATTTTATGTATTGTTTCTACATGCTTGTTTATCTACAGGCATGCTAAACATGGTTCTATGTTTGATTTGGCTACTATAATAAAGCCAATGTTTAATGTTTTTTTTGAGTTAACAGTTCTTGCTACAGATATTTGGTTATAATCGTTCTAAAAATACAAAAGCTCACATTCAGTAGCGATCACTATAGATGCTTAGTCTTTACAGACTACTGGTAAAGGTAAGGGGTTTCCGAAAAATGTGCATTAGTCGGTTAGCGAATCACAACACACTGGGCCAGCTTACCAATCTGAGCCCATTACATATTTTTGAGGGACCGGCTTAATAGAACCCGGAAACATCAGACCGTTTTTACAAAGAGGGACAGAGCAGTGTAGAATAAAGGTAAAATATATGAAAAATAATGCTTTTTTAAAAACAAAAACAAAGCATGAACACGTTACAGTGCACCCCTAAAACACAATCAAGCCTTAGAAAGAATGTGTTTTTACCATCCCTTTAACGATATGCACGGATAAATCATTTATAATAAATACTGCAATATTACATTATAAAAATAAGAATTGTCCATTTGAAATTTCATGGTAAGTTGATTTTTTGTAAAACAACACTGAGATGATCTGTAAAGGAATTCAAACAAACTACAATACATTTTTTTAAGTCTGTCACTGTTTCCTAGTTGTCAAGGTTAGACATATGATTCGGACAGCTATGCTGAAGTCATTGCAACAGTAGCTGAGTCATAGAGGTGGGCATCTGTCTTGCTTGTCTAACCTCTCAGCGATGTGGAGCTGTCGTGCCTCCAGGGAGAGTTTACTCAAAGTCTTCCACATGGCCTCTGTCTCTGCCGACATCTCCAGGGTCTCCAGGAATGCGGTTGCTCTGCGCGCACACATATACAAGTCCAGCTATGAATAAGGATACTTAAATAATTGAGGTCTAGTTCATGTTTTATTGCAGGAGGCTGTAGTGTTTTGTTTTTACCTGTAATAGTCACAATCATCAATGGCTGTGCCAAATTCAATCAGCCCCTCGTCTAGAGTGTAGGAGACAGAGTTAACCCCTTCAGTCACAATGACTTCAGTTTTGCCATTGGATCTCTCCAGGTCTACAATATCACCCTGCCGCCAACACAAAGTCACATGATTAAACACACAGACGACTCAAAAAAGACACTAAGACAATGAGGAATGCTAATGCGAATTCATTCAACAGAATTTCAGAGCAAAATATGTCTTATTCACCTGCAAATCATTATACCACTTTATAATTTTTTCCTACTCATTCCTACTCATACAGCAACGATGTGAGTTGTTTGCAGCGTTGCTCGATTTGAATAGTTCTTTTAGTTAATCTGGTTGACACAACATAGAATGTGCAAATAAAATCACTATTCACTCTGAGTGAGCTGTGACTTCAACTCACCTTGAGAGGAAACATTGTGACTCTCTCAGGGCTGTCGATGGTGTACCAAACACACAGGTTTCCTCTGTTCTGTGCCACAACTACATCACTACCTGGTACCCACTGAACATACGGACAGAAACTCAGCATGGTACTCTTCACACTACTCTCGATGTCATACAGGTGGAGCTGAACATGGAAAAAGAGACAGAAATGACACATTATTCTGATTTATTAGCGATATTACAGCTAAAACAATAAGGTTTCCCCCTTACCCTGAGTTTCTTGTCCCTAAAAAGCAGTTTACGCCCCGTTTCATTCAGCTCCAGCCAATCTATCTTGGAGTCGTGGCTTATAGTGCCCAGATTATACCCACCTACCAGGTCCACTGAAATAAACAAAAAGAGAGAAGGATCATGGGAGATGAATGCACCAAATACCAGATACAGATTCTTTTCTGTTGATCCAAGGTCAGAAATGAAGCATTATAATTAAAACTTTTAAAAAGTACGATGCTTTTAGACAATGTTTTAAAAGAATGGATGGAGTATTTTCCAGCCAAAAACAAACGCTGTAATAATCAGAATTATCAAATTTGGAGATCCATTTACTGCCATGAATGTAACCACACACACACACACACACACACACACACACACAAATACATGCTGCAAAAACGGAGGCATTGCCTTTCATAAAGACCCCGAACATCCAGGCCCTAACAAAAACAAATCAATGAGTCTTTCATGAATCACGTTGTGTGACGCTTCCCTGCATTTCTGGCTCTTTGTTCACAAATAACCATTCTGATGGGAAGCATCACTTATGGAGGGGGGCGGAGAGGGGAGAAAGAGAGGAAAAACACTTTCCAATTTGCACTTTCTGAACAGGTTTTAAGCACATGGATCAGTGAGGGGGAAAAGCACTCTGCTGTCTGTCAGAGGAAAATAAATTGGATGAAAGTTGTTTCTCATTTTCACCACCTGAAGAAGAAACAAGGCAAGCAGGACATAGGGAGCATGCCAGGACTTAATTAGCACAGGAAGTGGTCAGAGCCATGGCAGATGGCTGGCAGTAGCCGGTGAAGGAGAGGGCTGTGACGATGACACAGCAGGGTAACCGTCTAATTGAAAGGTAACGTCCGAACCGAACACACCTTCCTACTGTCCCATAAACTTTTAAATCTCGTCTCTGCAGAATCAAATAATGGGTCATATGGAGAAAGTGTCCCATTTAGAGTGGAAACAGACGATTATGTAATCAATACCATCGATGAAGACATCGATTAAATCAAATAATGGGTCTAATTTGAATAATTGTGTGCATTTTTGCATTCACTCAATGGGCTAAATGTCTAAATTAATCTTTAAATCACATAAACTGACTGGAGCAATAAGAGGAGGAACAATCGTTTAGTCAAAACTTAAATACAATGATGTCCTCCTGAACTACCACCTGAAAAGCACTATATAAATAAATGTATAGAGTTGCATACATTTCTGTCACCTAAGTCTTAAACCACTCAAAAGTATTTTAACCATATTCTCCTCAATGATAATAGGTTATTATCCTTCAACTACTAAATGTATTATTTAATTTAAGTAAATAATAAAGAGATCATACCCCTGCCAGAATTAATGGGCAATAACTTACCAATAGCAATAGTTTTGATGTCAATCAGGTAGGCCAACTTTTTGTTGTCCTCCACTCCCTTCTGCCTCCTCTCATTCAGACGCACGCTGCAAACACAAACACACAAACCAGGGATTGAACACTTCCTGTGGGTGCTGAGGGACCTGTCAGTGCTCCATCAAGAGGAACCAAGTACTGCAATCTGACAGCACTGACAGGCTTTATACATGAATGCTGATTTGTGATGACTAGGTCTGCTCACTAAGAGCCAGCTGTAAGCATCAACAGCGGCTTTCAGAGCAGAATGACAGTAGAAGGACAACTGGGAAATCTAAGGTAAACCACTCCATCTAGTGGTCAGTTTTATACATGACTTCTGTTCAAAAGTGTTGTTTGCAATAAAATTGTTTTAACATTAAATGGTCCAACAGGAAATGACATAGGGTGGGGCTTGAATCCATATACATTAATCAGGCGTAACATGATGAAACCCGTCCTAATATTGTGTTGGTCCCCTTTTGCTGCCATAACAGCCCTGACCCGTTGAGTCATGGCTGTGCACCCTGAAGGTGTGCTGTGGTATCTGACACCAAGATGTTAGCAGCAGATGTACTCCTCAAACAATTCCTGAACCACCTTTGCTTTGTGGCATGTAGGGCGTATTATTCTGCTGAAAGAGGCCACAGCCACCAGGGAATACTGTTTCCATGAAAGTGTGTACGTGGTCTGCAACAATGCTTAGGTAGGTGGTACGTGTCAAAGTAACATCCACATGGACGGCAGGACCCAAAGGTTTCCCAGCAGAACATTGCCCAAAGCATCACACTGCCTCCACCGGCTTGCCTTCTTCCCATAGTAAATCCTGGTGCCATCATGTGTTCCCCAGGTAAGTGACGTACACGCAAAAGAAAATGTGGTCACCTTCTTCCATTGCTTCGTGGTCCAGTTATGATGCTGACATGCCCACTGTTGGTGCTTTCTACAGTGGACAGGGGTCAGCATGGGCACCCTGACTTGTCTGCGGCTATACAGTCCCATACGCAATAAACTGCGATGCATTGTGTATTCTGACAGCTTTCTATCAGAACTAGTCCTCTAGCCATCACAATTTGGCCCTTGTCAAACTCGCTCAATTCCTTACGCTTGCCCATTTTTCCTGCTTCTAAGACAGCAACTTTGAAGACAAAATGTTCACTTGCTGCCAAATATATCCCACCCACTAACAGATGCTGTGATGAAGAGATAATCACTTCACCCGTCAGTAGTTATAATGTTATGCTTGATCAGTGTATAATATGACATAATGTATCTTTTAATAGGAAATGTCATTACAGAGGCAAAGAAGGTTTTAATATTTTTTGATGAAGGATTCTAAAAACAAATGTAGCCAAAAAGTAAAAATTTAAAAATTTGAATTTACTTTGCCTTTAAAAAAAGCTTTTTCTTTCCAAAGTGTAATAATGGCATACCTGATGAGGTGTGGGTTCATAAATTCTGTTCGAACAGATCCTAGTATTTCATTGCTTCCGTATTCCACCAGTGCCAGCTCTCCAGCATTGAAAATCATGCACACCTAACAAGGAAATATAGCAATGTACAATTAGCCAGCAATGACTTTAATTATATCCACTAGAGTTGCATGTCGTTTTCCTTTGTACCATGCTCTTAAACAACTGAAGCATCTTTAAACACACAATAATACAATTTTAAAAACTGTACCGTTTCATTTTCAAAGAAAAACTTTTCATTTCCCCCAGAGCCCTGCCAAGCCACCTGTAATGGGAGAGTGATGTTGTTTAATGAAGTACATCATTGTTGTCATCAACTTTTGCTTTCCACTACATTACACAGAGAGAAGCAGACAGACTCCACAGCCAAGGCCCTTTACCATTATCCTGTTTGTCACACTGAACTTTCTTCCGACTCCCATAAGAGCCCTTTGGAAACTCAATTAAACATGGATTAACACAGTAAAGCCCTTGAACTTTTAATTAGACATTTTAAACTTTTGTCCACCCGATGAAGCCCTTGACTCTGCTAAAATATCAAACACAATTGTCCAAAAAATTTATTAATACAGACAGTAATCTAACTAGATGCATTTTCATTCCGACAAAAATGCATAATAAAAAAATGCAGTTGTAAATAATCAAACAAGTCCAAACCTGGCATCCTACCTCACTTAGTTTGTTGGAAACCAGGTCTCCCAGCAGCAGTGTGTCAGAGGTGTGAGCCACAAGATATCGATCCTTCCCCATGACTTTCACTTCATCTATCTCATAACCATATTGAGACTTCAGCACCACTCGTGTGCCGGTGGACAAATTCTTCACAATCACCTTGGAGGGTTAAAGAAACAAAGTTCTTTTGTTTGTCTGATATAAACAAGATTTTTTTTAAAAAAACAGTCACTACTGAAATGAACGGAAACTGTGCACTTTAAATATCTAAAAGTAATGCTCACCTGACTTAGTCCGACGTATATCATCTCAAATTTGTTCTTGTAAATACTCCTGCGGAGACAGCAGTCAAACATCTCGACACCTCCACACAGTGTGCCCTGCAATTTACAGATGGACAATTAATTACTGCAGAACTGATTTAGGGTATTTTCAGGATTAGTGCCCTAAAGTTTTTAATATAGCCATCCGATTTGTTAAAACCATTTCGTTTACACTTGTAAATTTGCCTCCACAAATGAATATACAGGTGCATCTCAATAAATTAGAAAGTCGTGGAAAAGTTTTTATTTCAGTAATTCAACTTACAAGGTGAAACTAAGACATGCATGCATAGTGGGATATTTCAAACCTTTATTTGTTATAATTTTGATGATTGTGGCTTATAGCTTGAAAACCCCAAATTAAAAATCTCAGAAAATTTGAATATTGTGAAATGGTTCAGGATTGTAGTGTCACACTCTAATCAGCTAATTAATCCAAAACATCTGCAAAGGGTTCCTGAGCCTTTAAATGGTCTCTCAGTCTGGTTCAGTGGAATTCACAATCATGGGGAAGACTGCGGACCTGACAGTTGTGCAGAAAACCATTATTGGCATCCTCCACAAGGAGGGAAAGCCACAAAAGGTAATAAAATTGCAAAAGAAAGTGGAGGATGTTCTCAAAGTGCTGTATCAAAGCACTTTAATAGAAAGTTAAGTAGAAGGGAAAAATGTGTCAAAAAAAGGCAGCAGGGATGACCGCAGCCTGGAGAAGATTGTCAGAAAAAGGCCATTCAAATGTGTGGGGGAGCTTCACAAGGAGTGGAATAAGGCTGGAGTTACTGGATCAACAGCCACCACACACAGACAGATCCTGGACACGGCTTCAAATGTCGTCAGAAGCGTCTTTCCTGGGCTGAAGAAAGAAAGAACTGGCCTGTTGCTCAGTGGTCCAGTCCAGTCCTCTCTTCTGATGAGAGCAAATTTTGGAAACCATCCCATTTGGAAACCAAGGTCCCAGAGTCTGAATGAAGAATGGAGAGGCACACAATCCAACATGCTTGAAGTCCAGTGTGAAGTTTCCATAGTCTGTGTTGGTTTGGGGAGCCATGTCATCGGCTGGTGTTAGTCCACTGTGCTTTATCAAGTCCCGATTCAATGCACCCGTCTACCATGACACTTTAGAGCACTTCATGCGTCCTTCAGCAAACAAGCTTTATGGAGATATGACTTCATTTTCCAGCAGGACTTGGCACTTGCTCACATTACCAAAAAGTAGCAAAACCTGGTTCAATGATCATGGGATTACTGTGCTTGATTTGCCAGCAAACTCACCTGACCTGAAACCCATAGAGAACCTATGGGGCATTGCCAAGAGAAAGATGACAGACATGAGAGCTAACAATGTAGAAGAGCTGAAGGTCTCTATTGAAACATCCTGGTCTTCCATAACACCTAAGCAGTGCCACAGGCTGACAGCATCCATGCCACGCCGCAGGCAGTAATTCATGTAAAAGGGGCCCAAACTAAGTACTGAGTACATATGCATGATTATACTTTTCAGAGAGCCGACATTTCTGTATTTATATATTGATTTATTGATTTCATGTAATATTCTAATGTCCTAAGATTTTGATTTTTTTTTTAATGAGCTGTAAGCCAAAATCATCAAATTTATAACAAATATAGCCTTGAAATATCTTACTTTGCATGCAATGAGTCTATATAATATGTTAGTTTTACCTTTTAAGTTGAATTACTGAAATTCTAATTTATTGAGATGCACCTGTAAATACGATCTTCAATTCCCACACTATATGCAAATTCAATGTAGTTCACATCATTGAAAACAACAGATATGTAGGAATAAAATGTACATATATGTCTTCAACAGACTGATGCATCTCAAACCACATCCTTAAGTGATTATACTGATTGAATTTAAGTCTTGAAAGCGTTTCTAGGAGCATTTCCACATGGTCTTTTCACAATCAGAAAAAAATGCATAATGTGGCCAGGTGTAAATCAGCACAAAGATATTTTGAAAGACATTGAGGTTCTGAAAACTTTAAGAAATTGGCCACCCAGACTGACCACAGAAAGCCGAGAGCCGTCTTTCTTCCAGGATAGAGCTGTGATGGTGTACAGGTTTGGAATTTCTTTGGGAGAACCTTCATCCCAGGTACCTTTTCGTGGACTCCAATTGAAAACTCGCAATCTAAATACAAAACAAAAGATATGTCAGCGACATTGGCTTAATGTTTCTGTTTTCCTTTTTTTTGGGGGGGGGGGGGGGGTCTAATGCTATTTCATGCATTCTGACTTATTTACACGGATAAAGAGTTGGATTCTCATGCTGAACATGGCCAAAATTTCAAAAATTAGTTGGACGTATGACAAATTCTGTGGCAAATACACTTCTTCAGGATTTAAACAAGTTTTAGAAAGTTATTTTCGAGTATGGCCCTGTATGATGTCATAAAGGGCACAATTTTTTGTATGGCCATATCTCCTGGATGAGTACGTGCTCATCAGCTAGAGGGAGAGCATGAGCATGCCCATCAACCAGCTTCGTTCGGAAGCCTTCGACAGCATTGTCATCATTTTCATTTCAATAAAGAAGTGTGTTTTTGGTTGTGAGGGAAAGATAATCTTGTTTCCCAAATAACCCAGTGTTAAGGAAACGCTACGGAAAGGAAACGTTATGGAAAGTTAAATGCAGTTGTTTTTCCAAAGCAGCAATGGAGCTCTGCGAGTGTGTTTTTTTTCCCCTGTCATGGGAATCACATGTCCAATTCAAAGTTATCCCGAGATAATGCCATGATGTATTGTGTGTGTGTCATAGGTGTGTGTGCTCATGACACTTTAGCTCTGCCCACTACACGCCTCCACAAGTTTGGCTGTTTTCAGAAGAAAAAAACAGTACAGCGTATCAGCGTATTTTATAAATATGATAAAACTAAAGACTCTTCGGAGGTATAAAGGATGCAATACTACTCTATATGTACTACTAACATCTGACTAGCAGAAACTGTGTGTGTTATGTACCCTTTAATGTGTTGTCTCACCTGTCATAGCTTCCTACAACTATGGACTGGCCACTTGGGCTAGATTCTGCCACTGTGAATTCCTTTTCGGCGTGATCTCGGCTGTAGTCAAATGTCTGAAGCACGTGGCCCTCCCTCCCATAGGCCACGATCTTCTTATCGCATCCAGCCACAATTATGCTGTTGGTGCCCCATGCCATGGCATATGGTGGGCACGCATGAGTCAACAGTTTGCCCTTTCAACAATCAAAACAAATCAGTCATTAAATTGCTTGCAGATACAATATTTTAATTAACATCTGTATATTATGTTATCAATACAATTAAATATAATATAAAGCAGCTCTTTACCTGAGATTCTCCAGAACCTTCATCATCAAAGAAGTACCGAACGACCGTTCCATCTGCATGTCCCGAGAGGATTCCCTTCCCTGAGACACTGAGAGAATGGACCAAGAGAGATACACAGTGTTGTTGTACTAAGTTGAAGTACTAAAATGATTAAAACAGAAATACAAAAAAAAGCTATATAGCAATATTAAAAAAGAAAACTAAAATGAAAACTTCAAATATGAAGCCTAATTCAAAATATTAATATATACTATAATAGCATATTAATATATGCTATAACAGTATACAGTACAAATAATAGTAAAATAATGCTGTAAACAAACCGGAAAAGGGTACTTGGACAAAGAAGCAAGCAATATAAGGTCAGGATTTACACAAGTACACATACTTTGTAGTTAGTGATACAACATAAGAGTCTGTTCCGTAGATTGTGGAGGACTTGCTTGTTTTTGTATTGGCTTGTCGAACCTGCATTTGAAATAAAACATCCTCAAAATGAATCCTTCCAAAATAGGAAATTCAGGTTAATGTGTATAACAGAAAAAGTGCCACATTTACCTTTCCCTCTGCAAGTCCAAATATTATTGCATGCTCTGACGGCCAAACCAGACATGTTACAGCACTCTATAGAACAACAACAAAGTTAATGCCCACAATATATTGTACTTCAGCCTAGTAATTATGTATTTGATTTATCATCAAAATACTTACTGTTTGAATAAATTTGTTGCAAATAACCTTTTTATCTCCCCTGGGACAGAAAATATTATATTAGAAGTTAAAAATAATTGAAAATATGACTAGCAATATTGTAAATGATTATCAACATATATGCATACATTTGCAAGAAAAAAGTATGTGAACCGCATGCTGAATCTTTGAAAAGTGAATAATTTTAACAGATTATACAAATGTTATTTTTAATGTAGTGCTGCCCTGAAGAAGATAATATATAAAAAATACACATACAGCTGAATAAAATAGTAAATTGTAAAATTTAGCTGAATTTATTCAAATGCCCCCATTCAAAATTTTATGAACCATTGATTCTTAATTCTGTTTCGTTCCCTGGATGATCCTTGGCTGTTTTGTGTTTTGGGATGGTTGTTCATGAGACTCTTGGTTGTCCTGAGCAGTTAAACTGCCCAAAGTTCTTCAGAAAAATCCTCCAGGTCCAGCAAAAGTCTTCAGTTTTTACATATTTGAACCCTCTCCAGCAGTGACTGTATGATTTTGAGATCCATCTTTTCACACTGAGGACAACTGAGGGACTCAAACACAACTATTAACAAAGGTTCAAACATTCACTGATTCTCCAGAAGGAAGCACGATGCATTAAGAGCAGGGGGTGAAAACTTATGAACAGGATGAAGATGTACATGTAAAAAAATATATATATATATATATATTTGTGCTGACCTTCGGAGGCAACAGAAGAAACTTAGATGTTGACAAATTAAGCACAATTTACCCTGATCTTCAAATTCAATAAGTTTTCACCCCCTGGCTCTTCGATACATTGTTTCCATCTGGGGCATCAGTGAATGTTTGAACTGTTTTAGTAGTTGTGTTTGAGTCCGTTTATTGTCCTCTGTTTATTTGAGATGGATCTCAAAATCATTCAGTCACTGCTGGAGAGGGTTTAAATATGCAAAATATGATTGAAAGCTGAACAGTTTGCAGGACCTGGAAGATTTTTCTGAAGAACATTGGGTAGTTTAACTGCTCAGGATAAACAAGGGACTCAGGAACAACCATCAAAAAACACAAAAACAGCCGTGGATCATCCAGGTAATGACACACAGTATGGGTCTTTTGAATAAAATCTACTTTTATTTAAAGCTACACTGTGTGATATTTTCCCCCATCTAGTGGTGAAAAGGTATATGACCATCCAGCGAATAGTAGTTTCTGTTCCTCTCAATTCTGATTTTGTTTTAACTCCTACGGTGGCCGATTTAGTCCAAGATTAACATGGCAACCCCCCTCTTCACATACGACACAGTGCCATCGAGTGTTAAAACGCGACAGGCGAAGCAAGAATTTACGGGTATGTCCCTCTTTGGCTACTGTACTTTCAAGATGGAGGGGCAACATGGCGACCAGCATTCGAACCCCTCACCCGTATGTGTTTTCAATGGCATATTATACACTTACGAGAATACTTTATTACTTGAAACAAGTAAGTATACATTAATGAGCACATATATTTTTGAAAGAACTAAGTGTTTTTAGCTAAGAATAAACTAAAAAAGTTACACAGTGTAGCTTTAATCTAGTGGACTACATGTATACAATATATATATAATAATAACTTGTTCAGGAAAGTACTAAATAAAACATAACACGTTTTGTACAATCTCTCTTATTTAGTTTAAAATTATTCACATTTTCATAGATTCTGTAAACAGTTTGCAACTGTATTTGTTACAAGATCCAACTTAAAGTAACACAAATAATAAACAATGACAAAAGCAATGTGTGAAAGCCTGTTTGCTAGGAAATTTCTAAAATCTACCCAAAAACTATGGTTTTAAAAGCACACAAATACATTTATCCCAAGCCTAGGCACATGCTTTATGAATGGCAGTAGATTAGCATCTGAAAAAAGCGCAAATTAAGCATAAATTATGACTATTATACTCAGATACTTACCACTCCTCTCCAATTTTGTAAACAAATATGATGTTGTCTGTCTGAGCAACTGCTATCTTGGTTGAATCGGGGGAAAATGCCATGGACTTGACCACATAGGTTTTCTTTCCATACTGCAACAAATTACAGTCATGACTCAAAGAATGCGTTTTCCTAGCGTACTAACAAACGTATAGCACTGGCAGGATACAAAATTCATTTTGAATATTTAAATTAAATAATTTGCTTATAACTTACTTTGGGGTCTGCAGGCTTTGTGGTAAACCGGTCTCTTTTCTCTCCCTGCTCATCATACAATATAACCACTCTATCAATAGTGCACACTGCAAACTTTGCATTGTTTGGAGCCCAAGCCATACATGTGACTTTAGCAGCTCCATCCTAAAGAGAAGACAAAACAGACACAACACTAAGTATTTTCAAAGCAGTCTTGGATTCACTGAGATTTAAATAATACTCGGTTAACATTCGGAATAGGATTTTTTTATTACGGTTTCTTTGCACAAATGAATGCTTTACTTAATATCAGAGAAGATACATAAGCAGTGTTGCTAAGCTAAGAAGTGTTATTATGCCTATAGATAACGGAGTCCTGAGAGCTAACGTCAGTTAGCTAGCGTCGCTAAATAACGTGGTAACGTTAAATGTTTTACCTGAGGTGTTAGAAGAGTCTTCAGGTACTTTAGCTGCATGCTTTACATTTATAAAGGACTCCTTGGAGTTATAAGGACGCATTTCTTGATATAGCCATGTTCTGGTAATAGTTATCAGGCTAAAGACATTTTGGTAAACATAGCTTTCTCCCTGGTTACAGTCGCTAAGGAAAGAACGTGTGACGTAAATACGTAAATGACACGAGACTTGTTTGACTCGTTTAGAGACGTTCTTTTTCAAAACTGTAATAAATCTTAATTAAATACTGTTTGACTGCAGCGTTTACTAACGTTTAATATAATTAAAATAAAATAAAAATGTGGAGATGCCGGGGATTGAACCCGGGGCCTCATACATGCAAAGCATGCGCTCTACCACTGAGCTACATCCCCTTCCTGTCAAAAATAGCTGTCAGATGACTATTTAAACAGTGCCATGATGAATAACACTTTTTATTTTATTATTTTTTATATTCACTTACACACACACACACCATTATCAGAATAAAATAATAATATATTAGCGAAGATTGACTGTAAACATATTAGAGCACATACAATATAATTAAAGTACGCCTATACTTTAATTATTGTACTTGCCATCAGCTCAATTAAGGGACCATGCATGTGGTTTTTCTCTTATTCACTTTTAGGGGCCTTGATACGATTGTGTCTATTTTCAGAAAAAAAAATAATAAACAATTTTAAAAGCTAATTAACACAGAAATATCAGTGAAAATGACTGTAAAAATATAAATGTTCATACAATAATCACATTTCAATTATTGCACTCGAATGCTTTGAATACATTAATAAATCAATAAAAGGTAAGGTAACTAGAGATTAATGCCAGCTCCAGCTTTGATCCAGGCAGCCTCCAAAGACTTCAGATGAACCAACACCAGATGACACCTACCCCTGCAAGCTCTCCAGAACATCAAATATGGATGAAATACAACATATAATCATGTTATCATTGCTTTAAAATGCTAACTAAATTTGCTTAAATGGATATATGGTAAAATGTTAATACTATAATTTGTAATCTTACAACGTCTGTACTTTCTGATTTAATTGATTAATTAAATTGACTTGAAAGAGCCATTGCATTATGGTTACTGTACCATTTTGATGTTATGAACCTAATCTGACAATGCAGTTAGAAGAGCCATCACATTGTGGACCCATTTGGGGAAGTAAAAAAGTTCACTGGTGCTTTATACCCATCGTGATTGAATATCTTCATAAAAAAAATTCAAATATTTTTTACTGTAACCTTATGAATTTATGGACCAACGAATTTGACAAACAACACCACCCGTGGCCCATTTGGAGGCGCTATTTCTCGGCTACCTTTATGGGTGCGTTCAAAGTTGCACTGGGGCTGACTGTCACCATGCAGAATTCCAGACATTTTTACTGTAGCATTTTGAAGTTATTGATCCATGAATTAGACATATGACAATACAGTAAGAATAGCTATTGCATTGTTGGCCCTTTTGGAGGCGCTATATCTCTAGGGTCTTTATGGGTGCGTTCAAAGTTGAACTGGTTAATCCCTTAGAAAAACCGCACGGTCCCTAAAATGAGCGTGAATAAGAAACCAAAGATGCGGAAGCGTTGCGTCTTTTAAGGTGAACCGGATAGCGTCAATAAGAAGCTGCGAATAAGAAGCTAGATTCAGCCTCGTGTGTGTGTGTGTGTGTGTGTGTGTGTGTGTGTGTGTGTGTGTGTGTGTGTGTGTGTGTGTGTGTGAACATTATTATGATATCAAATTGGTACCACATGCTCTAATTGCAACATCTATAATTAACTAAACTAATGTACCAGGTGACAGGTCAAAACACCATTGTGACTGGAAATCAACATATGAGATGAGATGAGATTGGGGGGTCTAACTTTTAAAAAAAACTCTAGAGCAAGCTGTACCTGAGATCTAAACTTAATGAAGCATGTTCCAGAAGAATAACCACAAAAAACAGCTATGTGAGAGAAGCAGATATATTTAGATAACAGACATGCATAACCGTTATTCAGAGTGGTGATGGGATACTGCCCAATCTTTGGTTCATAAAATACATTTTTGTGCTCATTTGTGGAGCAGTCTTTTACTTTTTGAAGCATTTGTTCGACTCTTTTCGAAATTGTATTAGTGACTGGAGCTGCAAATGGAATTGGAAAACTGATTGCCAAAGAACTTGGACACTATGGAGCAACATTAGTCGTATGGGATATCAACATAGAGGCACTGGACAAAACAGCAAAAGAATTAAAGCAGGTATTAGATGTGCGAGTGCATGCCTATACCTGTGACTGCAGCAGAAGTGAGGTCTACAAACTTGCTGAACTGGTAAATATTTAATAATTTATATATAAATAATAACCAATGTAAGCCAATATTCAATGATCAGGCATAACATTATGACAGGTGAAGTGAATAACACTGATTATTTCTTCATCACGACATCTGCTAAGCAGCAAATGAACATTTTGTCATCAAAGTTGATGTGTTAGAGAAGCAGGGAAAATGTGCAAGCATAAAGGATTTGAGCGTGTTTGACAAGGACCAAATTATGATGGCTAGTGAGGAGCAAAGGCTGATCCAAATGGCTTGAGGGGCATAGTTTGAGGTATAGACTTGGCCTCCAAATTCGCCAGATCTCAATCCCGAGCATCTGTGGGATGTGCTGAACAAACAAGTCCGATCTATGTAGGCCCCACCTTAACTTACAGGATTTAAAGGATCTGCTGCTAACATCTTGTTGCCACATACCACAGCACACAGGGGTCTAGTGGAGTCCATGTCGCAACTGGTCAAGGCTGTTTTGGCAGCAAAAGGGGAACCAACATAATATTAGGTCATGATGTTGTGCCTGATTGGTGTGTGTGTGTGTGTGTGTGTGTGTGTGACCTGGTAATCCCTACGTTATGGGGACAAAATGTCCCCACAAAGATGGCAATATCCGAAATCCTTGTCCTTGTGGGGACATTTTTAGGTCCCCATGAGGAAAACATCTTATAAATCACACAGAAGGAGTTTTTTTGAGAAAGTAAAAATGCAGAATGTCTCCTGTGATGGGTAGGTTTAGGGGCAGGGGCAGTGTAAGGGGATAGGATGTACAGTTTGTACAGTATGAAATCCATTATGCCTATGGAAAGTCCCCATAAAACATGGAAACACGACATGTGTGTGTGTGTGTGTGTGTGTGTGTGTGTGTGTGTGTGTGTGTGTGTGTGTGTGTGTGTGTGTGTGTATATATATATATATATATATATATATAGAGAGAGAGAGAGAGAGAGAGAGAGAGAGAGAGAGAGAGAGAGAGAGAGAGAGATTAAGAAGATTATTTATACTTTATACCTTTAAAAAACAAAACATTTATTATGTTTTTTTAATATATTTTAACATGAGGGCTAAATATGAAGGTGTAGTTTTATGAATAGTTAAAAAATTTCAACAGGTTAATAGGGAAGTTGGAGATGTGTCAGTCTTGGTGAACAACACAGGCATGGTAACAGGAAAATACACTTTTGTTGAAGCCCCTGGGTGGATAGAGCACTAAGGGTCAATGTTGTTGCTCACTTCAAGAAAAATAATTCAGTGTTTTCTACATGGTTTACATTCTTTATATGGGAACAGCAAACTTACGGTTATCACAAATATTTGAATTCACAGACTTACAAGGTGTTTCTCCCAGCTATGTTGCAAGAGAACCATTGGCACCTGGTCTGCGCGGCATGCCATGGAGGGTTGTTTGCAATGAATGGCCTTGCAGGTACATTTATAGAGGGATTTTAGAGACGTTGTACATCATTGTGTGACACTAAATCATGAATGTGCAATGTCTGAAGTTTAGTGTTAAATAAAGATTTGATTTAAAAAACAACGTTATTTTCCAACACGTTTTGTCCACAGACTTGTGCAAGCAAGTCTGCAGCAGTAAGCTTTGCAGAATCTATTGCAGGAGTTGCTTGCCCTTAAAAAGGAAGGAATCAAAACAACAATAGTGTGTCCCTATTTATTAGATATATCTAATAAATACCAAAATGTTTGGGGAATGTCAAACAAAGTACAGTTTCCATATGAAACATTAGTAGAAGTTTGTGCTCTGGTGATGTGGTAACGTCAATATTTTGTTAAGGAGACTGTCTTTTCTTGGATTAAAGACACGCAGCAAAACAGATTGTGGATGCCAGAAGATGTACTTGTGTATACCTTTAACTCTATATTTGTTGATGCTTAAGAGGTATTTAAGGCCTCTAAATACTTGATATTGAAGATATAAAATTAGTAAATTTTCTTTATGCCTGAATGTCGTCAACATTTTAATAATTAAAAACAAATAAAGTAATGTAAAATTAACAGAATATAACTGTATTCAATGTAATAAATGTCTCAATTTCATTTTCAAGCTCTAATTGAACTGTTAATCAACTCCTGTTCATGTTTTTGCAGTCTCATGCCTGCCAGACTGGGCATCATCTTTGTGAACTTCTTTGGTGGGATGGATCTGATGGATCATTTCAGAGGGGTCCCTAAAGCTGGGACCAAGATGGGTCTTGTGCATGTTGACCACTTGGGTCCCACCTGGAGGCGAGTGCAATCCAACATAAAATCTATGTGGGCAGTTGACATGGGGCCATTATGGAACCCGTGGACAATCCTATACAGAGCCCATTTTTCAGCCCATTTCAAACCCACATGGGCCCCACATACAAATGTTGGCTGGGCTGTACCCATTATCAGCTACAAAAAGCCTCAGCGCCCACCAGATGACAGTGTCAGAGATCCACAAACCACTCTTATTTATTACAACTAGCAAAAAAGTTGCAAAAACCCAAAACATGTGGTATTCATTGGTTGAAATCTGAAGGAAGATTAGCTGTGGGTATACTGTTCTGCTAGCATGTTTTACCAAATACCAAGGTACTTCAACAAAAACCTTTATTTTGTCAAAAACACTGTGATCAAAATTAGGGAACAATAACCAATGCAGCACGAAAAAACAACAACATTACAACTAAAATTTGATGCTTACAGCAGTCAAAAATTATTAGGAGGTATAGAGGCCCTTGCTTGAATGAGCCCAGCACATCTGCGGCCACAGGACATCACTATATACACACACTGCTCCGGTGTGATCTTGGTCCACTCTTCTTCCAGTCTCTTTCACAGTTCGGTAACTGTTACGGGTTTCTTAGTCATAACTTTGTCGGCAAATAGATTTTCAATGGGGTTTAGATCAGACTCTGACCTGGCCATTTCATTATTTCAATTTAATTTTTCAAAGGAACTCCTTGACCCGTTTTGCAGTGTGATAGGGGGCATTGTCTTGCATAAAAATTGCGGGCTGATTGGGAGATGCTCGCAGTGAAGGAACCACATGTTGCCGAAGGAGGTTCTGAAAAACAGGTTCTGAGGTTCTGCCATGTAGCTGTATAATAGGCCCAAGTCCTGCTGCAGAAACATCCCCAAAACCATGCCACTTCCTCCTTCATCTTTCACTGACTTCTTTGGGCACTTTGGGTTCAATCTTTTCCCAGTTTGATGCCGAACATAATGTTTCCCATCGGACCCAAATAAATTAAACTTGCATTCATCACCAAAATGAACTTTGGACCAGTTCTCATCTGTTTACACAACATTCTCCTCAGCAATCTAGCAGTCTAGCCTTTTGATTCTTTCTGCTGATGAGAGGCCACTGCAGTGAGCTTTCAGTCTGAATTCTCTTAGATGACAAGACACTGTATGGCGAGACAGATCCTTACTGTGTTCAGCTCTGAACTGGTGAGTAATTCCAGCTGCAGTGTTGAACCGATTCCACATTGAAAGTCTCTGCATTGTCCTGTCCTCTCATGCATTGGTCTTGCGTACCTTTTGGGGTACTTGGATGAATTTGTGTCTTTGTAAAGCTTCAATATTGTAGAAATTACAGATTTGGAATGACCAACTTCTTTTGCAATAGCTGAAAGGGTCATCCCTTTGGCCCTTATCTGGACAACCTGGTGTCGTAGGGTTTCAGTAACCTTAGAGCGGCTGTCCATCTTGCAACGTCAGTGAAAATTGGAAATTTTTCTTCAATTAAATTGGGTTTGCCAGATTATTACAGAAATTAGCACCAAGTGCCAGATTAACACCCAAAGTTTGAAGGTATTTGAAAGTGTTCTCTAATTTTAACCAGCATTATTTTTGAATTGTCTTATTTAAGTTGTGTGTGTGTGTGTGTGTGTGTGTGTGTGTGTGTGTGTATATATATATATATATATATATGTGTGTGTGTGTGTGTGTATATATATATATATATATATATATATATATATATATATGTGTGTGTCTGCGTGTGTGTGTTTGTATACTGTACTTTAGAATATATTTAACTTGTGAAATATAATTAAAAAAAACCTGCCCTTCAGCTCCTGTTAGGGTAATTTCAAAAAGGACTAAGCAGTGACCTTGTAATTTAGGAAATTGTATGTTGTTCTCTAATTTTGATCTCATACTGTATATAAGTATACAAACAGAATTTAAAGGCCGTCTGTTCAGTGTGTTAGCAGGACAGATGTTAGCTGCAGATCCAGCACATCCCAGATCCCACATATGCTTGATTGGATTGAGATCAGGGGAATTTGGAGACTGAAGGCTGCAACATCCGCAAGAACTGAGAAAAAAGTTCTCGCTCCCAGGGCTGCGAGAACAAAATTACGTCATTTTGTTCTCGCTGCCCTGGACTGGGAGTTCTCGCCTTTTTTTCTCGACACATCGCCTGAGCAGAACTTTATTCTTTCGGGTGTCCGAGAACTATTGTGTGATTGGTCAGACATTTAATGTGGCCGTGGTTAATGGGGAGAAATGCAGATGATCGGCACCTGCTTTTCCAGTGAAGTATGAATGTACTGGCCTGAACAAACTTTTTTCTTGTTCTTGCCACCTTGAGAAAACGAACAAATTTCTTTGTTCTTGCAGAGTATGTTCCAAGCTTAAGTCAACACCTCAAACTCAAACCAATCTGAACCATTTTTGCTTTGTGGCAAGGCGCATTATCCTGCTGAAAGCCACAGCCATGGGAATACCAAGGGTGTACATGGTCTGTACAAGGCATCTGGCCATCTACGTGATGTAAAAGAAAATGTGATTCATCAGACCAGGCTACCTTCTTCCATTGCTCTGTGCCGGTTTAATGCTGACATGCCCACTGTTGGTGCTTTCGGCGGTGGAGAGGGGTCAGCATGGGCACCCTGACTGGTCTGTATGCAGCGCCATACGCAAGAAACTGTGATGCACTGTGTATTCTGACACCTTTCCATCAGAACCAGCATTGACTTCTTGAGAAATTTGAGCTTCAGTAGCTCGTCTGTTTATTTGGACCACACGGGTCAGCCTTCGATACCCATGTGCATCATGCCTTGACCACCCATGAGGACCATGTCACCGGTTCACCACTTTCCTTGGACTACTTTAGATACTGTATGACCACTGCAGACCAGGAACATCCTGCAAAAGCTGCAGTTTTGGAAATGCTCTGACCCAGTCTTATATAGCCATCACATTTGTCCCTTGGTCAAACTTGCTCTAATCTTTTTCATGAAATGTAAGAGCTTTCTGTCCTTCCATAAAGCAACTAATACTGTGATACTTCAAAAAGTTCATAAAGAGATCGAACAACTAATCCATATAAAAGAAGAGGTTTTGTCCGAATTTTCTGAAGAGACACGATCTCTTTAGATGACGACCAGATTTATTCACATATGTTTTCACATACACATATTTTATTCATCAACTCACACATCAGTTGTGGTAAACAGAAGTTCAAGCTTGTTTGCTTGATGTGCAAGAACAGTAAAGGCTCATTGTAGTTTAAGTGAAAAGCGCAGCATCAGATTCAGGTCAGGCCACCCCCTCCTTTCGACGTGCTGACGCTCGGAGTAGTTTTGCACGCTCGTATAACGCACGGCTCCACGCTACTGTGAGTCGAGCAGAGCGTGGGCTTATCTCTACCTAGACTCTTTTGGCTTTAACCCACTTAAAACATCGCTACCGGCCATTGAGCTTCTTCTACATCAGGACAACATGGTTTTTGGCCTAGATAGCGATATCTAAGATTGCACTTCATCGCATCCGTGCGAACATCCCCTTGCTCGTGGATTTCACGTGGGAACGTCGGCGAAAATTAATTTCGGTTCACAAACTTTTAAGCGCTAACGTTAGATATTCGCTGTGATTCTTTTTGATCAGAAGTACTAACACTTAGTCATGTCGGAGAAAATGGCAACTTTAGTATTGGAGGACGGGACAGAGTTTAAAGGCCGTCTGTTCGGTGCCGTATCCTCAGTGTCTGGTGAAGTTGGTAAGTGAAATCAAAGAAAATTTACTGAAAATATGTGTCCCTATTCTCCGCCACTGCTTCTTATAATACACTTGTCCTGTCCTCTGACCAGAGAGTAAATAGTAAATATGGTGAGCAGGAAGTAAGTTACACGTGTCTGATTTCGCGCTAAACGTTTTAAAGGGAACACTCGCCAGTAGCTAGCTATCTTACTTTTCAAGCACGTTGGCGCCACATGTGTATTGAAAATTGTTTCATGATCATTTGGTTCATCGTGGCACCTCGTAGGAATAAAGTTCGTGATCTTTTGTCTTGCTCTATTATTTGTCCGAGTGTTTTATATCTGTAGTCATATTTTAAAGTAAAATATGTTTTAATTGAGAGAACAATACACTTTCGGAATACGCTCTCTTCGATATTGGGTTAGGGTTTAAAAAGCACTGTCCCCATCACCTCTTTTTTTTTTTTTTTTTTTTTTTTTAGCAACACTTATGTATGTAGTAAAAAGTTGTGGTCAGAGTTATTGGCACCCTAGTAAATACGATCAGATATGGCTGTAAAAATCTGCACTTTTTCAAACATCAATCTAACCTTTAATTATAAAAAGAATTCAAAGTAGGGGGAAATCACCTTATGAAATGCATGCTATTTTCCAAAACACGTTGTCCATAATTATTTGCATCCTTTTATTAAATACTTTTTGCAACCTCCTTTCTCCTTTCAATATCTGTTAGATTCTATAGTGACTGAGTTTGTAGAACACCTGACGAGATCAGAAACCATTCCTCCAAACAGAATCTCTCCAGATTCTCAGATCCATGTTGGTGCCTCTTCTCTTCAGGTCTCTCTACTCATTTTCTATAGGGGTTATTTCAGGGGGCTGGGATGGTCATGGCAGAAGCAATACTTTGTGCTCCGTGACGCCTTTGTGTGTTGATTTGGATGTTTGTTTTGAATAGTTGTCCTGATGGAAGATCTACGGCCCATAATAAGATTTCTAGCGGAGCCTGTCAGGTTGTGATTTTTTTTGTTTTTGTTGGTATTTGCTAGAATCCATGATGCCATGTATCTGAAGATCATGTCCAGGACCTCCAGCAATAGGCCCACAACATTAAAGCTTCAGCTGTATATTTAACTGTGGGCATGGGTTACTTTTTATCCCTGTTTGCACCAAATTCATCTGGTGGAAAAAAAAGTCTTTCTGACCCCAATTTTCTATCTGTGGTCTTTGTCCACTCAAACTTTTCTTCCTCGCTGTGCATTAAGGCAATATAGACATGCGTCCTCTTGCAGGCAGATTCATAGCATCTTTAGTTGATTGGAACTTCTTAATTATTGACCTGGTGATGGAAATTGGGATTTTAAATGCCTTGGCTATTTTCCTACAGCCATTTCCTCCTTTGTAAAGCTCAACAATCTTTTGCTGTACATCAGAAGAACTATGTTCTTTGGTTTAACTCATTGTGATGAATGATTATGGGAATTTGTCCTTTGTGTTTCCTCATATTTATACTCCTGTGGGGAAAAAAAAATCATAGCTAGACAATGTCATGTTCCTAGTTCCCCCTGTTGTGCTAAAATGTAAATATTAATGGGGATATAATTCATAGATATTTTTTTTTTTTAAACTTGCATCTTTATTGGAGTTTTATAATAACAACAAAAAGTAATTACAAAAAGAAAGGAGAAAAAAAAAATATATATATACACACATACATACATATACATACATACACATATGCATACATACATACATACACACATACATATCCAACATCGAACCAAATCAACTGAGGCCTAGGAGGAGGTATCTAGTACAATTGAAACAAACAAACAATAAGTCAAATTATGATCTTCGGAAACACTGAATAATAAACCGTACATATGCATAACTTCTTTCATCTCTTGTGCAAAATTACCAGAACCCAATCGGTAGAGTCTCACAGACTCAACACACAATGTATAGTTATATAATGAGGAAAAGTTATGCAGACTCTAGGGCAAGAAAGTGGGTCCATTTTCTCCATTTTTCCTTAAATGATGATTCTCTTAACCTTATAGTGTAGGTTAATTTTTCCATTATGAAAATGTTTTGAATTATATTTGTCCATTGCTGTTGATCTGGGATGTTCGATTTGAGCCAAAGTCTAGTAATAGCCTTTCGGGCAGCAGATAACAAAATCTTGGATAAATAAAGATCCTCCTTTCGCACACTTTCTGCGATGTTTCCAAGAAGCAAAACTTTACAGTCCTTTGGGATCCTGTATCCCAGTACCTTCTGTAACGTATTGTTAACAATAGTCCAAAATGGTTGAATTTTAGGACATGTCCAGAAGATGTGAGCATGGTTTGCATCCCTACTACCACAGTCCCTCCAACAGTCTTGAGGTATCCCAAGTTGTTTACTCTTCAAATAAGGGGTGATGAAAAACCTTATAAGACACTTCCAATTAAATTCTCTCCACTGTTGGGAGTTGGTGGAGGTCTGGAGTAGACGGCATGTTTGGTACCATTCCTCCTCTGTGAGGACAATCTTTAATTCAGACTCCCATTTTGTTTTTACGTAAAGTGTAGTGTTTTTCAAGTTCTCCATCAGACTCCGATAGAGTTTAGATACAATCTTATTAGTCTTTTGTTGATAAGCGCCACACATTATTTCAATAAGAGGGTTTACCACGTCAGAAGAAGTCCCCTTAATTTCTTTGCAGTAGTAATCTCTCAATTGTAAATATCTGAAAAGGTCATGGTTATTTAGATCGAAACTATCCTTTAGCTCCTGAAAATTCTTCATCTTGTTATTTTTAGTAGCTATACAGAAAGCTGTCAGACCCCTATTCATCCAATCCTTAAAAGTCCTGTCATAAATGCCCGGCTTAAAACTATTGTCCAGTGCGATCCATTTTAGTATTCTTTGATCATTTTTAAGTTTAAATTTTTTAATCAAAGAGAACCATATCTCAAGAGAGAATTTAACTATAGGATTCAGACCCTTCCTTAAAGTGTCATCTAGGCCTTCCTCCCCCAACAGGGTTTGAACATTATGACCTGGTACAGAAGTCTCAATATCTTTCCATCGTGCAATATAAGAGTTATCACACCAAAGGCACAAAGGTCGTAGTTGTGCAGCTTGAAAGTACAGGTTTAAATTTGGCAAAGCCATTCCACCTTTCTCTTTTGGCAGATGTAAAGTAGAGAGACGTATTCTGGGACGTTTCCCCCCCCATATGAACCTTGACACCATTTTGTCCCATTGTGCAAATTGTTGAAGTGGTATTTCCACTGGAAGTGACTGGAACAAATACAGGAGCCTTGGCAGAATATTCATTTTTATTACAGTTATTCTGCTACTAAAATCTAACGGGTAGGTCGACCATCTCTCCAAATCTTTTTTTATGTTATTATTTATTGGCTTATAGTTTGCTTTGTATAGCAGCTCAGGGTTTTTTGTTATTATTACGCCTAAATATTTCAGTGTTTTTGTTTTCCAATTTATATTTAATTTATTTTTAATTTCTTCTCCTGGACAGTAATTAAAGTGAATCATTTGAGTTTTTGTGATATTTAGTTTATAACCGGAGCAAACATGAAACTGTTCAATTATCTCCAAAAGTTTAGGGAGAGAGGTGTCCAACTCCTGCAAGTATAGCATAATATCGTCAGCGTATAATCCTATTTTGTGCTCCATTTGTCCCATATTGATACCCTTTATTCCCTCCTCTTGTCTGATAGCCTGTGCCAATGGTTCAATGTACAGAGCAAAGAGGATGGGGCTCAAACAGCAGCCTTGCCTTGTCCCTCTACTCAAAAAAAACCGATCTGTTAGAGACCCATTCACCTTGATTCTGGCAGTAGGCTGCTGATAAATTGCCCTAATAATTTTTATTGAGTCTTGATTGAATCCGAATCTTTCAAGCGTCTGGTACAGGAATTCCCACCCCACCCTGTCAAACGCCTTTTCAGCGTCCAGACTTATAAGAGCTGTACTTGATTTATCTCTGTTGATTTTTCCGAGTATGTGTAAAGTTCTTCTAATATTATCCTGTGTTTGTCTAGCTGGAATAAACCCACATTGATCCTCATCAATCAATTCTGTAACAAATGATTCCAGTCTTTTAGCAATAATTGAAGTATACAATTTATAGTCCACATTCAAAATGGAGATGGGTCTGTAATTAACACAATCCTCTCTATCTTTCCCCTCCTTGGGAATCAACGACACAATGGCCTCTTTCCAAGATGGTGGAATGCAGCCTTCCTTTATCGTCCAGTTAAAAGATCTTAATAAAATTGGGTTCAGATTGTCACGAAATTTTCTGTACCACTCCGCAGGAAACCCATCACCACCTGGGGTTTTATTAGTCTTCATTTTTCCCAGCGCTTTATTTAGTTCTTCTAGTGAAATCTCTTTGGTGATTGTTTTGTTCTGTATCATCCCAATGCTAGGTAAATCTAATGAATCAAGGAAATTTCTTATGTACCACTTGTTCAAGGTCTCATCTTGTGAATACAGTTTTTGATAATATTCCCTGAAAATCTTTTCAATCTCCTCAGGTTTAGTTTCAATTTTCTGTGATATTGGGTTTTTAATTTTGTGAATTGCAGTATCCGCATATTGTTTCCGCAGTCTACGAGCAAGTAGCTTTGCTGACTTGGGACCAAGTTCATAATAACTTTGCTTGACGTATCTTGCCTTTTTCTCTACTTCTTGATTAAGTAATTCTTCTATTTGTATTTTTACTTCCTTTATCTGTTTTTGTATATTTAATTCTCTTTTATGCTTAAATTTATTTTCTAGCTCTTTCAAAGTAATCATCAATTTTTCGTACTTCTGTTTTCTAGCTCTCTTAAGTTGTGCAGTTATAGCTATTAGTTTTCCCCGCAGCACAGCCTTCAACGCATCCCAAAGGATTAAAGGGTCAACTTCCCCATTATCATTTTCTCTAAGAAATGTATCAATTTCTTGCTTAATATCATTCACAATTTTCTCATTGTTGAGAATACCCACATTGAGCCGCCACACAGAGTTTTTGGGTGTGGAGTCTATTTGGATAGTTAAAAAAATTGCATTATGATCAGAAACATCAGCGACTCCAATTCTACAGTCCAACACTCTGTAGCATGTTTCCTTTTGCATTAGAAAATAATCAATCCGTGTATGTACAGAGTGCGGGACAGAATAATGGGTATAGTCTCTTTGTGTGGGGTGTAATAGCCTCCATACATCTACAAGTCCAGTTTCTTTGAGTGTAGTGTTTACAAATTTTCCAATTGCTTTTTTACTTCTGATTTGGCTAGTTGTGTCCAGATTATAATTCAGTATTACATTGAGATCCCCACCACAAATACAAATTCCCTCAGATTCTAGAGAGATCATATCAAATAAGTCTTTAAAAAAGTGTCTATCACTTTTTGGAGGTGCATATATACAAACTAAAGTCAATTTGCTGCTTTCAACTTTGCCTTTCACTATAACGTAGCGCCCCTCTTTGTCTTTTATTTCTTTATATGTATCAAATTTCAACGACTTCGATATGAGGATGGATACACCTCTTTTGTGACTATGAACATGAGAACTGTGGTATATTTTCTCGTATCCAAATTTTTTTAATTTCTCGTGCTCTTGTGGTGACAAATGGGTTTCCTGTAGAAAGATAACGTGTTTATTTTCTTTCTTTATTTTTGTCATTACCCTTGCTCTTTTGATTGCATTCCCAAGACCGTTTACATTCAGTGACATTATTTCAAGTTTTTGTATCATCCGATAATAAAATAAAATGTAGCTCTTCCTCCTCCCAAAGCCTCCCAAATAAAAAGCAATGAAAAAGAACTAATGAACATACAGAAGTATATTTAGAATGAACACAATGACTTCCAAAATGAGGTACTAAAAGTACACTCTGGGTTGTAATCCCAACATTAAGTGAGGGGGAAAAGCCTCGCACGAAGCGAGGGCCCCCTCCCAGAACTAGTGATAACGCAAAATGAGTTTCACTCATTCCAGGTCAGGTTTGTCATCCTCAAAGTAGGGTAAATATATTCCTAACGCCTAAAGTAGCATCAACTTCGTAGACTACAACCGTAGATTTAATCAGCACATGTTTTATGTGTGGGTTAATGGTCCCAAAATAAACAAGCGAGAAGCACCTGTAGTAGGGCTGGGCGATATGGAGCAAAAAATATATCTCGATATATTTTGCTATATCTCGATATACGATATATATCTCGATATCTTTACAGGAAAAATAACCCCCTAAAAACTACAGCAAAAACAAATATGCCAAATACCACAAAAACTTTTTTTTTTAATTGAAGTGCAAAGAGGTAGTCAAGTGCTTTTGCGACATTTAAAAAAAAATAAAAAACTCCCTGATTAAATACATAATAATAATTTAACTGTAAAAGAAAATAAATAATATTGCCTTCTTTTCATTTATTTCATGCTTTCAAAAGATGAATCAAAGACTCCCTTTTTTACAGTTAAAGTAAACAGTAAGCATTTTGCAGAAAGATGGGGGCATGACTGAGATATAAAAAAACTGATTTTGTCATAACACCACTTCCTGTTAAATTTGTATCAAAATTCAAATAGTGATGTTTGTCATGAGTTTGACAAAATTCAAACTCATCATGCAGATCATGTAGGCAACACATGAGCTGAATTTCACTTCTTTTCCAGTTACAGAACGAAATATGAATGTCAGAAGGTAGGCTATAAGATAATATGATACAGTACAACTGACAGAAGAGCACCGCGTGTCTCAGGACACCCGGGATGTCGCGTTTTTCACTCTTGGTTAAAACGTGAATAGACCTATACATCATAATCCCGTGATAAAGCTGACAAAATAATAATAGTAATGATATTGCAATACTTTTTAAAAGTTTTCAAATGATATGCGATCATTTTGACATTTTAACCGAAAACTATGCGATCAGTTAGACACGAATCATAAACTGGCATGATTGCGACCGCGTCTCGCACCAGTAGTGTCAATCACCTGACTGTGGGTGAAACGTGCGCTTTGAACTATGATGAACATTAATATTTCTTTATGAATTTTAGCAAGCAGTTGTGTTAGAAGGAAAACATGGTCTCTAAACTGAGTCCTGAACAACGTGCGCGCTTGTCAGTATGATAACTAATCCTCACCTGGTTGTGGAAGCAGCCGTGTTCAATGAGACAACATGCGAGGGGAGGGGGAACAAAGCAAGAGGCGGGAGGCGCGCGAGGCTCCGCGAGCACAACACAGAGAAGGCAAACAAGCAAAGTGGCGGAATCAGAATTTAATATAAACAACATATCGATATATACGATATGTCCAAATCCATATCGAGCTGAAAAAATATCTCGATATATTTTAAATATCGAGATATCGCCCACCCCTAACCTGTAGGACATGCCGACATTTAGCTAGTGCGGGGGACGTTGAAACTCCTGTAGTCGATCGCGTACGCGTTTGATAACTCCCTTGTCTCTGTGGCGAGGGGCGGGTTGCCATGGTGATGCGCTCTCCAGCTGATCCAGCAGGACAGCCGAATCGAGACCTCCGCGATCCTTGGGTTCTTCCACCTCGATTCCCTGATTTCTCATCTCACGTAAAGCCTCCGCTATGAAGGTAAATTGATGCCATATAGAATTGCAAGCGTAGGGTAAGATTTGTGAAAGTGTACATAAGATTGCAAGCGTAAATTAAATTTGCATGCACAAGATAAGTTTTGCAAAGGTGTAAATTGCCTTTCAAGTGTAAGAAAAAAATATTTGCAGCATTTTACTGTTTTCATAAGTGTAATTCATGTATTGTGAAACTGCAGCTTCATGTTAATGCAAAATAAATATGATCTGTATTCTTCTGACTTCCATTTTTCTGCGCTTACCCTTTTGACACGTTTATTTCGCCAAAATACGGCCAAAAGCATTGCACGCCTGTGAACATCGATTTGCAAGCGGAAAAAACAGAGTCAGGAACTGCGTAATAGATTGAGTGTGTAAAACCAACCTTTGTGTAAAAAAAATAAACTGTTGCAACTGTCTAAATGACTTGTTGTGTGCGTAGGGCAAAAAGGCTCCCGAAATAAACCGATTTGCACAGTTCCGTCTTTCTTTTAGCTGCGCAAACAGTTTTGGCACGATTCTGTCACTGACTGAGTTTATCAAGCGCGAGGAGGAAGGCGGGTCCACCTTCTTCTGGAGCCAATCAAATGAGCTGCTCGATTTACTCTTATCTGATTGGTTCAACCAAGTTGGTTCAAACCTCAGACGCCAGAACACATCTTTATCTTCATTTTACTTTTAATGCACAAATACATATAAATAAACAAATAAATAAATAAATAAATAAATAAATAAATAAATAAAGCACAATTGCTTAACAATCTGTGCACCATTAGGTTTAAGACTTATATGTTTCCATCCTGAATTCTGAGCTGGTGTGTTGAGAAAGAAAATTTATGTGAATTCAGTGCATGCATCATCATCATCGTCATCATCATCATCATCCTGCCAGATATAAGTTTGTAATCTTGATGCTGCTAAAAGTAGACCTAGTATTTGCACTGCATGCATAATATCACCTGACTACTGATCAGAGGCGATTCCAAAATTATTATTATTATTATTAGTAGTAGTAGTAGTAGTAGTATTTTGCTAAAATTAGTTCATAATAACAAAAATATGTTTTCCTTTAACATGTATTTTAAGGGTACCTCTAAATTATGCACCATTTATCATCTGTAATGCCATCGTTTAACCTCTAGATGGCGGTATATCCCTACTGTATGGCTGTGTATTCCTTGTTATATAAATATGAATCATTATAAAAGGCTACTCTTTGTCAAAGTTGAGTTTTATATTGATTTGAAGTATCAGTTTTGTATTATCCTACAGTCAAATCTGGACAAAGAGAAAGAATTTCCTTTTTCATGCTAACTATATAATAGCTTGATCTGTCTACACAACTACACGATCACTAATCAGAATCAATATTGACAGTGACCAGAACGATGTTTCAAAATATATAATTGATTGTTAAATACCATGAAATGTGGTCTGAAAAAATTATTCAGAATGGTATTGTTACATGGCTATTAAAGAATGGGAAAGAAATGTTTTGATTGTGAAGTTTAACATCAGCTCAGTGGTGTTTATATATATATACAATTCCAAACCAATGACTACACCAGCTCGAAATTCAGGATGAAAACATACGTCTAAAATGCACAGCTTATTTAGCAATCGTCATTTATTTATTTATTTGTTTATTTGTTTGTTTGTTTGTTTATTTATATGTATTTGTGCATTAAAAGTAAAATGAAGATAAAGATGTGTTCTGGCGTCTGAGGTTTGAACCAACTTGGTTGAACCAATCAGATAAGAGTAAATCGAGCAGCTCATTTGATTGGCTCCAGAAGAAGGTGGACCCGCCTTCCTCCTCGCGCTTGATAAACTCAGTCAGTGACAGAATCGTGCCAAAACTGTTAGCGCAGCTAAAAGAAAGACGGAACTGTGCAAATCGGTTTATTTCGGGAGCCTTTTTGCCCTACGCACACAACAAGTCATTTAGACAGTTGCAACAGTTAATTTTTTTTACACAAAGGTTGGTTTTACACACTCAATCTATTTCGCAGTTCCTGACTCTGTTTTTTCCGCTTGCAAATCGATGTTCACAGGCGTGCAATGCTTTTGGCCGTATTTTGGCGAAATAAACGTGTCAAAAGGGTAAGCGCAGAAAAATGGAAGTCAGAAGAATACAGATCATATTTATTTTGCGTTAACATGAAGCTGCAGTTTCACAATACATGAATTACACTTATGAAAACAGTAAAATGCTGCAATAATTTTTTTCTTACACTTGAAAGGCAATTTACACCTTTGCAAAACTTATCTTGTGCATGCAAATTTAATTTACGCTTGCAATCTTATGTACACTTTCACAAATCTTACCCTACGCTTGCAATTCTATATGGCATCAATTTACCTTCATACTCCGCCGGGGTGTGGTACAACCGTGGGCCCGTGTCCCAATGGATTCGAAGGTTGGTGAAAGGTGATTGAAATCGGATGCCTTTAGCCTTCAGCGCGCTCTTAATATGTTTATAAGCTCGGCGCTGTTGCACCACTGCCGTGGTATAGTCATGGTCAAACGTTACGGGCTTATCTCGTATGAGTATCTTTTTTTGCCACGCGTTTTTTAGTACGGTCTCCTTGATCTTAAATTCAAGAAAGTTCACGATGATGGATCGCGGGGGAGCATCCGCGGGAGGGTTGGGGCCAAGGGAGCGATGAGCTCGTTGTATTTGCGGGTCAGTACCCTCGCTGATCAACTTTTCACTTCGAAGTAGGTTTTCAACGAAGGTCATTGTGGAACTGCCCTCTTCTCCTTAGCAGACCCCATAAATTCTCAAATTATTCCTTCTCCCCCTTGATTCCAGGTCGTTAATCTTGTCCAGCATCTTCTTTTGCTCCTTAAGTAATTTTTTGACCGCGTCGTTAGCTGCCGTTGACCAAGTCTCAATTCCTCCTATGCGATTCTGAGCTTCTTCGAGTTTTTCACTCTGTTCCTGCACCGCTAGCTTTGTCACTGTTAGTTGTTGATTGATGTCATGTTTAAGAGTATTCATCTCTTGTTTTATGTCTGCTTTGAATGCATCAAGATCCGATTTCAGCTCAGTCCGTAGGCCACTTATCTGTTTGCTAATACTTAGCATTGTTTCGTGTAGGGTCTGCGTTGATGCCTCGCCGTCGTCATCTTCTATTTCGGCGTTCACATGTGCTTCGCCTTGTTCAAAATTTAGCTGTTCTTTATCTCCTTGCATTTTCCTAGGCCCTCTCTTGCCTCCCCCTGGCATATTTTCAGACAAAATTTGTCTATTTCAAAAGCAATTACTTTGAATTTCAGGGGAAAGTACAACCCAACTTTGAGGAGCTCAAAGACTAATCCGCCATACTGATCAGCCGTCAACCGGAAGTCTCTTCATAGATATTTTACTCATTAAAAATTCTAGAGGTGCCAGTAATTGTGGCCAACATGTTTTGGAGAAAAACATTTGTTTTATAACGAAGTTTCCCCCCAACTTTCCATACACTACATGCATTAAATGAAAAGTTTTCTCTTCAAGTAATGATAATTTGTTTTTGCAATCATGGGTGTACATTTTACATCTTAAATGTTACCGCTTGATCATTGTAAATCAATAAACACATTTGTAAAGTTATTATTTTACTATACATTATAACATTATATAAAGTTAAACATCTGAGTTAAAAAAAAAAAAAAAAAAGTATTTTGTTTAACTGCGTCAAAATATATGTGTTAAATAAATAAATTTAAATTAAGTTTGTTGTTTTTCTTTGAAGGCTAAGACAAATACAATTAAATGCATCAAACACATTTGAAGGTCAGAGGTCGGACTTGTTTTCAATTGATTTAGACATGGATATTTGCAGGATACATGAATGACAAAACCCCTCTTATATCGCACTGACCCCTACCATTAGTCCTACTCGGATGGTCATAATTTCAATAACAAAACCTGTAAAAATGTCCCTGTCCTTGATACAGTCATGGCCTATTTATTAAGTTAAATTATAACACATTAAATCAAAACAATGGCAAGTTAGTAATATGTTTTCAGCAATATTTTTCCAATTATATATTTAAGTGAACTGTCATATACATTTTGTGCAGATGCAGTAGTACTTTTGATATCCCAAAGTCATATGTCATGTATCCTCAGTTTTCCAGACAGGAATGGTGGGTTATCCAGAGGCTCTCACAGATCCCTCTTACAAGTCGCAAATACTTACTCTGACATACCCGATGATTGGCAATTATGGTGTTCCTAAAGATGAGGATGGGGAGTTCGGACTCACCAAGGTTTTTTTCCTTTCTTGTATCCATACATAAGTCTTCTAAACCAAATAATTTTAATAATACTTTTATGATTTCTTCTAAATGTTTCTCTTTGTGGTCTAGTGGTTTGAATCTTCCAGAATCCATGCTGCTGCTCTCATTGTTGGGGAGGTCTCGGAGAACCCCAGTCACTGGAGCTCTGCCAAGTCTCTGGATGAGTGGTTGCGAGAGCAAGGCATCCCTGGTCTCGAAGGTCAGTCGGTGCAGGCTTTGATTTATACAAAGTAAAGCATGTAATTTGTTTTGGGTTTAAGCATTAATCTGAAACACAAAACATATTCTTCCTGTGAAATCAGGGGTTGACACTCGACGCTTGACCAAAAAGATCAGAGAAAAGGGAACCATGTTGGGGAAACTTGTGGTGGAAGGAACTTTAGCTAACAACATTCCGTTTGACAATCCAGACACCCGAAACCTTGTTAAAGAAGTTTCCATGAAAGTAGGTGGCTAGCTTTGATAAATGTCTTCTGATCAGTTTTAATGTTATTTAAATTTAGTTTAATGACATTTTATTCCTTGTGTTATTTATGCTAACAGGAACCAAAGGTTTTTAATCCAAAGGGAACAGTGAGAATCACTGCTATAGACTGCGGCATAAAGTACAACCAAATCCGTTGCCTGTGCCAGAGAGGCGCCCGGGTCACTGTTGTCCCATGGGATCATCCTCTGGATAGCAATGGTGAGCCATGGTGCTGTTTTCCATATGTTATTAAAGGATGTGCTTGATTATAGCAAAAAACATAAACTCTATTTTGTCAGTATTGAAATAACGATTATTTAACACAATTATTGGTGGGTGATATGTTCATGTCTTGTATGATGCAAGGAATTTTAGATATCAGTTAAAATTTCACAATTGACCTATCGGTAAGCCCCGCCCCCCTTAGTTACTATTGCTAACTCAGTTGTAATGTCTTACAATGACAGCTGTCAGTGTGTAAACCTCACCCCAAGATGTTTTTGGACACAAAATGTAGCGTATACCCTGTCTAAATGATGAACAAACTTTTCTGGTGGTTTATGAAGTTTATTACATCGTTTTTTTACTCCAAGAAAATCAGCTGAACAAACAAAGCGTGCGCATTACATCTAATTCAGAAACTCTCTATCTCCGTTGCATTATCATTAATATACACCACAAATTACGTAAAACTAACAATAAACAAACACACAGACCATTTCGTGGGTGCAGTTTATAACTGGCAAGTCTGTATCTGCAAAACAACTCCGATAAACTGCGTCCGAGCTCTCCTTTTCACTACCCGTGAACTATAATACTCATCAAAATAGGAGTCCCTCAACTATAGTAAGACAGATAATGTAGACCTTAAACATACTTAAACTCACAAAAATGTTAACAAAAACAAACTAAACGATGAGAAGCCTCATTACGATCGCAGATGATAACATCCAGGATCAACTCTGTTCATGTACCACAGGGTTAACATTAGGTTAAATTCATTTACATGTAACCATCTTAATATTTGTAGATGCAATGAAATGTAGACCATCGTTTATGTGTTTTTTATTTAACTGAACACCGTTACATGAGGTAACAGTTAGTTACCTATCACTAACTTTAATCATAACTTAATGAGAGTATGACAAACAAAGAAAATCCTCTCAGGATACCTGGAATGAGTGTTACAGTACCCCAGGAACATCGTTTTACCATTTTTGTAGCTTAAACACCATCAAACCGATGAGAGCATCAGATTTTCCAATGCATCTCTATGGCACTGAAACCTAAAGATGTCCAATGCTTGTGCAACTGATGCTCAGCTGCTATTGGCTCATCTGCATTCGATAGGTCTGATAGGTCAATTATTGATAGGCTATTTCAGCAAAAACTAATATTAGTTTAGCTAATGTAGCTATGTACATTTTAAAGATGTCGTCTGCTATTTTAGGAAAATGAAAATGTTATCACTTCTGTGTTGCTTCTATTTCTCTCTAGACTTTGATGGGTTGTTCATCAGCAATGGCCCTGGCAATCCAGAGTACTGTAAGGAGACTGTAGAGAATATACGGAAGGTGGCATGTGTGGAGAACCCCAAACCTGTCTTTGGGATTTGTCTGGGCCATCAGCTGCTATCTTTGGTCATTGGCGCAAAAACATACAAAATGAAGTAAGCAATCCATTCATCTTTTTCACTTTCTGCTAAATTGTAATGCATATTTCATATTAAAGGGATGGTTCTATCAAATACAAAAAGGATTTAGTCTCACTAATGGAGTTTCAGACCTGCATTGTTACTCTTTGGAACACAATATTTTGAAGAACTTTGGAAAACAAACAACATTGGAACCCATTGTTTTCCATTGTATGGACAAAAAAGACTTCTTACGCCCGTTTCACACATACTCCGTCTGCAGTGCGTGTGCGCTGCGTATTTTTTTCAGTACCCATGTTAACGGATGACAGCTTTCACACTGCACGCGGATGCGGTCCGTCAGTCCATTCCAGGAGCGTTGCGTCTGCAGCAGTGCACGGATCGTTTTCGTACCGAGTCTATTTTTTGCTGCGCTGCGTTGCTGCATTAAAGTGATAGAACATTGTTCGCATTAAAATAAACATGTACTGACGCAAAAATCTAGTAATTTCACCACAGATGCATATCATCTAAAATATACTCTTGTTTCAAAGTCAACACATGGCTTTTTTTTTCTCAAGTAAAGCAACAAAACGACACCTTACCTGGCATTTAGGTAAAAAAATTATAGGATTTGTGCAGTCTAACTGAACCAAACAGCATCAAGTTAGGGTCAGTGGATTATAGGGTTTGCAGAGGAACAAAAAGTTGGTTCCTTGGCTTTTACCATGCCATTCCAATTTTCATGAAAAACCAACAAGGGGTGAAATCTATTTTATGCTGAGCTCAGCCGTCTAGACAGGAGCCGCTGTGTTACTCCTGGGATCAGCGGCTGTGTTGTTCTAAGAGTCCTGGGATAGTAGCGTTGTTTGCTTGTGCTCAAGGCCGGATGTGATGCCAATCTACAGCCCTTTCTTCAGAAGCAGATAGTCAGCGGGTTCATTCAGAAGATGATGGTTTATGTCTGTGAAGCAATGCATCATCTTATTGTGAATTTGAAAAGCTACAACTTCCTTCACGTTCCCTTTGTATTTTAGGTATGGTAATCGTGGCCATAACCAGCCCTGCATCCATAAAGGAACAAATCGCTGTTTCATCACATCTCAAAATCATGGGTTTGCTGTGGATCCCCAAACTCTCCCTGAAGACTGGGATGTGCTCTTCACAAATGCCAATGACCAAACCAGTGAGGGCATTGTTCATAACCACAAACCACTATTCAGGTTTGCCTTCATTTCTCATGTGTGTTTTGTTTACATACATAGATACAGTAAAAACTAGGGCCGGGACTTGATTAAAAAAATTAATCTAATTAATTAGAGGCTTTGTAATTAATTAATCGAAATTAATCGCATTTTAATCGCATATAAATATTTGACCTGAGAACAATGAGAAGTAATTTTTCACATGTATTTTTAGTATACCATTGAATAATGACTGAAAACATAAGCTTAATCAACAAAATATTGTTTATTTATTTCAGTCCAGCAGACCAGCGCAATGTTTGCCATTAAGTTAAGCAAAAGCATATTTGTGATATTTGAGGCTCGATGTGCTGCGGTGATACGCAAATTCCTTGTTGTATAGCTTGCACACAACCATGCTCTTGACGACGCTTCCATTCTTTCGTTTTTTAAAACAAAATTTCCAATCCACGGGGCCAAGCAAAGCGGTCTCATCAGCTTCTTCGTTCATGTTCACGCATATCAGCTCCCTAGTTCCCTAGTCAGGGCACTGATCAAGACATAAGTCAATGGGCTGACTCCCTGATCAGTGCCCTGACTACTGAACTAGGGAGCGGATTGAGACGCACCCATGGTTTGTTGTTGTAGTTGTCGCGCTAGTTGGTGTTCCAGTATAATCGGTCCGTCGAAACTGATTCATTGAAAAACCTTCCGCGGTGCAAAAATAAATGCGGTTAAATTTTTTATTATTTTGCGTAATTAATTAACGCGTTAAAGTTACGTAATTAATTAATCTTAATTAACGCGTTAAAGTCCCGGCCCTAGTAAAAACATATAAACATTTTAATGTATTAACTTGATAAACTGTTACATTATAATTTTCAGTGTCCAGTTCCATCCTGAACACATGGCAGGTCCCACAGACCTTGTTAGTCTCTTTGATGTGTTTCTGGATACTGTCAAAGATGCAAAAGAGGGCAAAGCTGGAAAATCAGGTGATCTGTAATGACGTATGCCTGTAAAGGGATCATAATTCCAATAGAGTTGATTGCATACTTGTTTGTCGCTCATGCAAATGTTCTTATAGTGTGCTCATCATTTTTGCAGGACTAATTATTACTCATAATCTTTTATACAGTTAAGCAAAGACTAACAGAGCACCTCACTTTCCCTGAATCTCCTGACCCGGAAGCGTTTGTTCGACCTCGTAAAGTTCTGGTTCTAGGTTCAGGAGGGCTTTCAATTGGACAAGCTGGAGAGTTTGACTATTCTGGATCTCAGGTGAGTATCAAAGAAAAACCCATGAGACACCCATTAAAGAGTGCATCTTACAAGCCAACTGTTTGTTATTGTTTTCTCAGTTTTCTCCATTCATTTGAAACTTGCTTGGTCTCTGAGTGACTTTGTAAAATAAGCTTACAACTGAATCTCGAAAGCCAACATATACAGGAGAAATATATTCATCAGTGTAACAAATGAACTAAAATTGTAAAAATTAACAAGCACCTTTTCCCGAAATGTCTTTCTTTTCAGGCTATAAAAGCTCTAAAAGAGGAGAACATTCAAACCATTCTTATCAACCCAAACATTGCCACAGTACAAACCTCAAAGGGCCTGGCAGACAAAGTTTACTTCCTCCCGATCACACCAGATTATGTCACGCAGGTAACTTGCTAGGCATTCTTGCCATGTCAGATTTAGTTTAGCTTTTAAGAGAAAAGTCTCTTAGCTCAAACATTCATCCTTCTGCCCCTCAAATAGGTGATAAAGAATGAGCGTCCAGATGGAGTGTTGCTCACATTCGGAGGTCAGACGGCATTGAACTGTGGTGTGGAGCTCACTAAGCAAGGAATACTGGAAAAATACAAAGTGCGTGTGCTTGGAACCCCAGTGGCCGCCATAGAGATGACTGAAGACAGGAAGATCTTTGTGGAGAAGATGGAGGAAATCAATGAGCATGTTGCCCCCAGTGAAGCGGCCATGTCTGTGGAACAGGTTGGCTCATTAATTTACTCTATATTAGGGAATGTTTTTATGTCTAGGACTTAGTTATGATGATTCAATTGCAATCTTTTCCTCAAAAATAAAGCTCTATGACAGGGATCCCCAGACTCGGTCCTGGAGGGCCACTGTCCTGCAGAGTTTAGCTCAAACCCCAATCAAACACACCTTAAAAAGCTATTCAAGGTCTTACTATGTCCTAAAAAGGAACTGATTAGCTGTTTCAGGTGTGTTTTATTGGGGTTGGAGCTAAACTTTGCAGGACAGCGGCCCTCCAGGACCGAGTTTGGGGACCTCTTTCATAGGGCTTTATTTTTGAGACAGAGGGTCTCTTCTCTTCAAGATTGTAAATGGTATTATAAAAGGCAACATAATGTTGGCCAATACTAAATAATTGGCTTTTATTTGTCCTTCTACTAAAGCCAAAACAAATAAAAAACATGATCTTGAACATATTTATTCTTTACTGAATTGAGTACCGTTATTGGTAACACTTTACAATAAGGTTTCATTAGTTACCATTAGTCTATAACTACTTTGGTTAATATGAACCAAGAATGAACAATTCTTGATTACTATACTATGGCATTTATTTCTTATTTACTAATACATTTTTAAAATCAAATGTTGTATTTGTTAACATTAGTTAATGCACTGTGAGCTAACATGAACAAACAATGAACTTGTTCATTGGATTTTTATTAACTAACATCAACAAAGATGAAGGAAGACTGTTACAAATGTATTGCTTGTTGTTAGTTCATGTTAGCTAGTTAATGCATTAATTCATGTTAACATGATACCTTAGTGTAAAGTGTTAGTTGTTTATATATGTGTGTGTATTTTATATATTCATATTTTTGTTCCAATAAATATATTTATTTATAGAAAATTATAGTAATAGTAATAATAATACTTTTTTTTTTTTTTTTAAACACTTAGATACAGATTTTGGTCTTATTACTATTAAAATACGTTTAGTAAAGTTTCAATGTTTGCTTGGTCCAACAATTTGTGTTACCTATAGGCAGTGGCTGCTGCTGAAAGACTTGGCTATCCTGTTCTGGTCCGTTCTGCGTTTGCCCTGGGTGGACTAGGTTCAGGCTTTGCCAATAATAGAGAGGAAATGATCACATTGGTTACCCAGGCCTTTGCTCACACATCACAAGTCCTGGTTGACAAATCGCTTAAAGGCTGGAAGGAAATTGAGTATGAAGTGGTGCGGGACGCTTATGACAATTGTGTTACGGTACGAAACGCCTAGAGCTGTGGTTTCCTTTTATTCTGACATTTAGACTTATGCTTTAATCCAAAATGATTTACAGTGCCTTTATATTTTACCATTATATATCTGCCCATATTTTTATTTTCTAAATTGCTTTCTTTTTATTTAGGTTTGTAACATGGAGAATATCGATCCTCTAGGAATCCACACTGGGGAGTCAATTGTGGTGGCTCCTAGTCAGACACTGAACGACTATGAATACAATATGCTGAGAAACACAGCCATCAAAGTTGTTCGCCACTTGGGAATTGTGGGAGAGTGCAACATTCAGTATGCCCTAAATCCTGAGTCCGAGCAGGTAATTCAGTCACTTATATCAACCATGAATAGTGGGTTTTAGGAAGTTGTGGTCAGCCCATAATCTCATGCTTATATCTTGGCAGTACTACATCATTGAAGTCAACGCCCGTCTCTCACGAAGCTCTGCATTGGCCAGCAAGGCCACAGGTTACCCTCTGGCATATGTGGCCGCTAAACTCGGTTTGGGAATCCCTCTGCCCGTGCTCAAGTGAGTTCTTTCAGTAAAATTATTTATTGTACTGAATGTAATTGTACATTTAAGCATGGGCGTCGCTAGGCCCTTCTTAACTTTACCCTTTTTAAACTTATGCCTCAGCCCCCCTAAAAAATATGTGATTAACCTTTAAAACATATGAAACTGGCGGGAGGCTTTGACTTCGTCCCGTTTTTTAGTCAGTCTCTCCAATCTGCAGCGGCTCTGACTGAGCAGAGCGCAGTGCACGTCAGAAGCAGAGGTGTGTGTGTGTGTGTGTGTGTGTGTGTGTGTGTGTGTGTGTGTGTGTGTGTGTGTGTGTGTGTGTGTGTGTGTGTGTGTGTGTAAATCTGAGCGTCATTGGTCTGTCACCGCTCGTCAATGTCAAAATATTTGATAAAACCAATCAAATCAGAGTATTTTTGCGCAGGCTTTATAGTCGCACAGAAACTGCTGAGTATGAGCGCTAATTTTAGCAGCACAACTCGACAACTTTTGTCTAATTTTGCCATTTTTAACTGAAAATATGCCTATGTGATTCATAATAGGCCTTAACGAACAAGAAATATTAACAAAGCCATTTTCATCAGATTAGGCATAAGATTAATAATAAATGTATATATATTATAAATTAATATCATTCTTTTTGTAACATTCAGTAAATAAAAAAACTCTGTACTAACGCCTGTATTGGGCATTAGTAATGAATGTGTTCATATTGTGAATTTAATAAACTTAAAACTTTAATTAACAGTAAATTAACATGTCTAAGAAAATTATTCATGAAACATATAAATATCAGTATGTTAATATGTAAACCATATGTTTACTTTATTCACTGACAAAAACGGAACAAAATATCAGTCAAAGCTCAGCGTTATGAGGGGAAGAGACAGGGCAAGATAAATACAGAGAAAAAAAGAGAGATGTGGACATATGAACGACAAATGATCTACTGCCCAGTGACATACATAAGAACGACAAATGATCTACTGCCCAGTGACATACATAAGAACGACAAATGATCTACTGCCCAGTGACATGGTTTTCTTAAAATCACATCTTAAAATGCACATATGTAGATCATAGAAATCAAAATTATCTCAGGGGAGCATGCCCCCGAACCACCCTAACATTTGGGATCTATAAACCTGCCTACATTATTGGGTATGATTAATGCATGTACAGTATGGCCATGCAGTAAGGTGTTAATATTTGCTTTATAAGTAATAATAAACAGCCAGTATCTTCTAGGTATGCATGTTTGTAAGCTATTAGTTAATAGCGCAATTTGGACCCTAAACTAAATATTGTTACCATTTTTTCTACAGGCCTACCCTCACTGGGGGCTGAGCCCCCCTAAAATGAAAATCCTAGGAACGTACCTGCATTTAAGTATTGTTATTTTCAAAGTTGCTTATAAGTGACTGTTTTCCAGGAATTCAGTGACAAATTCCACTACAGCCAACTTTGAGCCTAGTCTGGATTACTGTGTGGTGAAGGTTCCTCGCTGGGATTTGAGCAAGTTCCTTCGAGTCAGCACTACAATTGGCAGTTCCATGAAGAGTGTTGGTGAGCAGCAGAGATCTGTATTGTTAACAGACACGTTTTTTTCATTTTTAATAAAGCTAAAATAAAAGATGTTAGGTGGAAAACTTAAAGGCCCACTGAAGTGCCTTGAAACGCACTGCATTATTCAACGTGTTGATGTAATTTCCCCTGAAATGGCTCCAGCTGTTAGTAGCTCCTCCCCCTTTTTGAAACAGCCAATAGCATTTAGTTAATACAGTTTTACTAGAGCCTTTCGGTTTGGAAAAGCCAGTTTCCTCTAACTGTTTATCATCATAATCTCCTCCATATCGTTTTGAAATGCTGCATTGATTCTTTGCAGAAGTCAAATGGGTCCGATATGTTTGTTGTCTGCGCCGACTCGCGCATATAATCTACGCTGCGCTTTTGTGTCTGTAGTCTAAATTTAGACCAGAGCCGTTGGTGTGTGTGCGCCGCTGTGGTGCGTGAAACTAACGTGAAAACAGACTTCATTCGCCTCAACTGAAAGCATCTTTACACTGAATCGTTTCCTATCGCATATATAGTGTGCTATGTGCCTTTCACCATGTAGAAATTACTCAATGTGTGAATAACTGATTTCAGCCGCAACTTCAGCAGTGTAGGGGGCAGGCTTTAAATTCTAGACAGCATTTTGATTGGACAGAAGATTTGATGAGGTGGTGAAGTCTGCGATGATGTCCTCAAAATTTGTAATTCGTTTTAATGGAAGTGGGAGACTGTAAATTTTGAACACTTATAGCTCCTAAATGCAAATGTTGTCATTGTTTTGGAACATACCAGTTTATTCATAACTTCATATATAAATTAGAACTGTTGCCTTGACAATTTACTATGAAATAAATTTAAGTTCAAGTACTAAAATGACTAAATTAGGAAGGAAAAACAACTAATGCAAATGACAACAGCATGTAAAACAACTAAAATTAGATTGAAAACTGAAAAACCAAAAGTAAAAATAATGCTTTATTTAAAAAAAAAAAATACTTCATTAAAAAAATTACAAATTACACTGCATTTATTGGAGCGTAGTGCAGCAGGCACAAGTAATGGGGTTTTGTTGGATTTACCAATTTTGCAGTATTTTTTAACCAATGTTTTATTTATAAATCTTATAAATTTTTGCAATCTTGTATTATTACCATTCACAGCCTTATCTTGTTAATTTGGTAAATGCAATATTATTTGGAAGAATGTTTGTAACCAAGCATATAGAGCAACCATTGACTACCATACTAGGGGGGAAATAATATGGTAAAATCTTTGAATTTAATAGGCCATTTGTCTTTTTAAAAGTAGAATTTTTTTTAATGCATCACTTAATAATTTATTCAAATGTTCACATTTTTAAGTAGCATAGTTTGAATTGTTTAAATGTTTTAATTAACAAAATTGAGAGAAATTATAATTTGTTACATTGTAAAGTTACATATTAAAGGAGAAGAAATATCTTATTTATCAGCTTCTCTTTTGGATCCAGAAGCTGTCATCTGTGCTGAACGCAAATTTCCAGTATGTTGTGATCTCATTCAGCACTCTCTTCCATCTCAGGAGAAGTGATGGCCATCGGCCGCAGCTTTGAAGAGGCCTTTCAGAAAGCTTTGAGAATGGTGGATGAGAACTGCGTTGGTTTCGATCACACTATCAAACCAGTGTCCGAAGAGGTTTGTACTGAATACTAGGGCTGGGCGATATGGAGCAAAAAATATATCTCAATATATTTTGCTATATCTAGATATACAATATATTATCTTTACAGAAAAAATAACCCCCCAAAAACTACAGCAAAAACAAATATGCCAAATACCACAAAAATATTTTTTTTTATTTAAGTGCAAAGAGGTAGTCAGTTCATGAAGGAACAAAGTGCTTTTGTGACATTAAAGAAAAAACATGATTACATAAATAATAATAATTTAACTGTAAAATAGAAATAATAGGCCTACATATAGCCATCTTTTCATTCATTTTATGCTTTCAAAAGACAAATCAAAACCCTTTTTTACACTTAAACAGTAAGCATTTTGCAGAAAGATGGGGGCATGACTGAGATATTAATAAACTGATCATTTTTCATGAATCATGAATCATTTTTAAATGTTTTCAAATATGTGATCATTTTGACATTTTAACCGAAAACTATGCGATCAGTTAGAAACAAATCATAAACTGACATGATTGCAACTGCGTGTGTCTCACCTGACGGTGGGTGAAACTTGCGATTTGAACTATGATAAACATTAATATTTGTTTATGAATTTTAGCAAGCAGTTGTGTTTGAAGTAAAATCATGGTCTCTAAACTGAGTGTTGAACAACGCGCGCGCTTGTCAGCTTGATAAATAATCCTCACCTGGTTGCGGACGCCGCGTGTTCAGTGAGAAAACGTGTGAGGGGAGGGAGAACAAAAGCAATGAGGCGGGAGGTGCTCGAGTGGGGGCGAGCACAGCACAGAGAGGGCAACACGGCGGAATCAGAATTAAATATAAACAATATATCGATATATACGATATGTCAAAATCCATAACGATTTAAAAAAATATCTCGATATATTTTAAATATCGAGATATCGCCCACCCCAACTGAATACACAGATGAACAAAAGGCTGAAAAATTAAAGGGCGGGGATGAAACACTTCTTCAGTCAATCTTCTGTCAATCTTGAGCGCCTATAAAGTAGTATTCCATCCTTCATATCTTCAAAAAGTCTTTAGTTTTATTATATTTATAAAAGAAAGATATGCTGTGCCGAGTCTTTCTGAAAAAAACAAGCGGATGGAGGTGTATCGTGGGCAGAGCTAAAGAATGACAAGCGTGCACAGCTTTTCTGCTGAGAGCTTCTGAAATCTGCGACTTCCTTAAATGTGGAACAAAAAACATTATCCTAAATAAAACATAGCTATCAATCATATTTAGCCATACATATATGATCCAGAATGAGATCTAGATGCTGAAATTGAACAGGAGAAGCAGTAACGATGACTACAGCAGGACGTCTTAATGGTATGTAACATACTGAAACGTATACTTGCTTAGCCGTAGCGAGCGTTTGCTCTTTCACTCTAATTGCGCGCACCCTTTTGGAGTTGCGCGCACCATTTTGGAAGAAGGGCCTGTATGGGACCGTACAAGAACATTCCTTCCCATTTGACGTCACGTAGACCCATACTTGAAAAAAGCTTTCCGAAACTTACGAGAAACCGAAAGGGGTATTTTTAGCACTGAAATACTCCATCAAACGTCCAACTTTTTTTGTCTAAGTTTAACATGGGAATCAAAGTCTTTAACAGTGTAAAAACTCAGTATACATGAAATGGCATTTCACCCCCCTTTAATAACAAATATATGAAATATTTTGTCTTGTATCTCAGGAGTTGCAGACACCCACAGACAAGCGCATCTTTGTTTTGGCAGCTGCGCTGCGTGCCGGCTACACAGTTGAACGGCTCTATGAGCTGACCAAGATAGACCACTGGTTTCTGCATAAAATGAAGAACATTGCAGACCACGAGAAGGTTCTGGAGATGTATAATCAGGATGAGAGTGCAATGCCACCTGAGGTCATGCGGAAAGCCAAGCAGCTGGGCTTTTCTGACAAACAGATTGCCCAAGCTGTGCAAAGGTACCAGGAAAAGTGCTTGATATAAATCCTTTCTGCTTTTGATGTTTCTTTTGCAAAATCAAACTGTTTGAGTGTCACGACTTGTTTGTACAAAGAATAGGTCAAATGAGCTGCAGTAGATATCAAAAACTCTAAGGTTCCTGCTCTTTCCCCCATTGCAGCACTGAGCTGGCTGTGAGGAAGTTGAGGCGAGACTGGAAGATTCTTCCGGTGGTCAAACAGATTGACACAGTGGCCGCTGAATGGCCTGCCTACACTAACTATCTGTACCTTACCTATCATGGCTCAGAAAGCGATGTGGTCTTCGAGCAGCCCCATGTCATGGTGATCGGCTCAGGGGCTTACCGCATCGGAAGCAGCGTGGAGTTTGATTGGTGCGCTGTTGGGTGTATTATGGAGCTGAGGAAGGTGAGGCATCTGTATTAAGTGTAAAAGGCACATTTATGTGGCTTGAATTAATGCTGGAAATATAAAGCCATACATTTGTGAATTTCAGTGTGTATTCATGAACTCTATTTCACAGATGGGATACAAAACAATTATGGTGAACTACAACCCAGAAACCGTCAGCACAGATTATGATATGTGCGACAGACTGTATTTTGATGAGATCTCCTTTGAGGTAAGAAAATAATATGGATCTTGTTTGTTTCTCAGCAGCAGTTGTGCTGATAACTGAAATGTAAACTATGAATCTCTTTAGAATTAGGGGTGCACAATATATTTGTACCCAATCGTTTAACAGCTGATATTAGAGATTTTATTCTGGAATTTTAATTCTGCATCTTTGTTTAGATTGCTTTTGCCATTTGTCTAATGCTGACTTGACGTTAATCTTGTAAACACTTTGCAGTGTTATGAATTATTAATGCAAACCAAATCTCAAATTTAATATCCATCTTTTATGTTGTGCATTTATAATGTGTCTAAAGTAGCTTTTTTTTTATCATCAGTGCTATTTTAGTATAATTGAGATTTGAGGTTTTTTAAATTATTATTTCAGTTTATTATATTTGTACACCTGCTTTTGATCACAGGTGGTGATGGACATATATGAGATGGAGAACCCAGAGGGAGTTATTCTGTCCATGGGTGGTCAGCTGCCCAACAACATCGCCATGTCCTTGCATAGACAGCAGTGCAGGATCCTGGGCACCTCACCTGAGTTCATTGACTCTGCGGAGAACCGCTTCAAATTCTCCAGGATGCTGGACACCATAGGAATCAGCCAGCCCCGATGGAAAGAGCTCTCTGATATTGATGTACGTTATAAAGATAGTTCATTCAGCTTTAAGGAATGCCAAGAACACTCTAAAACAGGGGTCTGCAAGTATTTGGCCGTGGGCCAAAAAAAAAATTGCCACTAGAGGGCGGGTCCGAATCAATAATTATAGATAATAACCGTGCCTTTTGTAACTGGTAGTGAGCTGTTACTCTGTTAAAAATTGGATAAATTAATAAAGTAGTAGTGACACAGAATGTTTTTTTCCGGAATGGATAAAAATAACAAAAAATAAATAAAAGAGGACTTGAATAAGCCAATTAATTGCATGTTTGAGTCATGCTCTTAACAAATTGTTTTATTTCCTCTTTCCATACTGTGAATAATAAATGTGTATTTTAATTAGCTTGTTACACAATGGAGCATAATTTGTAATAATTATTTGACGTAGCCTACTGTTACACTGAGAATTATTCCTTTGCATCACCACGTACTAAACTGCATTGTTAAATTATTTGCGTGCTGGAAGTACACTTGCATTGCGTGCAGACTCGGAGTGAAGTTAACATTTAAGCTAGCACTGTCCAAGAGTCTAAAGAAGAAAGTCGACAGCGAAAATAGGGCAACTGTGCGTTCTTCCTACCTGGTTTTGTGAATGCAAAGCCGGTGTGTAATCTGCAACGAAGTTGTGGCTGTTTGTAAAGAATTTATTAATCAGACGGCACCACAAGAGAGGAAGCATAGCACATCTTTTTGAAGATATTTGTCTTGTCAATATTTTTGAAAAATTTTATAAAAGGAAGCTGAATTAAAGTTATTGTTCACATGTTGGTGCTGAGGCTCCGCGATGTCAGCAAACGTTTCAATGGTCCACTGTTCGTTTTATCATACCACACACTCATGACGGCTATTTTAGAGGCGTGTCTAGCGATCCATTCCACTCTTTTGACTCGTGAATGTTTTTCAGAACTTCTACTTCTAAATTCATCCTAAAATAAAACATTGCAGCAAATAAGTTTTCGCAATTTCGCAAAAAAAAAAACCCACTATAAAAATGATTTCTTTAGTTAGCACCAACTGCTCAAAGCGGTGCTCGAACTCGGTTGTTTCCACATAGGAGTCTGACGCTCTCTTACTTTTAAAATAATGCACTACTAGAGTGTCTCGTGACATGGGGGGGCGTTTACCTGTACTGCGCTCACTAGTTAACCTCCGTTACACTATCATGACATATATTTCAGAACCAGCCGCTATCAAAACAATCTGGCTGCGGGCCAGATATTATCACTGGTGGGCCAATTTTGGCCAGTTGTTGACCACTGCTATAATAGTTATTCTGTAATTGTATATAACTTCAAATGACCTCTTGACATTTCTTTTGTAGTCTGCAGTAGGTTTCTGTAAGACGGTGGGTTACCCATGTTTGGTGAGGCCATCGTATGTTCTAAGCGGGGCTGCTATGAACGTTGCCTACTCTGATACTGACTTGGAAAAGTTCCTGACCAGTGCTGTGGCAGTGTCAAAGGAACACCCTGTCGTTATCTCCAAATTCATTCAGGAAGCCAAGGTTAGTCAACAAAAAGAGGGAGATGTTTTTACAGACTTTACACACCCAGTTCTCAGTAAAATGTTTCTAAATATGAGAGTGACGAGTTAATTACTGGGTTGTACAGTATTTTGTCGTGAAGTTAAGCTGCTAGTTTGAACATGATTTCCACCACTGCAGTAAAACGAGATTAACTTGTTAACTTGATTTATCTGCCAAAAGTCTTGCTTTGATTTTTCCAGTTGCTCAAGTTAAGAATGGAGGAGAAACATTGTATGCAAACTTAGTAATTAGGCATGCACAATATATCTGTACAATAATTTTACGTGTGTGTGTAGTTATTTATTATGCATTTGTATCAGTTTATATTAGATATTTGCTTATTCATGCATGTGTATTTCCCCTATTATATTTACTTTATTGAAAATGGATAATCGCTTTGAGCCTTGCTATTACTATATTTTTTTATTTTTGTTTTGACAAAATATTATAGAATTTACATATCAGCCAAAAAAAATTAAAATAATTGGATCGGCCATTGTTTTAATATTGGTGCATCATTTGTATTATTCTATTATTTATATACTATTATAGTATATATATTTTTTTAATAAAATTTTTAGTTTCAGTATTTTTATATATTTTATTTGTATTAGTTTTGGTTATTTTAGTACTTGTGCCATTTATATTATTTTATTTAATCTTTATCAATTGAGAATTTTGCATGTGAATTTTCAAAGCAAATTTAAAGCTTACACATAATGAGCAGTGTTATCTCAAAAAATGTATGTATGTGTAAGCTTTGAATTCTGTAGTACACTTCTTAGTATTGCTGTGTAAGCTGTTGTGGTGGTAAGCTTTGTACACTTAATTTTATAGGAAATAGATGTGGATGCTGTGGCCTGTGATGGAGTGGTCATTGCCATAGCTGTGTCTGAGCATGTGGAGAACGCAGGGGTGCATTCTGGAGATGCTACACTGGTGACTCCCCCTCAGGACATCAACCAGAAAACCATGGAGCGCATTAAGATGATCGTTCATGCTATCGGCCTAGAGCTTCAGGTCACCGGCCCTTTCAACCTGCAGCTCATTGCCAAGGTGAGTTTGAGTGTATGCGTTTTTTTGTTTTAAGATGGGATGAATGCGTTTCAAAATACTTGCTTCTGAAACTAAATTGTGTGTCTGTCAACAGGATAATCAGCTGAAGGTGATAGAATGCAATGTGCGAGTTTCACGCTCCTTCCCTTTTGTGTCCAAAACACTTGGTGTCGATCTTGTTGCCCTAGCAACAAGAGTCATATTGGGAGAGGAAGTTGAAGCTGTTGGGCTGATGAAGGGGACTGGCATTGTGGGAGTTAAGGTAACAAGCTTCACAATGTCTGTTAGCTCTTGATGATGTCTGTTTCTGATGGAAATACTTGAACTGAAGTATCCCAGTGTTTTCCAAGATGTATATCTGTGTGTGGCCCTCAGGTTCCTCAGTTCTCCTTCTCACGGCTGGCTGGAGCAGATGTGGTTTTAGGTGTTGAAATGACCAGCACTGGAGAAGTGGCCTGCTTTGGGGAGAACCGATATGAGGCCTATCTAAAAGCTATGCTCAGCACTGGCTTCAAAATCCCTAAAAAGAATATTCTCCTCTCTATTGGTAGTTACAAGGTAGCAAGTTACTTTACAGCATGACTGTTGACTCGCTTTAGTTGGGTTGTGACCGTTTGTGTAACCAAAAACTTATATAAAATGTTTGACTTATAATCATAAACAAGCTTGAAATACACGTTGAAATACACTTGGCTACCGTCAACTGTTTGATTGCCAAAATTCTTTAAAATAGTGTAAAAAAATTATTTTTAAGTGAACTATCCCTTTAAGCAGTTGGATCCCTTTAATCTGTTGATTAAAAGATGCATAGATATACATTTGAAGGAGGTGTTTTAAATGGCTTTTTCCAACTAGACAAGTAAACAACCACCTAGCGAAGCCCTATCAACCTTGCAGATAACCTTAGCATTGGCATATCAGCATATTTAAAACCACTTAGAACACATTAGCAACTACATGGCAACACCCTTGGAATTTCCCACAACACTGTAGAGACTCTTTCCCACAACACTGTAGAGACTCTTTCCCACAATACTTTCTTTAGAGAATGTATAAATCAATTTTCTGATTGTAATGGAAAGAAATATTTTTTATATATATATATATATATATATATATATATATATATATATATATATATATATATATATATATATATATATATATATATATATATATATATATATATATATATAATAATTTATTTATTTATCTATTTTTTCAGAATAAAAGCGAGCTTCTGCCCACAGTCCAGACTTTGGAGAGCTTGGGTTATAATTTGTATGCCAGTCTAGGCACTGCTGACTATTACACTGAACATGGAGTTAAGGTGAAATAACGCATCATACTGTAACTATAAAAAGCTTTTTTAGTATTTGAGCAGGCAAATTATGCAGTTTTACAATTTCCGTTTGTTTATCTGTCTCTGATCAGGTGATGGCAGTGGACTGGCCTTTTGAAGAGGAGAGTGACTGCCATAATAAGGACAAACAAAGGAACATTATGGACTATCTTGAGGAGAACCATTTTGACTTAGTCGTCAATCTGTCTATGAGGAACTCTGGTGGAAGACGCTTGTCCTCCTTTGTGACCAAAGGTTACCGCACTCGTCGAATGGCCATTGACTACTCTGTACCCCTCATCACTGACATCAAATGCACCAAGCTGTTTGTTCAGGTGAGCAGTTATGCTCTCACACTGTTATTACACTGTTAGTACAACTATATTCTGTTGTACCCTTAACTTTTTTTTGAAATATATGTGGGGTTCGCAGGCACTGGGACAAATTGGTCGGGCTCCTCGTGTAAAGACGCATGTAGACAGCATGACTTCACAGAAACTCATCCGTTTACCTGGTGAGTATGGCAGTGTCCTTTTAGATTATATTTTTGATTGTCAAAACAAAATAAATTAAGATGGTAAAATGATAGCGGATGCCATTCATATTTATATGTTGAAAGGTTTGATTGATGTCCATGTGCATCTGCGGGAGCCTGGTGCTACCCATAAAGAGGACTTCTCTTCGGGCACAGCTGCCGCCCTCGCTGGAGGAATCACCATGGTGTGTGCCATGCCCAATACTAACCCTGCAATCATTGACCCTAACTCCTTCACTAATGCACAGAAGGTAACATCAACAAATGACACATTAGTTAGGTTATTAACATAAAGAAAACAAGGGAATGTTGTGTTTATTGACTGTATTTCTGTCATGAATATGTCAAGCTTGCGAAGGCTGGGTGCCGATGTGATTATGCTCTTTTCGTGGGGGCGTCATCAGACAACGCTTCGCTACTTCCGTCCTTTGCAAGCTCTACAGCTGGTCTGAAGATGTACTTGAATGACACATACTCCACTTTAAAAATGGACAATGTTTCTCTGTGGATGGAGGTAAGGAGATCTGAGGCTGAGGAAACCTGCTTGACAAAGTTTTAATGTGTTATTTTAAAGATGCACTATGTAGTATTTTTGCAGTAAAATATCCAAACACCACTAGGCAAGTGTTATATATTTTGTTCAGTTGAGTTCTTACAAAATCCCAAATGTTTACAACTATTTGTAAATTGTGAGAAATTTGTTATTATACACAAGGAGCTGGGACGTCTGAGGGAGTCGCCTGTCAATTGAGTCAAATCTGCGTTACCCTCGGTTTCCGGTTTTATTTGGCAGAAACGCTTTACTCTTAGCAGTGTGAACAAGTGTCACAGCAGCCGCTGTGCGAACGCACAGAGTAACATCATAACATAATTTTAAACACACTTAATTGTATCTAATATGATAAACAGAGATGTGTTACCTCACTCACGACCGGAAAAGCGGAAATGGTGCCGGCGACTGTCCCGTCATAATAAAAGTCCCGCTGCTTTTGAGCCGTGTTTGCGTAACAATCACTCCAGCGGCCTTGCTCAGCTCCCTCAACACTTGGTCCTGCTCTGCTTTATACTACAGTAACAATCACAGTCATAAGCATGATTTCTGCCCGAGTCCTATCCTGATTCTTTTCCACCAGCTGAGAGGTGAAACCCACATACCCTAAGATTCTGAGCTCAAACTCGGCATCATCAAACTACGCCTTTGTTTTGAATAGGTGCACTCTAGCAGATTTATTCTATTTTATCTATTTATTTTAAATGCCTCTTTTTTTATTTTTAGTGATGCAATTTGTCATGTCACATCTTGAGTATCATTTTCTGTACCTGCAGCACTTTGAAAAGTGGCCGAAGCACTTCCCCATTGTGGCACATGCTGAGAAGCAGACAGTGGCAGCAATCCTGATGGTAGCGCAGCTGTATCAGAGACCCGTTCATATTTGCCATGTAGCCAAGAAAGAAGAGGTAAGAGTCCTTTTTATTTTTTGATCTAACAACTGCATTTTTATTTTACCATTATGGTCAAGCCGCCTTTACATGTTTCTGTGATTTGTAACCAACTAAAAGCATGCATTCTTTTTCAGATTTTGATCATTCGAGCTGCTAAACAAAAGGGTATCCAGGTGACGTGTGAAGTGGCACCTCACCATCTCTTCCTGTGTGAAGATAATCTGGCTGCCATTGGGAATGGCAAAGCACAAGTGCGGCCCATGCTGGGTACACGTGAGGACATGGAGGCGTTGTGGGAAAATCTAGACATCATTGACTGTTTCGCAACAGACCACGGTAATAATAGGATCAGATTTCTCTGCCATGCCTCTCATCTAAAGGCAACTAACCTGAGAATGGCATTTATTTGAAATTGAAATATTTTGTAAGTATTAAAAAGTCTTTTTGATCAATTGAATGCAACTTTGCTGTATTAAGTGCATTTTATGCATCTTAATACTGTGCTGTATTAAGTAAGGGCTACTTGCGCTTACTTACACTTATTACACGGTTACTAGTCTCAAATAAATTAGACACAAAATATTGTCTTGAGATTAAATATTTAATTAGCTCTTACGCAAAGCTTCCGCGAAGAAAAACAGTTCCAAACTTCTTTAAGCCTTTATCTATTGCTGAAGATTTGCCATATGCTAAATGTTGAAAAATGAATGCTGAAAGGGTTAGTTCAACCAAAAATTAAACCAAGCCTATGATTTACTCACCCTCAAGTTATCATAGGTGTATATGACATTCTTCTTTCAGACAAATACAATCGGAGTTATATTTAAAAAGTCCAGGCTAACGTTAATCCAAGCAATAGTTGTAGCTGTTTTTGAAGTCCATAAAAAATGCAGCTGTCCGTCAAATAACGTGCTCCACACGGCTCTGATGGGTTAATAGAGCCTTCTGATTCAAATCGATGATGTTTGTGTAAGAAAAATATCTATATTTAAAACTTTTATAAAGGAAACCTGCATTGAAGTCTTCCATTGTAACCCATGGCTGTTAAAGCCACCACATGGCGCCAGCGTTAAGCATAGAAGTAGTACCGGTCGAGACAACTCGTATTACCCGGATGAGCGGTTGTTATTTGGGAATAACATGCCACTGGAATGCTCGATTGACCAATCAGAATCAAGAGAGCCGTGTAATAAGTCAATTTAATGCACCCCCCTTACTGGTTTACTGAGCCCAAATTTGAATGACAGTATACATAAATGCATGCGTAGTGTTTTATTTATTTATTTATTTTACTTGCAGCCCCTCATTCAGTAGAGGAAAAGACATCTATGAAACCACCTCCAGGTTACCCGGGTCTGGAAACCATGCTTCCTCTGCTGCTCACAGCTGTCAGCGAGGGTCGCCTTACCATTGATGACATCATCAAGAGGCTCTACGAAAACCCCAGCAGAATATTCTCTCTTCCTGCTCAAGAAGATACTTATGTAGAGGTATTTCATTTACAAAGTTCAGATAGTAAATTGCTGCGATGTGATGCTCTAGAAAGAACAGAAGTGATGCATGAATTTTTCAGGTGGACTTGGAGCAAGAGTGGACTATTCCGAAGCACATGCAATTCACCAAGTCAAAGTGGACACCATTCGAGGGCATGAAAGTAAAGGGAAAGGTCATGAGGGTGGTGCTCAGAGGAGAGTTGGCCTATATTGATGGACAGGTAAAAAGCTAATGCTTGTATACATTAAAGCTAATGCTTGTCTTGTATGTGCTCTAAGACTGCATTTATTTTATTAATATTGAGAAATACTACAATTTAAAACAACTGTTTTCTATTTTAAATGTAATTATTCCAGTCTTCATTTACACCATCTTTTAGAAATCCATTGGTACTAAAAAACAAAATGCGTCTTAATGTTGTAATGTTTTATTTCAACCTAAAAGTCTGTTTCGGTGAGTGCAGTAAGAGTTGTTTGCTATTCAAATCAACAATGGATTTATAAAAAATACAACCGATAGACAGAGGTTCAAGCTTCATTAAGTTTATTTGCGAAGGATGAAATCCAGTGGGTTCTGGAAAGTTGCAAGCAGTCCTATAATCTTCACTGTATTTTAGACTGTGATGGAAAAGCAGACAGCAACAGGGCTGGGGGAAAAAATATTTCCTGGGACAAATTGTTCCGGGTAATTTTAGTGGAAATGGGAGCTATATTGTATGTTACTTGTTACCTTTTTCTCAGAAATGTAATTTCTTGCTGCCCAGCTAAATTTTTCTGGAGCACATGCTCATCAATTTCTAGGTTTAATTGTTCCTCTTTCTCTTAAGGTGATTGTACCTCCAGGTTATGGTCAGGATGTGAAGTCATGGCCAGCATCCCCTGCAAGAACAACCGAAGTGAACAAGGATGCTCCTAAGGTAACATTCCGTAATTGTTCTCCCTGAACTCCCTGGTCGTGCATTGTTCACGGTTCAGGTTTTGCTTTGTAATGTGTACTGGCTAACAAATAACAATGCTCGTTAATCACAGCGTGTGAGTGAGGCAATAACTCCCGAGCGCCCCCGTCAGGCAGCACCTGTTGATGTGGTCCGTAGCCGTGCCCCGAGCCCGCGCCGTTCAGCTGGGGATGGACGCTTCATTCTTCCACCTCGTATCCACCATGCATCCGATCCTGGTTTGCCTCCAGGTACTATGAACCTGCAATATTTTCACTCGGAGCTTGTGCATGAGTTTGTGTTCCAAATTGAACCACTGTGCTGTCAGTTATCAGTTTACAATAAAAACATTTTTAATTCAGACAGTGCTTCACTTGGACAATGGCAGTATTTGTTTACTAGCATCAGTCATTTGTTTGTTCGTCTGTTTGAGCTGGAATGTCCCATAAACTTGTAAACGGTTAAGCTGAACTATTTAGCTAGTATAAAATCACTTTTCAAGCAAGAATATTTTTGATATGCAGGTTTCAAAAGATCTACCATACAATGGCAAAAGGCATTGGGTAATGTCCATGTGATATGTATAGTTTTATCAAATCAATATCTACGTCTCATGATTCTGCAACTGTTGTCTGTAAATTCCTTCATGTCTATTTTCCCCACTACCCTTATTCTTAATCATCTTAATCAGCTAGGTAATAACCAAATTATATAAAATTGGATGCATGCAAAATACTGCTAATTCCAGATGTTTAAAAGTTATTCATTTGGTGATTTTTACCGTACATACATTGCATGAAATTCTGGGATATGGCAGATATTTAAAAATGTGTTAATGATACTATGAAAATTACATGACGATTATAAGTGACAAATGATTACGGTTGTCAGTATGATCATGGTTTTGTTCAAATGTGCTGGAAATGTTCAAAAGTTACTAATACACACACTAACATTATTTCACCAAATCTTGTATCAAAAACCAACGAATAAAATTAGCATCACTTGGCAGCATTTAAAACGATGAACGAAGGGTTTCAAACTAAAATGTATTTGGTTGAGTGGCTTAAAACGCAACTTATCTTCTAACTTGCTTAATTCTGGAGTTTTACAAATTGAGGTTTTAATAATTACAAAATGAAAGGATAATAGTAACCATCAGGTTTATCCTCATACCCAGTGTGCAATAGCCATGCCTCGCCATTTAGGAGGAGTGTTGCTTTATATTAAGTTAGTCTAAAAAATTATTAAAAATAAAATTATTTCGTTTTTCCAGCTTTCAAGCCCTTTTTTTGTAAAACTAAACATTTTACTAAATGCATTACCAATAATTAAAAACATAGTTATAATTGAACAGTTACTAATGCATTTCTTCAAACTTTGTGCCTCAATGTTTGAGCAGCTGAAGAGGAGGTGTCACTAAGAGCACCGTATGATGCAGGTTTGACGTTTGTAGAGATGTTTACCAGAGCTTTGCCATCCTTCTGTTTCCTCTGCCAATCTGTGTTATGTTCCTGGATTCATTTCATGGGCATATTCTACACAAGCATAATCAAAACAAGACATGGGGGTCTGTTTTTCTGTGTTGCACATGCTTCGCTTGCATGCTGTTATTTGCGATTTCAGGTTGATCACAATGAGCCCTTCCTGCTTATTTGTGTAAGTGAGATTGATACATGGCAGTGATATATTGTGTGCTGATTGTGACACTCTTTTGCTTCCATTATCAGAATTGGCTTCCCCGGCAGAGCCATACGCACACCCTCCTCCCCTGGCCAGGATCCTGTCACCTCAAGCCGGGCAGCAGCAGATCCTGCCCCACCCCCAGACCTCCCCGCTGCTGCACCCGCTGGTGGGCCAGCACATCCTGTCTGTGCGCCAGTTCAGCAAGGAACAGGTGACATCATGCTATCTGTCCTGTTGTCGAGTCCAAAAATCTAAAATTATTTTATTTACAGTGGCTCATCAATCTTTCCTGTCTGTTTTGGGCTTTTAGATGTCACATTTGTTCAATGTGGCACATACTCTTCGTCTCATGGTGCAGAAAGAGAGACCGTTGGATATTTTAAAGGTACATTGATTATTTTTATTTTAAAATATCAAGCAACAAAATGTAGTTAATTTTTTTGTATATGTATGTCAAAAAGTTTCAGATCAATTCACGTGCTTGTTTGTTTGTTTGTTAGAATCGGTCTAATGATTCACTTGTTGACTGAATCGTTCAGAGTGGTTCTTGACTTGTTGAATCACAAGTCAATACTTTCATCAGGTCCATCTCGAACTGAAAACTGAGAACTAATTAGAACCATGTTAAAGGGATAGTTTACCCAAAAATGAAAATTGTCATTTAAATAGTCACCCTCATGTCATTCCAAAACTGTAAGACCTTCGTTCATCTTCAGAACACAAATTAAGATATTTTTGATGAAATCCGAGAGCTCTGTGACCCTGCCATAGACAGCAATGTAATTAACACTTTCAAGGTCCAAAAAGGTAGTAAATGACATTGTTAAAATAGTCCATGTGACTACAGTCACATTCTGGCCTTTGCCAGTCTCTATGCTGTTTATGTTATATCCCATGCATCATGAACTGGCATTTTAATTTTTTTATACTGTTGTCTGAGGTCAACTAATGACGTTTGTGTGGTTTTTACATTCAAAGCATCATAACTAATAAGCAATAGGCTATTTTCTACACTGGTTTTGAGGCAGTCTTCTGAACGCTGGGTTTCGATGGACATGACGCACTGGAGACTTGCAGGTAAACGCCCACGGCTAGGATTGGATAGTGGCTAGGAGAGAATAGCGCAGAACAAGAAAGGAATATTACGAGATTCATCGGCCTGCCGACGGGCTTACGTTTTGGTAGCCCGTCTGGAAAACACGTAGCCCCGGGACGTCATGTGATACCTTTAGCACGCTAGACTCATGTATGTTCTGTTAGACATGTACACATAAGCAAAACGATCTATAACAATGCAATACTATGCAATACTAAAAAAACACGTTTTGCTCACATATAAGTGTTTTGCATTTCTCCTGTCGGATCCAATATAGAAGAAACAGCGTTGTGTTTTTAATATCAATATGTCTACAAATCTAGCGCCACCTGAGATTTGTTTACAAACGATTCCGCAGTGAAATGAAGTGAACACACGTACATGTCTCCCCCACGTGAGCTGGAAATTTGTAACTTCCTAAACTTCCACACATTCCTAATATTATGATCCGAAGAAAGCTTATGCAGTGACTCTGTTCTTCCACAACCAGGAATAGCGCAATATCTTGCTATCTTCCTCTGCATGTTTGTTGCTGCTAGCTAGCATGAGTTGGTGGGCGGGGCTACTGAACTACACGTGCTTATTATTCTGTAGAGGTGGTGTTTCGTCAGTCGATGACGTCAAGCTGCGAACAGGATCGTTTTCTGGGCCTGGTGTTTATAAAAGCTTCTCTTTGACTAAAAGGATGTTTTCAGCTCTGAAACTTAGAGGATAATCTTATATTACCATGACCTTTTATATATCAAAGGAAAGTTTATATATCAAGGGAAAGTTGATTTCTCAATTCATCAGCCCTTTAAATAGTTAAAGGGATACTTCACCACTTTTTCATATTAAACTGTTATTCCTTAACTAAAATGAGTTGATACCTACCTCTCTCATCTGAGTGCATGCACTTAATCTCTCTGACGCGCGGTGACGATCTGATAGCATTTAGCATTTATGTTTCAGCCGGGACTTTTTTACTGCAGTGAGTCGAAGTACTCTCAGAAGTGCTATTCCGAAATACATTATAGTTCTCCTTTTTAATGCTATCAAATCGTCACCGCGCGTCAGAGAGATTAATTGCACGCACTCAGACCTCAGACGAGATGGTGTCATTCTGTCCAATAGCAGAGTAGATGTCACTGGAGGAATTGTAATGTATTACAGCCCATCTTGAACATTACATAAACCTCCCCCAGCAGGAGTATTTAACTGCTCAAGTCAGCAGCAGTCTGGAGTCAGGATTTTGTTCAATCTGGCAGTGACGTGTCACAGGAGATCCCTTCTTTTAGAAATGGACATCTGTGACCCTTGGAAACAGAACCTTTTGCAGAAGGAGATGAAATGAACATGGATGAGATGAGCTCTTATAAAATCTTCATTTAATTCTGTTCTGCTCCTCTTCTCCCAGGGTAAAGTCATGGCCTCCATGTTCTACGAGGTGAGCACTCGGACCAGCAGTTCGTTCGCAGCGGCCATGCAACGTCTGGGAGGTTCAGTGGTGCATTTCAGCGAGTCCACATCCTCCACGCAGAAGGGCGAGTCTCTGGGCGACTCCGTTCACACCATGAGCTGCTACACTGATGTCATTGTTCTGCGCCACCCCATTCCTGGAGCTGTAGAAGTGAGTCACGTTAATGCATTTTTAAAGAAATGTACATTACCTTTCAAAAGATTAAATGTTTTTGAAAAAGTCTCTTGTGCTCACCAAGGAAGCATTTATTTGATTAAAAATACCGTTAAAACGGTAATATAGTGTTATTATTATTATTCAAATTTAAAATACTTTTCTGTTAGAAGTCATTCCGATATGCTAATTTGATGCTCACAATAACAAATTTCTTATCAGTGTTGAGAAAGGTTGCGCTGCTTAATATTTTTGTGGGTATTTTTTATTTGATAGAAAGTTCAAAAGAACAGCATTTAGTTGAAATTGAAATGTTTGAATAGCATTTATAAATGTCTTTGTCACTTTCGAGGACTTTAACGCATCTTCAGTTAATAAAAATATACGTTTATCAACAACAAAAAACATACTGACCAGAGCCATATGCAGAGTTTTATAATCACAGAGGTCCATGTCCCATGAGAAAAATTGATTTCCATTTTTTGCCCATAAAGGCCTTCTTGAAATACACATCAGAAATAGGTTTAAGTCCGTGACAGTGGGCAGTAGATTTTGTCTCTTCTTGCTCTCTCCTTATCTCCATCATTCTGTCTTGTCGTCTCTTCCCCTCCTAAAGCCAAGCTCGTCTGTGTCAGTGAAGAAAGTAAACAAGAAAATCAATTGATATTTAGCCTGTTTTAATCATTTTAATTTAATTTACAAGTTAATTTACTGAACAAGATAATTTACTAAAGGCTACGAATGTTTTCATACACATTATGTACACAATTAATATTATGCTTATGCCTAATATGATGAAAACGGCTTTGCTGATATTTCTTGTCTTGAATCACGTAAATGCTATAGGCCTACTTTAAATGCAAATTTAAGTTTGCCTGATTTATTTTTGGAAGTCATTTAACATCTGTATCCTAAAAAATCTTACATCTTAGCTTGCACTTTATGACCATCGATACGATTGGTGCTATGCAATGTCCTTGTAGCACTAAAGTAGTGTTAATATTATATCAGGGAATTAAATCACAACATTTATTATATACACTTCTGGACCTCGGTGACCTCATAGCTGGCTAGGGCCATGGTACTGAGCTCTGACTTTTAAACTTTTAAAAGACGTTGCTTTAAGACGTGACATCTAAATTGACTATTTTATTTATTAATATTCCTTGGTTGTTTGTGCAGCAGGATTTCTCAGTGCATGATTTATTATTATTATATTTTTTATTATTAAAATTAATTTTTTTAGTGTTTGTGAGAGACAATTTTTTTTTACCCTCAGTTTAAACACAATGCTTCTGGTTTGTAGAGCGCAGCAAGGCATTGTCGGCGGCCGGTGATCAATGCTGGTGATGGAGTCGGAGAACATCCCACTCAAGCCCTTCTGGATATCTTTACGATCCGAGAGGAGCTGGGAACAGTCAATGGCATGACTGTGAGTTCACATGGGACTAATATTCTATCTGCTCAAACTATTCGTTTGTGATTTTTCCATATGGAGCTGAAGTGTGATTTCTGTGCCACTAGCATCGACAAACAGATACCAACAAACTGAGAATCCCTTCTCAAAATTGATCGAAAGAAATGTTTTGTATATAAAATATATTTATATATAACACAAATTATATAAATATATTCAGTAAATACATTATATATTTAGATTTGTAAATATTTGTAAAAGATTTGTAGATTTAAATATTGTATGTGTTTATATATACATACTAATTATGCACAGTACACGCACATAAGAATGCATGTTTGATATTTTAACTGAACTTAAGAGTGGTGGTGCTTAAGATATTGTTGGTCATTTAATGTTTCTGTAAAAATACTGTAAAAATTCTATAAAAATATAGTAATATATCATATTATTAATAATACTAATTCTATTATTAATAACAGTATAATGCACTAAAGACTGAGCTGCTGGGTTTATGAATATTATTCAAGTTATCAGTGTTGCTCAAACTGATTTGCTGAAATCAAAACAGTGAGGCTTGTATATGAGCTTGATGTTACATGATGTTTACATGTAGTGTCGATTCTGCCTGGTATCTAAGACTCTCTCTTTGCGTGAGTGCGTGTTTGTTTGCGTTTGAGAGAGAGAATAGTTATGTGCCTTCACACTAGAGTTTACGGTACGCTAAATACAGGTGCTCATCATCTCACTCATCTATTGAGCTGACCTGAAATAAATCACTTGACGGAGAGCGAAACTTTCTCTGAGTGTTCAGAGAGTGAAAATATATCTATACTAAACTTATTCTTAGCCTCTAACACACACTGGTGAGTAAAATCTAAGCATTTATTAGCCAATAGCTATTGATAGATAATGTTTAGTAGCCCAAAGTGAAAAATACTTGCATATGCGAATTGGATTTTAATAACTGTAATAACTTTTCTGTTAAATCTCAGATTACAATGGTTGGTGATCTGAAACATGGCCGTACTGTGCATTCTTTGGCCAGACTTCTCACTCAATACAGAATCACTTTGCGCTACGTGGCCCCTAAGAACCTCAGCATGCCCGCTGAGATCATTGACTTTGTGGCTTCCAAAGGCATTAAACAGGTGCGTCATAATCAAAAAAATGAATTGGTTGCTTATGATTTGCATTACTTTACTTCCCTCACGTGTGTCTAAACTATGTCCACAGGAGGAGTTTAACAGCATTGAAGAGGCCCTCCCTGATACTGACGTCCTGTACATGACGAGAATACAGAAGGAGCGGTTTGCCTCTGAAGAAGAGTATAAAGCGGTGGGAGAATTTGCTGATGACCATTGCATCTTTTATTTCCTAAGCATCATGATGTTTTTATGAAAGATTACCTTTTTCTGACAGTGTTTTGGACAGTTCATCCTAACCCCACATATCATGACGGGAGCCAAAAGGAAGATGGTGGTCATGCATCCTCTTCCCAGAGTCAATGAGATCAGGTTTGCTATTCTCCGTTAAAATCCGATTTTCAGTAGGAGTGTCAAGTCAAATATCGGAAGTTACATGTACTGGAGTGCTGAATACAAAGTTTTGTTTGCAGTCTCTTGTAATCGTATTTTGTTTTCAGTGCGGAGGTGGACACGGATCCTCGGGCTGCTTATTTTCGGCAGGCGGAGAACGGGATGTATATCCGGATGGCACTTCTGGCTACTGTACTGGGTCGGTGAAGGGACCATCGTGGTTTAGTCCTGGACATTTGGCAGTAAAGGGAAATATTTTGTTGCCGATATACTGGTGTTAATACGGTGTACTCGCTGTATATATCCAGCGGGTGTGAAATATTTTTTTTTAGGGGAAAAACCCGGATTTGTTGTTGCTTTCAGTATTGACAATAAAATTCTAATGTTGTACTTTTTTGATGTGCATTTACCACTAAATTTTCATGTTCCTTCTGACATGTCATTAGGAGGCCAGATGTTTGTAACTCAGTCCATAGGGACAGTATACATAGATACAGATTTTTCTTCAAAAGTTTGTAGTTTTGTATTTTTCAAAAAAATAAAAAATGGCAATCTCAGACCATTCTCTTCTCTTTAATCAGCCATTCCACTGCAACATCATATAATCCACCTTTCCCATAAGCACACATTGTACTAGTACAAATAAAATGAGACTATCAACATAAAACGAACATTTATTACATTTATTGAACAAATATGAACATTTTGTAGACCAAGAATAAAAATGTTATTGGATGTTTTCTACACTACAAAGGCTTTGGTTAAATTGTCCTGTATTAATTCAAATGCACAATCTGTTAAATTTACAAGTTCTTGCATAAAATGAACAAATAAAATCCACAAGATCTAACATTTTCACGAAGTTTTCTCATTAGAATATTGAATTTTGAATAAATTATAATAAATGGAGCACAATTTATTAGTTTATCATCACCATTATTGTTGTTAGTTAAATCGTGTGTAAATTAACCGAGACCCGTTAAAACAAATTAAGAGAAATAACAATAAAAAACTGCCTACAAATTTACGTCATTATTAAACTCTGCGCTTCAGACTTTTATTTTGAAAACTGAACTAAACTGCATAAATTGAGTCTTCATTTCATCCCCGCCTCTTTAATTGCAGTGTGTTTACTACTTTTACAGACTGTGGTTTACTATGGTTTAACGCGTGAAGTCGTTTAGCTTTGACTAAAGTTTTGAAAAGGTTATTATAACCAACTACCCATGGTAGAATGCGTCCAGGAGTAATTTGAGTAAATAAAAGTCAAAGCATCGATTACGCCCAATGGCATTCTCCGGTCATAATCCATAGAACGAGAGCCGACTCCGTTAAAGATTCGACTTCAACGATTCAATTGTGCCCTGTGCAGAACATGATAGAGACTCGGTTCAAAGAGTCGACTCTTGTAAGCAAGCGCGTCCTCAGAGCGCTCTACGCTCGCTTTCAAGGGAGGACATGCGGCGATAGCAATGAGGAGCTGTACATAGTATATCTAAAGAACCATTAGGCTGAGTCCTCTATGATTCAGCCACAATTGACTATATCACATTGCCACCCAGTTCAAGGTGAGTTTTAATCGACTGTGCTGAAATTTGCATCTTAAAATCCACAGAAATTTGCTATCGTTGCTAAACCTGCTAATGCTAACTGCATAGTCAGCCGTTTGCTTCATCGATAAAAGTACTTGCAAATTTATAATGACCATATAAACCAGTCAGTATCGTGTGTGAGTTTCCTATTAGTTGTGTCGTGCATGTAAATATGCTAGAATATTTAAATTCAAAGTGGTATTGTTGACACTAGGTATGAATTACGTTACACGGTCGAATTTTGTCCTTTCCTCCCAGATCCAGTAATCCCGAATAAAGATGAATAAACTCCGTGTTAAATAGGCTTATATATTGTTTCTATAGTCAAACCAAACAGGTCATGGTTAAACGGTGAAGAGTGAAGGAAAATACAGGGTCTAAAGAGAATAGTAATCTGTACTGGATTAAGACTGGATTATAGTTTTACAAGGACACTGGCCCGTTGCAACAGCAGCCAACAACAAGTAATGTAAATATGATTACTATGATAATACCTTAGATGCATATCCACGACCGGATAGAAATAAACCTATCAATGGGCAAGTGACGTCACAAGAATCATCCCAGATGTTGGATGCAGTGACTGGAGAGTTAACACGTGTTTTTGTTCAGATCTTTTGATGTAGAACTATTGTGAAAGCCAATGAAGTTGAGCTAATTATATCACTTGTATGTTGTAATAAATAGATTTCTGCTTTATTGTAAACCGTTTTTGTTGTTTTGAGTAGTGTCTTATTATATACTAGACAGTATATTATTTAGACATGTCATTATCTATTACTTGGTCAGTCTACCCAATACGGGTTGGCTGGACAAGCCACATGTACCTGGTCTTTGGGAGATGTGAAGTGATGATTTACTAATAAAGTGTGTTTGAGTTTATCAGAAACCAAGAGAGAATCACAGTAGATTGAACACGGATGTCAGGGCCCAAATGTGTGGAAATTAAATTAAAATCTTTATTAGATTTAATTATGTTCTCTTTATTATGTTTTGTCCTTCATGATGCAGTGCATTTAACAAATTGAGATTTATTATCCACATCTCTTTTTAAATGCTTTATAAGTCTATATTAAATCTTAGAAAATCTAAATTAAAGCATTTAAAGTATTAATGCCTATCCATTAGTCGTTAATGTTGATAAAGTCTCTCATAATCTATCAAATCTGGGGGGGGGGGGGTGTTTCAAGAGAGGTTAGATATATTTTGCTCTTGCGTTGCCAAATCTGCATTTATTTGATCAAAAATACAGTAATATTGTAACATATTTCAATTTAAAATAACAGTTTTCTCTTTTAATTTATAGTAACGAGTTATTTATTCCTGTCATGGCAAAGCTGGATTTTCAGCATCATTACTTTAGTCCTTCAGAAATGTTTCTAATATGCTGATTAGCTGCTCCAACATTCCTTATTAATATCAATGTTAAAAACAATTGTGCTGCTTAATGTCTTTGTGTAACCTGTCATACTTTTTTCAGGATTCATTCAAAAGAACATTGTATTTGAAATAAGAATCTATAGTAGCCTTATGAATCTCTTTACAGGTACTTTTGATCAATTCAATGCATTTTTATTGAATATGTATTAACTATTAGGACTCACGCAGCAGTGAGTCTGTCTTCAAATGATTCAGATTTATGATTCTTGTTGTTTTTGGTGTTGTAAGCTGCCTTGACTTTTAGAGGTCTTGTTGATCAAGTGTCTTAACAATTGTGAATTGAGTATTAGCGTATGTTGCATTAGGTTTGAGTTGAAATGGCTCATAAAGTTGTGTCAGCTTTATCATGATGGACTGGTTCATTTAAGAGCATGGGGCAAGTTGTCATCATCTAAAAGAAAGTGACCTGTCTGTGTGATTAATGTGTGTTCTCATTAGACGTTGGCACAGCTACTAGATTCATCTGAAATACACTGACTAACTGTAGAGTTAAGCCTAGGATAAGCTTACAGTTTGATGAACAGAGGCTCATCTGAGGCTCGCACAGCTGCAGTCTGATACGGGTGATCGTATGGCTTTCTATGTGACCTTAATTGAGATGTAAATATGTCTTATGTTTGTTTAAGTATTCTGTTATTTTATCTGGCTGTGTCATCATCTCTTAACTAGCTCTTAACTTTTCAAACTTTAAATGGCCATGTGGTTTAGAGTGATTTCTGAAGTAATTTCTACAGAAGTGACTTGCACCTTTTACAAAAGCTTTAAATGCTATGTTCTCAAATTGTATTTATTTATCTTTGAGAGAGAGAGAGAGAGAGAGAGAGAGAGAGATGAATTAGAAAATAATTTTATCCAAAACTCTACTCCCATTTTTTCTCTCCAAAAAAGCTTTAAAGGGCTCCATTCACCCAAAACTGAAAATTCTGTTATCAATTACTTTGTTCTGTTATCAATTACACCCTCATGTTGTTTCAAACCCTTAAGACCTTGGTTCATCTTCAGAACTCAAATGAAGATATTTTTGATAAAATCTGAGAGGTTTCTGAGCCACCCATAGGCAGCAATGTCATTTCAACTTTCGATGTCCAGAAAGGTGGTAATGGTAAAGACATTATTAAAATAGTCCATGTGGCTACAGTGGTTCAACCTTAAAGGGTTAGTTCACCCAAAAATGAAATTTATGTAATTAATGACTCTAATGTCGTTCCACACCCGTAATACTGCCGTTCATCTTCGGAACACGGTTTAAGATATTTTATATTTAGTCCAACAGCAAATCTAAGTGTATGCACACTATACTGTCCATGTCCAGAAAGGGAATAAAAACATAATCAAAGTAGTTCATATGTGACATCAGTTAGTTCATTAGAATCTCTTGAAGCATCAAAAATACATTTTGGTCCAAAAATAACAAAAACTACGACTTTATTCAGCATTGTCTTCTATTCCGTGTTTGTTTTCAAACCTCAATTAAAGATTCAAACGGTCATGAATCAGTGTATTGATTCAGATCGTGTGTCAAACTGCTGAAATCACGTGACATTGGCAATCCAAGCAACATTAGGGTGAGTCATTAATGACATACTTTTTTTGGGGGGTGAACTAACCCTTTGATGTTATAAAGTGATAAAAAAATAAAAATAAAGACTTTATTCAACAATCTATTTTCATCTGTACCAGTATCCTATGCTGTTGACGTAGTAAATTCAGTTCAGCGCTTCCGAGTTCTACGTCAGAACGGCGGATTCCCATTGGCCCGTACTGTTCACGTGGGCACTAGGGCTGTCAACGAATATTCTAAATTTGAATTTATATTTGAATAGTAAAAAAAAAACAGATTTCGAAGGTGAAAAATCTGAAAATTAATATTTGGGAAAAAGTGGGGGGAAACGCCCGCGGTAGTAGAGGCGTGGCTATCTGCTTTGCGATTGGGTGCACTCATGGTTGTGCTAGCGCGCCTGAGGGTTCAGGGACAGGTCACTGCGTCACTGTTTAAAGTTGATGCGTCTTGCATGGAAGATGGCAGAAAGTGGAGAGCCTAAAATGAGACATGGTATGCTAACTGCAGGCTATCTCGCGTATTGTATGAATAAGGATAAATGCACTGCTTACACTGATTTGATTATTTACAGTTTCATTCAAGGGAAAGTTCCATGTTTACCACAGCACAGCTTGCTCAGAGCGTTTAATATGCTGTAAAACTAAAATTAATATTAATAATATTTGTTTCAGTCACTGAATGAAGCCTGCTATATTTGGAACAAGAGTTGTGACCTTAAATTGCTTGCACACAACTCTTGATCAGCGCTCAAAGTTTGTTCATTTAAACCAACTAAAGAGAGAGAGTGAGGTCTGTGGTCTTGGTCATAAGTTGATTTACTTGTTTTTGTGTAAGTAATATGTTGTCAAATATGTTTAAACTTGTGTCTCTTTGTATACATTTTTTTGTCCTGTTAGACGTAATGCGCATCATTTGCAAAATGCGCAACCAGATGTTTGAATGGGTTGAATATTCTTCTAATTTTTTTAGAGGAAATATTCAACGTTTTTTTTTGACAGTCCTAGTGGGCACCATGACGCAAGTGTGGGATGCTGACGCAGGAGCTAGCCAATGGTTAGTCGCCATTCTGACTAGTTATGGGTACTGAAATCCGGTATTAAATGAGCCCCGGTGCTAAATTATCAAAGACAGCAGTATCGTTAAAGGGGTACTTCAGCGCTGGGAAGATGAATCTGTATTTAAACTGGGTCATTAATGTAGTAGAAATTTGAAATTATTTTTTAATTTGGTGCTTTCTAGACTGAGAAAAGACAGAAAATGTATTTTTGTCTCATGGGGATGAAAGACTACAATTCCCAGAATGCTTCGCTGCCCTGTGTGGCCATTCACAAAGCCACCGCTACTGGATTACAGAGACTGAGTTCCTACAATTAAATACTGAACGTGTCTGTTCAATATAACGATCGAGTTGCCGCGTGAGTTTCACAGCTGACTCAGATTACATTTAACGTCATAAATGAGTTGATGAGCTCTCGTGATGAGAGCTGAGGTAATCGCGACCACATTCGCGGCATACATTCATAACGCGTTTTCAGTTCATGCCTTTGGAAGCTTAACTTTCATAGAAATTAATTTGAGAAGTTAGAAGACTTACATTGCTTAGCATCCGTTTAAATTAATGCCTGTAGCTGAGCTGTGCTGTAAGTATGATCTCCATTCCCCATGCACGAGTTGAAAACATGCGGAAATGGCTCCCTCTGCTGGCTGTAGTCTTTAGCCCGCAAAGTGGCAATATCTAACAAAATAAAATAACTAGAAACAAATAAACCTTTATTTATAATAAATAAAATAAAATAAAAATAATTTACAGGCGCATGGTCTGAAGCTAACTCTTGCTTGGTTCATAGGCGCGGAACAGCCAAGCCTACAGTGGCAAAATATCTGCACCGCATGACTCAGGTGAATCGCTTAATGCTACAGATATTAGTAAGTTATTAAAGAAAGGAACATGCAGAACTACTGGTCTATTTTGTTATTGAGGATTAAGGATATTTTTTTGTTTAATGTTTTAAGGAATTGCTAAAAGCAAAGAAAGCAGTATTAGGCCATATAGGCCACTTTTCCTTTGAACATGAAATAAATCCAGGTTTATTATTATTATATAATTTATTATGCTATAATTATTATAGGTATATTTTTATTATTATTTACATTTCTTACTTTTTTTTACTGTAGCTTATTTCTGTTCTAAGTTCCTTGTTCGTGTTCATCCATTTAATTAAACGCAAATAAAACTAAACGATTGTTTATTTTCCTTTTTTATATATATTAAACATGCAGAATATGCATGGATTTAAAAAACAACAACAAAAAAACCATACATTTACCCACGGGATTTCTCTACTCTGGTCTCTACTCTGATGCTATCGGTTCTGCTGTCTGCACTGGAGCAATGAAGAAAATACACTTAGTATTTATTATTGCTACATAGACGTATTGCAAATTCTATATTGCCAGCCGTTTCTATAAGCAATAATATTAAAGCATTTGCTATTTGCAAACCAGAAGAGAGAGCGATCTCTCACGCGAAGCTATAGCGCGCACGACACGACTTTCCATATTGTGCAACAAACAGCCTATGTTAAAATGACAGCTTGAGGAGTATTCACTAAAACACAGTTTATGTCTTAAATGGGCGTTAATAGTTATTAGCTGGGAGAAAATATTTTGTATATTATTAGATATGCATTCGCTCTTTAAGGGACAGTGTCTAAAATACCCTGACAATTGTGCCATGAATGTGTATCAAACAACAAAAGGCGAATAGAAAGATACTCACAGCTTTAAAAAGCATTACGGTATTTTCCGGACTATAAGTCACGCTTTTTTTCATAGTTTGGCTGGTCCTGCAACTTATAGTCAGGTGCGATTTATATATCAAATTTAATTCGTACTGATGGACAAAAATAAACATCTAGTTACGTCTATAGCTGCAAGAGGGCGCTCTATGTTGCTCCTGTAGCCTACCCCTGAAAAAATTAACTGAAAACAGGAAAAAAAAACTTAACTAAAATATTAACTTAAAGACAATAACTTAGAAAGACTGAACACAAACAAAATGCCCCCCATAAATAAAATCCCATTATACTAAATACAGACTGCATGTAGTAAAATTTGCAGTCGAGAACGATACACAGCGTTCGTCTCGCGCAGCTGAGCCTCTCCTGGCAGAGCGTTCAAGCACCTGTGGACTCGTTCCTTCAGCTCTAGCCATCTTGCTTAGAAAGCTAATCGTCCCCGATTAGCTTTCTTTGTTTTCTTCATTACAGTTAAAGTAACTTCTGCTTTTCGCCAGTCCCTCACAAGTTTCTTACTCACTTCAAACTTTCTTTCTGCTGCTCGATTATGCTCCAGCTCTCGGCTCTGCCCTAATGCGACTTATAGTCCAGTGTGACCTATATATGTTTTTTTTTCTCTTCATGACATTTTTTGACTGATACGATTTATACTCCGGAGTGACGAATATGGTAATCTATCAATTTGTACAGTGAAAACTTTTATTAAATAAAATATAATAATAAATGTATTAGATGTCTTTTGTAGGCCATTACACAAACAGTAACGTTAGTCGACCTTCCTGAAATTAAAGCACCGTATTTTATTTGTATCTTGGTTTTTGTTGTATATTTATTGTATTTATTCAACCATATTTTGGTACTGTTTTGTTTTTCTTATCGTATGCATGTATAAAACAAAAAATGCTGGTAAATGCACTGGTGATATGTTTTATATTATATTGATATTTTACATTTTCAGATTATAAAGCAATATTAATTATTTTCTTTATTTTTCTATTTATTATAATTAAGTCAGAATACAGTTAAAGTACCGGATCGATAAGCATTATCGGTAAGAGTAGTAATACCATTAAAACCATAACGAAACCCTAGCAACATCCCTAGTTCTGACGTAGAACTCAGAAGCCCTGCACTGTTAATACGGTCAACCGCATAGGAGACTGACAAGAAGAATTACAATTTTTGGGTGAACTAACCCTTTAAAGCTTCTGTAAAAGGTGCAAGTCATTGTGTAGAAATTACCTCAGTGTTTAATTAAAAGATTTTTGTTGAACTGTAGTACCCATAATTCCAAATCAGAGAAATCACTGTTAGCATGGAAACAAACTGTTGCAAAACACATGAGCAGCAACCCTCCCTCGTGGAGCTTTAAGGATGATGTAATCAAGTCTTGTTTATTTTTAAATAATGAATGCACAAAATAATTCAAGTTTGCAGTCGGTTTTTAATTGTTTAAAAGACATCTCTTATGCTCACATTGACTTTTTTATTTGATCAAAAATACAGTAAAAACAGCAATATTCTGAAATATTATTACCACTTTATAAATTTAAAATAAACGTTTTCTATTTATTTTTCTGAATTTTCAGCAGCTATTATTTCAGTCTTTACTCTTTAGTGTCACACAATCCTTCAGAAATCATTGTAATATTCTGATTTGGTGCCTGAAATTGTTCTGTTTTGTTGTGTGTGGAAACCATGATGCATTATTTGTCAGGTTTATTTGATGAATAGAAAGGTCAACATTTATTTTGAATATAACTCTTTTGTAACATTATTAATATTTATGGTAAGGAATTTGTGTCTGGTGACGGATTCAGCAAGATATCTCAAAAAGATCCATGTTCAACATTTAAACCACTTAAAATGGGCTTTCATGATCAGGAAAGGTGTCGTGTGTACAAGCGTCTATTAACCTTTGTCAACATGGAGTTGTAATCTGTGAGATCAGCAAAACATAATCTTCTTTAGCAAAGGCGTCATGAGAACGGGAAAGCCGTTGTTCTGCCCACTGTTGCATGTTGGTACATATCCTGTTATTATGAGTACACATCTTATTCATGTTTTCTTAGAAGTGTTTAATTCATTTCCTGATGGATTGCTCGTAAACATCCGAAAACTGCACCTGTTATTTCAGCATAAACACAGAATTCACCTTCGCCACACCTTGAATCCGCACAGTGTGTTGTTAAAATAGACCCGAGTGCTTTCTGCTTGCTTTGGCTGTGTACATTGTTCCATCTGTCAATAATGGGATGCCACTGAAGAGTTTGAAGCGTAGCTCCCACTGGATGGAATGATTTTTTTTAATGCATAATTCTGTTGTTGTTTTTTTTGCTGTTGTTTAGCATTGAATCATGGCAGATGCCAAGCCACCCTCTGACAGGCCTCAGAGGAAGATGTCCACTACAGGGGACAGTCTATACAAGGTGCTGGGACTGGAGAAAGGAGCCACAGCAGAGGACATTAAAAGAGCCTACAGGTATGGTAAACATTGTTACATTAAAGGGGTCAGTAAATCGATTTTCTTCATTTAATATGTTCCTTGAGGTTCACTTATAATGTTAATTTGCAGACAAAACACTAATATATATGAATAAAAACTATTTTAATTTTGACTGAAAAGATCGGTGTTAAAGGGATAATAGTTCACCCCCCAAAAAATGAAAATAATCCTATGATTTACTCACCCTCAAGCCACCCTAGGTTTATTTCTTCTTTCAGGTGAATACAATCGTAATTATATAAAAAAAAATGTCCTGGCTCTTCCAAGCATTATAATGGCAGTGAATTGGTATTTCTGTTTTTAAGTCCATAAAAGTGCCTTATATACTGTGAAGTAAAGTAATGCACTATGTGAGAGAATATCCATATTTAAAACTTTATAAACTAAAATAACTTGCTTCCGTCATGCTAGTATTTTAAATAACTAAAACTAATTATATTAAATAACTAGCTTCTAGGGCTGTGTATTGCCAAGAATCTGGCGATACGATACGTACAGGGGTTACGATACGATATATTGCGATATTGTAAAAAAAAAAAAACAATGAATAATTTTGTTTTGAAATATTAATTTAAAAGAATAAAGAACACAACCATTTGCATGAAACATTATATTATTTTTGTTTTATTTAATTAATACAGTATAATTTGTCACTAATCACTATTTTGTGCAATCTAAGTAAAGGGAAACAGTAAAGTGACTGCAGAATTCTTTATTCTACATGTTTTAAAGGTTCACAGTATAGCATTTTTTCATTTCTAAACTATTTAGCAACAGTAGGTCCATAGTTCATTCATTCCATGACTGGATGACTGTTTGTTTTATATTTAATACTGTAAAGCTGTTTTCTTAAATGCAGTGCATTGTATAAAGTCCCATTTCAAGAAGGCTGAACTGCAGAGCTGGTGCATCCATATCCACATCGCTATGATCAGATGCTTTCGTTCTGCTGCCACCGCAGTCAATTTTGGAGTGTGTTTATTTTGTTACTGAGAGGAAAATGTGCTGTATTCTACCGAAACGCTTCTCAGCAACGTGGATGACGTCTGGATGTTAAGCGCATATATATATGTATACGTATACATATCTATGGTTAAGCTCTCTCTCTCTCATTTTAACTCTTGCAAAATGACTCTTGTTGATGACTTCCTTAGTGGCTTCTTTGTAGCTGAAGCCAAAATGAGTCCACACTTCAACTCTGTAAACCGCGGGAGCGTAATAATTCTATCGTTTTGTGAGGTTTACTAATGCTAATGCGCGCACACACATATTCACCTTGCACGTCTCCGCGTCAGTTATGTTTTGAGATAACACTGCCATCTAGCGGTTGGGTTGTATACAGTCTGTGGTTTAATTTGAACACAAAGCCACGAATCTTGGATGTGAATAAATAAATATATAAATATCGATACAGTGTTTTTTAGAATCGATACAGTATCGGCAAACAAAATATTGCGATATTCACGCGTTTCGATATTTTCTTACACCCCTACTAGCTTCCAGACGCAAGTTGATTTACGGTAAAATAATAGTGATGTGCCGTTCATGAACGATTTGTTCATTTTGAACAAACCTTTAATATGACTCAGGAACATTGATTTGTATCAGAGAGCGATTCATTCATTTTTTTGTTGACCGCATGCACATGCCATCGGTTCTGAACAAGATCTTTTTAGTGATAAATATGAAGTGACAAAAGAAAGAACGTCTCTGATTTGGATGCAAAGTGAACCAGCAGACTGCATAGCCTGAATACACTGCTAAGCAATTAATTAATCAATCATTTTTCTCAAAGTTTGGCCGTGGCTACTTTAGCTTTTTTATTCCAAATGTGATTGTTTGCATAAGTACCAGATGTGTTGGGGAATTTAACATGTGACATTTTAATTATATTCTGCTGAAATGAATGAATTTAGACTTTACATTTTTTCTTCTTCATTTTGCTAAAGGAGATTCAATGATCCGAGTACGTACAATAATCAGAACTTCCCACTTATACAAAAGATTAACCCCGGATTCGATGTATACAAGTATCGCAAGCTTTGACTCCTCTCGCAGTTCAAACAAATAGGTCTAGGCAACAAACTATTCTCTCATATTGAAATCCTCTGGTATTTCTTTTTAAAAATGTTTACTTTAGACTTCTAATTCATGACCTTTGTTTTGCTCTATCCTTTGCACTTCTGCATTCGCCAGTACGCATGCGTCAGGCCAGGGGTTACTCTTTTGCCGTAAGTCGGCTTGCATATGGCTGTCTTTCAGAAGCTAGTTATTTTAGTTTGAATAGTTTATTGACTTCAAAACAGATATACCGATTCACTTGCTCTTGTGATTAATTAAATCTGACTCCTGCTGCTGAGCTGTGCTGCGACTTCCGTTCGGCTCACACTGTATTATAAAGCAGATACATTTGTTTTTTAATTGTAGTGTCTGTTCTCTAATTGAACTAAATGATTTTATTTTATTACTACACTGTGCCTCCCATCCGAACAAACATATAATCCGGCACACCATTAAAGTAAAGCGAGTGTTGTTAAACTCATTGTGGTGTTCAACGCAGAAAATGCTCTCATGCTCGTTCCTTTTATGTACATGTGAAGTGGTTTTTACAGACAGTTTCCTTGTGTGTTGGTAGGTAGCCAATTGCTCATGAAGGAACGAAACACACTCTTTATGTCTCTGAAAGAAAACAGTGTGGAGATGAACCGATGACAGTGATGAATGAACAGACATGAAACAGCCTTTCATGACATTTAAATTCTCAGGTGTAATGCAGTCTCATTCACAATACAGCGCAGAAATTGGGCTGAATGAGTTTCTTCTCATTGATAATGCGGACCTAGCCACTTAATAATGAATCGAGTTGCCCTGAGACCCTTACTGTTATTACTTTTTTTTTTAAACACAAAGCGCATATTTATATAATCAAATCATGGCCACTAAGCAATATAGCAATTTCTATTTAATGTTGATATATCATACAACACTAGAATAAGCGTTTCCTGTGTGTCATTCACTGAAAGCAAATTTAGCTGCAGCCAAATGACTGCATTGACCATGTTAAGAGTTTTTAATCATTTCAATTGGGTTGTTTGCTCTGCAAACAGGGTTCCCACAAAAGATTTATGACACACAATGTTCTGTTTTAAAAGAAAACTAGCTCTGAAATACCATCCAGACAAGAATCCAGACAACCCAGAAGCTGCAGACAAGTTCAAAGAAATCAACAATGCCAACTCGATCCTCACCGATGAGACCAAACGCAAAATCTACGATGAATATGGTTCCATGGGGCTCTACGTATCCGAGCAGTTTGGAGAAGAGAGTGTCAAATACTACTTCCTCATGTCAAAGTGGTGGTTCAAGGTGAGCGCTTGTTTCCCTATAAACAGGTTTTATTTACAGTTGGATGAAAAAAGGTTAATTAGTGATTGTCTTTACTGTAAACTCTGTGTTGACTTATACTGACACTTTTCGGTGACATTTACTTAACGCAGTTTTGAATAATGCAGTGAAATAAGGAGTTGCATGATTTTGCTTGGCACAAAAAACTTTTCTAAGATAAAATTATTGAAATAAATTCAAATTACAAATTATTGGAAAGATGGCGATCAAAAATAAACAATGCAGACTCTGTGAACTCTGGGTTTCTGTCACCAGAAGAAATGAGTGGGCAATAGAAAACCTGGAATCGAGAAAAGAACAGAATGGTTTCAGAAGAAAATTGGTGCACTCCAATCCACTACCATGATCTAAGCAGAACAGGTGTTATTTAGCAAGCTTTGTTCTTTTTAAAATGCTACTTTCTGATGAATTTACTTTACAAAAAGTAGCATTTGATCCACATGCAATCATTTTCTCAAATAGGCTTAATGCAGAAAGCAAGGCAGCGCAAAATGCATCAGATTTTTTTGTTTTTGATCTACAAAGCTATAAATAAATGCTGATGTGCTTTGTTTTTTTGCCATTCATTTCCCTTGTGTTTCAGCTTAGGAGCTTTCGAAAAGCTCTTCGAACTTTCTAGCATGATAATGACTGACCAACAAGGTCAGTATAGTGACTGACCGAGTAGTAGCTGGTGGCAGCATCTTGCTAACTTTCCTGTCGCTGTGGAATTAAGCTCCAACATGTGCCTTTCTGAAAGAGCAATCTATGATCTCAGGTCTGTGTCTTTTCCACAGGCTACGGTCATGTGCTGTGCCGTTTTCTCCTGTTGCTGCTGCTGTTGCTGCTGCTGTTTCTGCTGTGGAAAGTGCAAACCACCAGAGGAAGAGAACTACCAATACGTGGACCCAGAAGACCTGGAGGCACAGATCAAAGCAGAGCAGGATGGAGGAGGTAAGCCCTGAGTTTGCTAAGAAGCGAAGCATGTTTAAGTACTCCAGTAACACTCTTCTTTTGGATAGATGGCTAATGTATTGCTTGTCTGGCAGTTTGTTGATGCAGGGAATTGGGGAAAAGACTTTCGGTGAACACAGAAATTAGCTGTTTGAATCACTCTGATGAATCTTTCACTGAATGAACTAACCTACTTAGTCCATCAGAATGGCCACAGAAACAACATCACTATTATTAAGCTGCAAGTTATTAAGTTCAGCAATTTGTGCCTTTTATATATTTTTTATAAAAGTTAAATAACTTTCAAAAGTTTGGGGTTGGTACGATTTTATATTTTTGAAAGAAATCTCACATGCTCACCAAAGCTGGATTTATTTGATCAAAAAATACAGTATAAACAATAATATTGTGAGAGAAATTTTTATTTGAACTTGTTAAAATGCATTTTTAGCATCATTTGTCCAGTCTTCAGTGTCAAATGATCATTCAGAAAACATTCTAAAAAAAATTCTTATCACAGTTGAAAACGTTTTTGCTGCTTTAGTTTTTTTTTTTTTTTTCATTTGTAATGTTACAAAAGTTTTCTGTCACTTTTGATCAATATAATGTATCTTTGCTGAATAAAAATAATGTCTTGCAAAAAAAATGTTTTACTGACCCCAAATGGAGTATAATTTTACTTTTTTTATATAAATAAATATCTTCTCAATATTATAGAAAAATATTATAGAAATGAAATGATATATTTTAGAGCAGTTAGTGTGCTGCTTGTATAGCAGTATAAATTTACTGTCCTCTGAAAATAATTTAACACAACCATTATTGTCAAAAATGCTGGCAACAAAAGTGAGTACGCACTCACAGTGATAACAGTGGTACGTCTATTAACCATGCAAACATAGGCGGAGTTTCACTTTTTTGTGCTTGTGCAGATTAAAAGCTGTGTATTTGTTGTAAAGTGTAATAATCATCTCAGAAAAATTAATTCTTCTGTCAGGGGCAGATGAAGTAAAAACTGCCAGGGCCATTATACGCTGTCAAGATAAAAGGGTGTAGCTAGGCTATGTCTGTGTCATTATTCCATTATTATCTTCATAACTTACGAAATAAAAGTTTACCCCTCAGAATAATGTACTTTCCTCTCTTGTCGACATTATAGCCTGGTGTGAGCACGGCGCATGTTCTTCAATTGTGGAGGCGTGCGCTGTGTTACGTCACATAAGGACGTGCACACAAAAGTAATCGGGTCAGGTCCTTTACACTGTGAAATGTTAGGTTTGATCGGTTCATGAAAAGGTTTATCCCACCCCTCTCAAACCGATTACAATTTTATTCTGATTGAGGTGTTTATATGGAGGATTTTCATTCGGATTGAACTTTTAAACCGATTACAGTGCTCATAACACACCTTGTCATTCTTCAGACATTACAATTGCCTATCTTAACTGATGCAGAAGAAGCCGCCTCTTTTTCCGCGTAGATGTCCACTATCTTCTCTTCTGATAGATTTGCAGTCAAATCATTCTCTATGTGCAATAGGGAAAGTTCCGAGAATCTCCTGAGCCATTGTAGAGCGTTTCTTATTCTTTTCATAACTGAGAAACTTTCTGAAGTAGCAGAGCCAACAGGCAGTGTGAGTGAGTTTATTCAGCGTGTAGCACTTACGTACCGCGATACTTTCACGCAAGTCGTGGGATAATGAGCTTCTTTTTTTTTCTTTTTTTTTTAAATACAGTAATTAAAAATTATTTAGCCATATATTACTCATTCTACACACAGAAATAATAAGATAAGACAACTAAAACGAGAAAATATGAATTCTGTAATATATATTTTTTTTTATTCAAAGGGCAAGGTAGGCGGTTACAGCTGTATTACAGTTATGTTTTCAGTCAGAGAAACAGCAAAGAAGCTCCGGAAAACCGGACTTGCTGACATACAGTATTCAGAGGGAAATCTGGTTATCAGACAGTCCGGTATAAAAAGACAAGATGCGATCTGACAGATAAAATAGAGACATGATATTGATAGCCAAATATGTCTGATTTATTTAAGCAGTCGTATTCACCAAGTTTACTATGGTAATGGTAAGTGCAAGACGTCTTTTGGATAGCTTATACAGATTCCTGCCTTCTGCCACATCGGATCACAAAGAGAAGTTAATCACACAATTTTGCTGTCCAAAAGTGAGTTGAGCTAAAATTATTTTGAAAGTTTTTAATGCTGATGCTGTGGTATATAAAATCATCTGCACCTGGGGCGCTGCCGTCTCCAGACTCAGATCAACTCTGCCTTTGTTCGTAACCGCTCCTCTGGCCCGACCTGGCCTACTTTGGACTAAGGTATTCAGCGGGCCAAAGAAACCCTGCCCGTTGGCCCAGAGGAATCCCCGGAAGTGACAGTTGTCTGGCCCTGGCACACACTAGCACGCCCGCTTTTGGCCCGACAATAGAATTCGGCTCATGATTGTCTACCTTCAGAAACTTGGCCGAACAGCAGTTTTCCATATTTGGTAATGACCCCAAACACACTCCCACAGTGACAACTGCCTTGCTGAGGAAGCTGAAGGTGAAGATATGGACTGGCCAAAGCATCTCCAGACCTGAACCTTATTGAGCACCTATGGGGCATCCTCAAGCAGAAGGCAGAGAAGCACCATGTCTCTAACATCCAGCAGCTCCGTGATGTCATTATGGAGTGAAAGAGGATCCCAGCAACAACCTGTGCAGCTCTGGTGAATTCTATGCCCATGAGGACTATAGCAGTTCTAAATAACAATAGTGCTCACACAAAATACTGTCACTTTGGACAAAGGTCTGACATTTTCACTTTTGTTGCCAGCTATTTTGAAAATAATGTCTGTATGTTGTTATTTTTATAGGACAGTAAATCTATAATGCAATGCAAGATACTCTTGACTACTCTACTCTTACTAAATTTAATTTCTATACGATCGTCCCTTAGGAAAGAAAAAATGGTTGCTGAAATATGAGGGGTGTACTCACTTTTGTGAGATTCTATATACACACATTATTTTTAAATATAAATATAAACTTGATGGCAGACATATTTGAAATTAATAACTTGCAGTTTTACACACTAAATTAATTTATTAATATCTAGCACTTTCTGACCATATAGTGTCTCTCTTTTACAAGGGAAAACTAGATAGGCTTAAAGCAAAGACTCATCCACAGTTAAGGAGGTTTCTAAAGGGTATCTGCTGTGTCGGTACTCAGTAGAGACACGTGACATGATAATGTTCAGGTGGCATGTACAGCAGGAACAAATTTAACAGATCAAGCAAAAAGAATAAACATGCAGCTATTTATAAATCTGATTTTGCTTATGTAGATGTCAGTGCTTTTGTTGGGTTGCCCTCTGAGGGTTGTTTATTATTAATGCCTATACTTCCAGAGGGATTTCAACATAAATTGAAAGTTGGATAGTGTGAAGTATAATCAGTTCTGGGGAATGAATTGTGCTTTTCTCATACCGTCTAGTCCTTTACGTATGGGATAAATAATATCACTGAGGATATGATGGAAGATTGCCTCAGATTCATATCAAATTGAATAGTTGGAATCACCAATCATCTTCAAATGTTGCACTACATATTATATTAATAGCCCTGTATTCCGGTTCAATCTAGCGTTTGAAATTACCTGAAGCTGTGTGCAGTTTATCTTCTTGTTTAATGTTGAAATGAATGAAATGTGAATGAGACAGGACTCATTTCACTTGTCTTGTCTTGATCGAACCAAGATGCTTACGTGTCAGTCAGCTAGGACATTGGGTACAGAGTGCCTCTTTTCTTCCTGATGCTAATATAGCTTTTATATTATTTATAGAGTGCAAGCGCAAGGTGTTTGGTCAATTTTGTTGTCTAAATTTAGCACATACAAATGCACTGGGCATGTTACAGGTTAGATTCTGTAATACTGACCTAACCTTTTGAGTTTTTTTGTATTTAGGATTTTATTTGCATATCCTGTTATTCATAAGATGCCAGTTTCAGCATTTGAAAGTGCTATCTTTTTATATTTTTATACATAAACCAAAGAAAATCATACAGATATTGTCCTTTATGAAGTGGTTTTAAAGTTTTATGTTTGTTTAAATTTAAAGGTATAAACTAACTTTTTTTCCAGCAGTGAGAGAGTACAGGTCATATATTTTTTGTAATGTCAGATAATGGTTTTACTCTTTTACTCGACAGGTGAAACAATAATTATTGTCCAGCCTATACCTAGCCCTGGTCCAGAAATCTGCAGTGAAACTTTACCGGATTCAAAATGACTTGTAAGACTGAATGTTTATCGCCAGCATGAGTCACTCCATTGTGAATGTCTACCTACACAACCCTGTGTTTGTCCTTGATTCACATCATTGTTTTTCACTAACATTTGGATTACAGTGTGGCATTCTATATTTGCGTTTGCTGTTGGCTTTGAGTTAGTCATTGGATCTGTTTTTTTAGACTTTATTAAACATTGTAAGGCCCAACCTCTTGAGGATCTCACTGACTATGTTTACATGCTCCCTCATAATGCGATGCTAATAGGATTTTGGTAATGTTGCGATTAAACTTCACTTCATGTAAATGCAATACTTCGATCAAACTTTGCAGTAAACAGGCATGTAAACACCATAATGTATTATTACCATTCTGTTCCAGACTGGTACCAATGTACGCGGACGTACACGGATACTGTTTGTTGTTTACACAACTTCATGAATGAACTTTGTGATAGTGTTATGTTATATAAGTTTTCTCTTCTCCAAATCACTAAAAAGTTCTGCTCCTGTCACGTAAACTTCTTTCTGCGATAAAGACTGTACTCTGATAATTATAAATAGTTGCATTATTGGTGCAGATGTAAACGTAGTCACCGAGGCTTATTAATCTGTATAAATGTTTTGCTTTTTAAAGGAACATTATGCACTGAAAGACGATGCAATGAACTGAAACCCAAAGCCAGTAACATTGATCTGGAGATCAGATCTGGAGATCTTGAGTTGTGTTTGCTTTACTAGACCCATGCATTAACCTAAAGCTTTGCATGTGCGTGCTGTGGATGTCCTTGTTTTGCATGTTTTCAGGCCCAGCCTTTTTCTGCCAAGTACTTTGAACCTCCTTTTGTAGTTTGGTGAACAGGAGATGGAGGGACACCATCTGACCCTTTAGTTTAGGATAGTGCCAGAAATTAATAACTTTTGTCATATTTAATACATTCATTTTTAAATGTTTAATTGTATTAAGATTAACAAAAGTATTATTAATAAAATTAGATACTAAATATTTTTGTAAATATTATATATTTTTTAAAGAAGATAAAAAGGTTGTTCACTGCATTTATTCACTGTAAACTGAGACGTGGAAAACACCTGGCCATGAGCTGATCTCGTGAGCAAAGTGCACATTTCGCTTTGAAATGCTATGCAAATTGATATACTTATTTAATTCAAATCTTTTTTGATTTGGTGAGGGCACAAAGCCATATTGTTCTTCGATTTAAGTTTGTTTGACATACTTTGTTAAAGCAATGACGCCAAACACAGTTAGAGACCTTTAATGTTATTACAGTTTTTAATAATTAGTAATACAAATATTATTATCCTGCAACAAACCCATTATGTTAGTGGATCTTAAAGGTCCCGTTCTTCGCGATTCCATCTTTCAAACTTTAGTTAGTGTGAAATGTTGCTGTTAGAACATAAATAATACCTGTAAAATTATAAAGCTCAAAGTTCAATGCCAAGCGAGATATTTTATTTAACAGAAGTTCCCTTTCAAAGCCTACAGCGAACGGCCGGTTTGGACTACACCTCTGCACTTCCTGGCAGGAATGACGTCACTAGAGCCGTTTGTTGACTAACCCTCCGCCCACAAGAACACGCAAAATAGGGGACGTGGTCTTGTTGCTCTCCCACGTGGAGAAGAGCGCGCATTCAGCGCTTGCATCTTCCCGTTATAGTAAGAGACGGGAACTTTCCGGGCAAAGTGCGCTAAGCTGCTGTCCAATCACAACACGGGAAGCACTGGCCCAATCAGAACTCGTTACGTATTTCTGAAGGAGGGACTTCATAGAACAAGGAAATCATCAGGCCGTTTTTAGGACAGAGGAAACAGCGGTGTACAGATAAGTAAATTGTGTGAAAAATACTGTTTTTTTTACACGCGAAACATGAACTCATTATATTGCACACTGTAAACATAATCAAATCTTTGAAAACACGCAAAGAACGGGACCTTTAATATGTGCCAGTAAGTGCGAGGAGAAGTCAGCAGGAAATAGGATTTCTAATGGGAAGGTTGCGTCAACATGAAGCAAAGCTGTCAAAGCAGGTACTTCTCATCGATAGAGACGCAATCAACACGAGCCATTTCGCACTGAGGCACCGCTGGCCTGTCAGCACAGCCATCTGTTCAGCAATGTCATCTTCATCTCACCTCACATCTGCATGTATAGCCCATTCTGCAATCCCACTAGTGTTTCGTGTCACACTTATTTTTCTTTAGCTCTTTATGTCAACAAGGTATACGGTGTGTTTTGTTTTCATTTTTAATGTATTGCTAGGAGTGATTAATTGTAACAAACAAATTCATTAAGGAATTCTCTATTTTCATTCTTTGCTCCACACGTATGCTGTCCTTTAGTGGGGCGGTGATTTGGAAGAGCTGCATCAGGGAAGGGAGGTATGTGTCTTGGAGCAGAACTGTGACCACTATTATTACAACATCTGATGTGCTTCACTATAGAGAACAGTGTAGGCCTAGTATGCATATTTCCTGCTTGCAAAACCCACATATCCTTCATACCATCAACCCTACTGGTAATGTGTCTTAGTAAAGCTGTATGTCTTGTACCTCTGGCTGTCACATCAAAAGTGATGGCTTCATGCAAAACGGAAACAAATGGAGTATGCGTTTATCTGCATGAATGCATGCCACACATCACTTAATGGTACTGGTCAGCTGATATATGGACATTTTGAGATTATCTGCACTGGTCAATATTTCTGTCTTGGAAGATGAACATAAATGGTTGTTCTCTCTCATCTCTTGATGTAAATATACACTATTGCCAAAGGTTTTGGGAAGCCTGCCTTTATATGCACATGAACTTTAATGTCAATCCATTCTTAATCCCTAGGGTTAAATATGGAGTTGGCCCACCCTTTGCATCTAACATCTCCTCTGGGAAGGCTTTCCACAAGGTTTAGGAGTGTGTTTATGGGAATTTTTGAACATTCTTTTAGAAGAGCATTTGTGAGGTTAGGCACTGATGTTGGCTAAGAAGGCCTGGCTCTCAGTCTCCGCTCCTAATTCATCATAAAGGTGTTCTGTTGAGTTGAGGTCAAGACTCCATGCAGGGCAGTCAAGTTCCTCCACACCAAACCCACTCATCCGTGTCTTTATGGACCATGCTTTGTGCAGTCAGGCAAGTACCGTTCTGGCAACCGGCAAACCCTACATCGAATTGCCAGCTCGTCCATTGGATTGCCAGACAGAGAAACGTGATCGGTCACACGTCTTCACTGCTCTAGTGTCCAGTGGTGGCGTGTTTTACACTGCATCCGACACTTTGCATTGCAGTTGGTGATGTAAGGCTTGGATGCAGCTGCTTGGTCACGGAAACCATTCCATGAAGCTCTCTACACACTGTTCTTGATCTAATCTGAAGGACACATAAAGTTTGGAGGTCTGTAACTATGGACTCTGCAGAAAGTTGGCAACTTCTACACACTGTGCGGCTCAGCATGTGCTGACCCCGCTATGTGATTTTACGTGGCCTACCACTTCATGGCTTTGTTGTTGTTGTTTCCAATTGCTTCCACTTTGTTATAATAAACATGTTTGTAGAAACGTCTGCATGGCTAGATGCTTGAGTTTATACATCGGTGGCCATGGAAGTGATTGAAACGCCTGAATTCTGTTCTAATTTGGAGAGGTGTCCCAATACTTTTGGCAATATAGTAGTATATGTACACCAAGAGACGAGGGAGTCTGTAGTTTTGCTAAAGTGATTGCAGGCATTATATTCAGGTCCTAATTCTGTCCTTTATTATTTGTTTTATAGGCTCAAACATCCCTATTTGGATCCAGCCCAGTTCCACCATCAACACCTCAGAGTCCACGCATTTCACAGCCAGCCAGCCCGTGTACAACACCCAGAAATGAGCCACCTTGCCTGGTCCTGGTCCCAATCATCAGGTCGAGGGGGTCCTGCTGATGGACTCTAAGGTCCCTGATGTAATATGCTGATCGCAAGGAATCACGGCACCAGGACTAAACTGTGCCACTGCGTCATACTCTGACTCTGACCCACTGCAAACGAGTGATGGTTTGCCAAAAGACATGGAAGCCAATCTCACTTTATCTGTCTCCACTGGTGTGTATGTCTCTGTTTATCTGTAACCACGCGTTCATTTCCAAAAGCTATGAGACTGGTGCCATTGGGCAGTGCTCCAGGAGGGAAGTGGGTTTACTTTTGGGGTGTGTCTTTCTGGTTCTGGCTATTTATTTAATTTTGTTTAATTTTGTTTTGTGTTAGAAGCATGGATATGAGTTGAATGACCATGTGAGTGCATGCAAAGCAATAACAGCATGCCTCTACTATACAGCATAGGAACGTGTGCAAAACCCCTCCCACTTCTCTTCATCCAAAAGTGGAGCCATAACATGGTACCTTTTTTTAGTTTGCCTCTTCAGACTGGAGTTATTCTCTTCATTCTCAAGTTTGCAGTCATCTGTTACATTTCATTATAGTGCATTTTGTTTAAGATCGAATCGGTCAATCTTACCCAAATGGCAAGACATAGCTGCGTAACGACTCTTTCTGACCAAAGCCACGGCAGACGTCTCAAACGTCAGCTGACGTGCCCGTGCTTGGTATTCCAAGCCATGTGCAATGGTCGTACATTTCCCTAAAATCAAGATGCTTGAATATGCTGGTGAAAGGTTTTTTTTCCTTTTCTTTTTTTTCTTTTTCTACTGCCTTCATAGGAGGCTTCTAATGCAACTCTAATGGCTTCAACTCATACGGCTCCTTAACTGAGAAAGCAAGACTATCTGTAAATGTGAATTTTTTTTTTTATTATTCGTTCAAAGTTGCTGAAATGCAATCGACCCTACTTTTGATCAACGCTATGCCAAATCGTTGAGCAAACCTGCTTTCTTTGTGCTCTTAGGGCATATTGACACAACGCTAATATTTTAAATGATCTTATTTATTTTTAATATGTCAGAAATGAGATTGTGTATGACATGTTCTGACTCAGAAGATGCACTGTGTAAACTAAATTTCAAAATTTTGGATCCGCAAGAGACTCGTGATTTTAGCAGTAAGGAAATGCCCGTTTGTGTTAAATGTAAGAATCAACCATAGTCAGGTTACTGTTAGAAACCTTACATTAGATGCCAAATGTTTTCCCTATAAATTGTTGTTCCGAATGCTATAGGATATACTTGGATTTCACACCATTTTGTTTCTGTGCGCAAATAGTAATGTATGTAATAATTTCAAGTAGTGTGTGGTCATCTGTCTGTTCTTCGGGGGAGGGGGGGGCATTTTCTTATAGCCAAAATGTTTTCTTTTCCCCCATAAAAACTGGATATTGCTTTCAGAGAATAAAACTCGCCAAAAGATAAAGAGATGGAGAGGGCAGACATTTATTAGAAGTCACTTCATTTTTTTTCTAATGGTACATTTCCATGCTCACTGGATCAATGGACAAGGCACATTTCAGCAATCAATTATTATTATTATTATTATTTTTTTGCACTTTCTTTGGGGTGCATATTATTTTTAAGCATTTGAAAGGTTTTGGCCTCTTCACCAGTGCACATAGTAAGTTCTGTGATGCTGTGTGTGATGACCTGTTTGATGATGAGGGGGAAATGCCAAGGCTGGTGTAGATTTACCAATAGCCAAAACTAAGAGAACCACGGCACTACATCATTACTTTCCTCCTGTTTTTATTCAACATGGTTCGTAATGCATCACATATTTAATTGTGTTTATATGATTGAATCTAAATTCATTAAATAAATGGGGATTTGTAAAAACTTGCATTTGAGTGATTCTTATTGTGATCGTCTTTAAAACTAGCCATTCATAAGTTTAAATCCATTTTTGAGATTACATCGTTTTTAGATTTTTTTAAATTAGTACCATTAGTCCGTGGTTGGAAATGAATGGAGGCTTATGTCTGCTATCTGGTTAACTTCACCCTACAGCTTCATGTGCTATAGTTGTACCCGTAAGCTTGTAATCGGCTTAGAGTACAACTCCACACACTCATAAACAGTCCTTTCAACATACTTAACAGGAAGATTCAGACTCCGATTTAACCATGATGAGGGTCATGTGGAGAGGTTTGATTCTGGTGTGTGACGATGTGTTTCAATGCCTTTGCCTGTTCTTCTGTATTTGGCCAGGATACCAGGTTGCACCCCTCCTCTTTTTCTGAAGCACATCCTGGGATTTTTAATGACCACAGAGAGTCAGGACGTCGGTTTAATGTCTCATTGAAGGGATGGTGCTTGTTCCAGTATAGTGTTCCCAACTCCTGGGGTGTTAGGACCCACACAGACTACAGGATGAGCACCCCCTGCTGGCCTCACTAATACCTCTACCAGCAGCTACCTGGTTTTTCCCAGGTGGTCTCCAATCCAGGTACTGACCAGGCTCAGTCCTGCGTAGCTTCAGTGGGAAACCAGTCTTGAACTACAGGGTGATATGGCTGTTTGCCATTTTAAGGCATAGCCTGTGCTTAGTAGCAAACACGGTCTGTGTGCTGCCCTTTTAGCAAAGACTATTTTTACAATACAGCATGGCCTGTAGTGTTTATGCTTTTTTAAAAGCGTGTATGTGTGTGGAACAAGGCCCTCCCACTTTTACTGTCTCTACTTCACCACATGTCTGTTCATGTCTGCTCCATTCTATCAAGTCTTTGCCATGTGCCTTAGCCCTACACCGCAAACTGACACTGCAAATTAAATTCAAATTTACTGTCTTTTATCATTTTGTCTGGCCCAACCGGAAACAAGGTATTTGCATATCTACTCCAATAAAAATGTTCTGCGCAGGGGTGGTAAGTAATCAAGTAAAAATACTTTGATACTTAAGTATTTTTTTCGGGGATCTGTACTTTACTTGAGTATATTTTATTTGCATCTACTTTTACTCTTACTCCACTACAATATTAAAGGCAAAGTTTACTTTTTACTCCAATACATTTCCCCATGCCCGCTCCAAGTATTAAGTATTTATTACACTTGATTTCCAAACCGGTCTGGTCATTCATGGATGATCCAGTCGGGTATAGACTTGGAAAAGCTGACAAGTCAGGTTTGCCACACTAACGTTACCTCAGTGTTTCCCCAACTTTTTTATTTTGCGGCACACAATTTACTATGAAAACATCAGTAACATTTTACAATACAGGTGGACTATTATAATTCATGCCTAACTAATGCACAGATAATCATGAGTTAATGTATTACTAATGAAGAACTAAACCATTTATTAATGATTACTGCATCAGCAACTAATGAACATTCTATATGATTAATAGATTAAGTAATATATGAATTGCTACTGACATCATTAATTCCCTAATAACATATTACATTTACTAATAATGTAAATTAATGTATTCAAAGCCATGCATTCCGACTCTCAGTTGTCTGTTTAATTCATCATTAATCATAACAATTGGCAAAATTATAGTATGACTTTACTTGTTGAGGCACATGACTATTCACTCTCCCTCCACTGTATTGTTACGTAATATGTCACTGTGGTTATGGCTTTTGAATTAATTTTGAATTAGTTAATAGTATCTTGCTCCTCATCTGTTTTATGGAGCAAATGTTATGGAACATGTTAAGTTTAACCCCTATACTGCGTTAAGGTGCTTCATTGTCTCCTATTAATTGCAAATCTAACAAATTCTTAATTGCAGTATCTAATCTTATCATTTGTTCAATTAAAGCATTGCATACCAGTCCCAAAAGATTTTATCTGCTTAATTATTGATATTTAAAGTTAATTTGAATATTTACTTTATACTTTCAGTACTTGAGTACGTTTTAAATCTGATACTTTTGTACTTTTACTCAAGTGATGTTTGAATGGAGGACTTTCTACTTTTACTGGAGTATTTTTTTATTTAGGTATATATACTTTCACTCGAGTATAACTTTTGAGTACTTTTACCACCTCTGGTTCTGCGGAGGACCCACCCACATTTATTTTATTTTTTTGTTTCCGACACCCATGTCTAAAAGCCATTATGACATTATTAAAATGAGAATTCTGTTCATCACAATCAATCAACCTCTATGCATTTCTCGATTAGAAGTTATTTTGAAGAATGCTGGTAACCAAGCTTTGGTTATTGACTTCCATTATATGGACAAAAAACAACAACAGAAACAGTTTGTTTCACAGGAAAATGTTTGGAATGACATAAGGGTGTGATTAGCATCCAGGACCTGAACTGTAATTTTATTTATTTATATATATATATATATTTATATATATATATATATATATATATATATATATATATATATATATATATATATATATATATATATATATATATATATATATATATATATATATATATATATATACATATACATATACATATACATATACATATACATATACATATACATACACATACACAGTAGTGGCCAAAAAGGATGTACGCCCTTGGAAAATTGACATCTCCCTCTATTCAAATATTACCCCTTGTATTTTATTTTTATTTTTTTATAAATATGTAAGCATATTAATGAGCCTGGAGTAATTTGTTTTATTTGTGATACAAATTGTGCAGACAGTTTTAGGCCAGGCTATCCAGGAAATAAATTATGTAAAAATGTGAGAACTTAGAAAATATCAAAAACTGATTATGTTGTAGTCCATGTTTTTCCTGTAAGCTTTTTTGTTTGTTTTCCTATGTATTTTTCCTCCATAGTAAAACAAAACCTGTAGTTGTTGTTTACTATTTTGTTATTCCCTCATATTAAAAGAAAATACAATCATGTAGGGTCATTAAAACAAATATCCCTTCCAAACAGAATTTCTGGCCCATACTTGAATTAAATAAACTTTCAACAACAACAGTAATAAAATATTGGATGGATAATGCATTCCATTATTGTTATGCTTTTCTATGCATTTTTTTTTTTTTGCGTAGTTAAATAAAGTTTTATTCTGTTTTGAAGAAACCAACTGAAAATGATCAGTCAACAGTAATAAGAAACATACATCATTTTTCTAGATATTTAACAATCGTGAGTAAACGTTTAATTGAATTCGCTTGAATTGAAATAAAATGTTTGTTTGATGCATAATGCATCGCACGACTGTCAACATCCGAAATGTATTTTATAATAGTATTTACTGCAGTCATTTAGAATACATACATATTTGGTTTGCAGGTATCTATGTAATTTCCATGTTATCCAGTGGAAGAATTCAGTGTGTGATTATACACTTTTGATTTTGTTTTAGTGTCTTATGTCATTGGCGCCAGCTCAGGCTCATGGGCCCGGATGTCTCGCTAGCCTTTGAGCTGCATACGCCAGCTGCTCTGTCTCCTCCTGCCAGCCCAGCCCACTCTCTCCTCAAGTTACCAGAGATAACCACCTCCTACCCCTCTCTCACTTGGCCCGGGACCCTATAATAGAGCGCTAAGCGGGGACTCTTAGTGATATCAGGGGGTGTGCAGTTTGGACAGTAACCCAAGCCAAAACAAACACAGCCCAAATATATCCACAGCCACTCCGCAGTTGGGGATTGAGTGGGCATCTGGATGAAGACTGGCACTAGAGTAGAGGCAAAAAGAATAACAGAAGGAAAGAAAGTTTGGGATCTTACTTTTGGTGACTGAAAGGTGTCCAACAAAAGCTTTCTGGGATGAACTTCACTTTGGGCTTCAAAGCAGGGATGGGAGACTCAAGTTCAATGGAGAACTTAGAGAAGCAGCTCATTTGCCCCATCTGTCTGGAGATATTCACTAAGCCTGTGGTCATCCTACCCTGCCAGCACAACCTCTGTAGGAAGTGTGCCAATGATGTTTACCAGGTATTGGTTCGTTCCTATTATAGTGTTCTAATGTCCAATTTATCTGGTGTAATGCACATTGCATCCAGAAACTCCATTAACAGCTGTCTTAAAACCTGTAAAAGATTTGGCATTTCCAAACCATGCATTCCCTTTGGAATTCCTTACGGGATTTTGAAAAAGTGATTTTGCATTTATGATTTAATTAAAGGTTAAAATGACTTCCTTTTTTTTGTTCTACGACATAAATGACCCAGTTAGCCAACATGAAAGTTGCTTAAAATATATGACTGCAGCTATATAACTATAAGTTTAAGGTTTTATGAATTGGGTGACTGTCTTAATGTAGAAACTGTCAAATTATTGCCAACCCAGTAACTTTTTTATTTTCGCTTCGCCAAGTAAATAGTTCCAGGTCAATGCAGACCACAACATATTCAACCACATATTCAAGCTAGAGGGCTGCACTGGCTTTAAACTTAAGTTGAAACCCCAATCTGGTCTGTATAGCCTACCCAAGATTGTTTGACCCAACCTGAACCGTGTAGGCTACCTGGATTCAAGACCTTTGTAAGACCTACTGCATGTAACATTTAAGCTATTTATTTTTTGAAATGACAAGATCATGACGTACAATGTTTTAAACATTTAAATAGATCAAAATGTGTATGATGTAACAGTTGATAGCCTACTTTTGACAAAGCCGATTTCTGAACAACACAGTCATTCTGGGCAAAATAAAGAGATAACAGATCTCGGCAACCTTTAAAATAGCCTTATCAGATTTGGTGACCCTGCTGTATTAGTTCACCATTCATGTCAGCCCAAAATCATTTACTGATCAGATATCACCAGACTGAATTTAGAGAACATCACAGTCATTCAAGTCAAATTGAAGGGGTAACAGAATTTCTATGACCTTTCAAACAGCTTTGTTACAGCCATTCTGTGTGAAATTATTGTCCTTATTACTAATCTGTGGATTTAGCTAATGTAATATTAATTACTTTAATAAAAATTGTATTGATTGTTATTATTATTATTATTAGTAGTATTAGCATAATGTTGTTTTTCGAGAAATAATTTTTTAGAGTATTATTCAGAATTGCAAAAGAGACAAAAAATAGCTTTCCTCCAGGCGCACTCGCGATAACGTGCACGAGCGCCACGGGCATGCTCGCGCAAATGTTTGATGGTTGTCACCGATGCGAACATCGTTAATGGGGTGTTTAAGAAAACACTAGAAAGCTACTCTACAAACAACTGCACTGCGTTTAATCTGGAAAAGCATTTATGATGTGAATAATAGCACTTCTAAACAAAAGTTCCACACAGTGTTTTATAGTCAGAATATACGCTGTTTGCGTAGATCAAGACACGCAGCACAGGGACAACCTTAACAGCCACGCCATCTAGTCAGAATCTGGTGTAAGTAACAAGTGTTAAAATGTACTGTGAGAATGAAACAATACAATTGACAAATATAGATTAATGATCCATTTAGCATGTCTAATTTATGCAAAAATACTTTACTTTGTGTTTTTGAGGTAAGTCATCTTATCACCAAGGTTCAGCTTTCAGGCAAGCCATTAGTATTCCCTCAGAGGAATGACTGACGTTGTTGGGCCAGACCTTAACATGACTGAGCTCTGCTATCTATATTAATCATTATCTTTTACGTTTAACAATTACCCAAATATAACTGACAGAAAAATTACACTGTCTGCTGGGCAAATGCATCCGTTCAACAACTATTAATTTAGCTACAAGTATGTGAGTAAAACAGCAGGTCTCCTCTTTTGTTATTCCTACTTTATTTCGAAACCGTCTTAACATCCTAAGACCCAGGAAAACAAAGTTTTTTGAATTTAGTATTTTTGTAATCACATTTAGAGCATACGAAACAAATAGCTTTTTTATTTAATGATATTGTATTATTCATGTTATTTAAAAAATAAAATTACATGTATAGGCAAAACCAATGGGATTTGTATGTTTCATTGTTTTCCCATTCAATGGAATGTATCTGTATCTAATATCGGCATATTAATGTTCTTGGAACAACGTAATGAAAAAGAAGTGTAATAGTTGTCAACATTTTCATAATAACATCTAATATTTTATAGGATCATTGGTATGTAATTTCTTTCCCCATTCACTTGTATCTCTCAAAATGCATGATAAACATGCTTTAAGTCCCGGTGTCCTGCGGACATGTATGCCCTGTTTTGTAACAGAAAGTCATATTTCGATTAGAAACACCATAACATTTTCCTGAGATGTTGATTTATAGCTTAAAGAAATTACATTGATGTGTGCAATGGCTGATTAGCTAATGTTTTAACTAATATTCTTTTACTGGTTTAGGCCTCTAACTCTTTTTGGCAAAACCGGGGCTCTACCACTGTGTCTGCAGGGGGACGTTTCCGCTGCCCATCTTGTCGCCATGAAGTGATATTGGATCGGCATGGTGTATATGGCCTACAGAGGAACCTGCTAGTTGAGAATATCATTGATATCTACAAATCAGAGTCTACCAGGTCAGTTTTGACTTGGAGTCATCTCTAAAGCGCTGGCTTTTTCTGGACCTGTTCCACGCACAAAGAACAAGCATATCTGTTTTGGAAGCACTGATATGAATGATAGCTATTTATTGTACAAACTTCAAAGCAGTCTTTTCTGTATTGAGATTCAGCAACAGCCCCCTGAGCTGTGTAGCAAAAATACACTGTATGCCAACAGATTTTAATTGTGTTTCAAAAGTCTAGTGACACGCCACTATCCGACACTTGTTCGTTTTCATCAATGAGGCTTAAACCCTGTGTAGTGACACAAATATGTGATTTACCCACATGTGGGAGATTCTCTGCCACGTCACGTAAACACAACAGAGACATGGGACCTGAGGCTCTGGTGACTGCTGCAGTCCTTTGCCAAAACACTAAATATAACTAGGACGCTTTATCCCTGTGGCAATAAACAATGTGTCATGAGACCTCGCGTGAAAAATATGCGTAATTGGATATAATAAGACAGATAGACTTTGAGGCCTTTTGTAACAATTGCTAAGGTGCTTATCATAAATACGTAATGTAACATGGTTAATAGTGTCTTTGATGGAAAGCAGGTCAACTGAACGTAGAGGTTGTTTCAAAGGCACAAAAGATGTATTGTCTGGCTCACTATCTTTGTTGGGACTCTCCATAGACGTAATGGTTGTTATACTGTACAAACTGTACATTCTATCCCCTACACTGCCCATGCCTGTAAACTTACCCATCACATGAAACATTCTGCATTTTTACTTTCTCAAAAAAAACTCATCCTGTTTGATTTATAAGCCTTTTGAGGTCCCCACAATCTAGGTGATCTCAGGTTTTACTATACTTATGGGGACATTTGGTCCCCACAATGTAATATAAACAAGAGCGCCCACACACACATGTAGTGTTTCCATGTTTTATGGGGACTTTCCATAGGCGTAATGGATTTTATACCGTACAAACCGTATTTTCTATCCCCCTACACTGCCCCTGCCCCTAAACCTACCCATCACAGGAAACATTCTGCATTTTTACTTTCTCAAAAAAACACCTTCTGTATGATTTATAAGATGTTTCCCTCTGGGGGGAAAAATGTCCAAAAAAATGACCAAAAAATGTCCCCACAAGGAAAAGGATTTCGGATATTGCCATCTTTGAAGTGACATTTTGTCCCCATAACGTAGGGATTACCAGCCCCCCCCTAGACACACACACACACACACACACACACACACACACACACACACACACACACACACACACACACTCACACTCACACACACACATTTGGCAAAATTACAAATTATTTAAAATTGACCCTATCTTCTCTCTTAATACTTTTCTTAATAATGATTTCAATTAAAATTTACCATAGTTTTAGTTTTTTTAAACAAGAAAATGATTGCTCCGGGGAATAATAAGGAAAAAACTATGAATAAAATGTGAAGCAAATGCGTTTTGTTGTAAAAATGTTTAATGTAAAAAAAAAAAGTAAAAAAAAATTAGTGTTTGTTTTTTTAAACAAGAAAATTATTGTCCAGTGAGAATAATAAGAAAAATTAACGTATAAAATGATAATTTAAATGTGCTTTGTTTTCACATTTTTTAATAGAAAACAAGACAAAAATGTCTGCTTTTCATGAGCCAGTTCATTCACATTTCTTGTTGAATATTGTTTCACTCTGAAATACATCACATTATGAAAGTAAAATGTCAACAGAGAATGTCTATATTTTCAGACATACTGTAAACTTATTAAAATATTTTCTGTAGTTTGAGAATATGATTTGAGATCACTAGTTACAAGCAGACAAATGTAAAAGCATAAATAATAGGTATAAATAAATTTGTAACCTACACAAAAACCAAGCCTTAAGATTTGCATATTAAAATATAATAGTACAATTCCATCAAATTGAATTGAATAATCCATATGGAAAAAAATAAGCAAAGATTATTCAATTCAATTTGATGGAATTTCATATGACTCCTATCAGCAGACATCCACTGGATGGCAGTCTTTCATAAACGTTTTCTGTTTAAACAGTCCTGCTGCCAACACATTGCACATACAAACCATCTCTTTCCACTTGACAAGACAGATTAGGACAGATGCTTTTTGAAAAGGCCTATGTGAGTAATGTGCCCATTTTAGGACAGAATAGCATATTAGTTGCATCAATCACATTTAAACGCAGCACCTGCTGCATATGCCTTTAACGTCAAATCTTCGCATCAGCTCCTGTTATAGTGATTCACCTCAGGGGAAGTGATATTGTACCAACGTCACAAAGACAGAATGCATGTTGTTGTATGTAGTTTATCATTACATGCACATTTAGATTGATATAAGAACCAGTGTCATTCGCGTTTCAGAATTGATTTGAGAATAAACCTTTTAAAACTTCAATAGAGGTTGCAAGGGAGAATTCTAAGATAGAACTCAAATTTGAATTTAGGTAAGAATTAAATTTTAAATTAGAATTCTGCAGAATATAAATGTAGTTTTAGAATTCCAGAATTTCAGTCTCCCTTATACATACCTGTTTTTATCAAGATATGTTAAAATAATGTGTGGTGCTCTATGGCAAAATTAAAATTAATTTAGATTGTTAACTACTTATACTGTATCTGTCAAGAAAAATGCTCTTTTATATTTATACAGTATTTGAAAGTAAATTTCGACACCTAAAGCTATTGTTTTACACTGGTATTGCCCAGAATAAAAATAAATAATAATAAGCATAGTAAGCAAAATCTTCAGCCTGCACCTTTTTCGCTTAATATGTATTTATTTATTTTTTAGTATTATAATTAACTGGCTGTAAGGACTGAAATAAATAATAATGAATGGATGGATGAAATATTAAATTATGAAAAAGTTCAATATTCACATTTTGTGACAACATGCCCTAAGTAGCATGGTAGCGGTGTCATTAAATAGAAACGATTGAATTAAAATGTTTAAATATTATATTATTATATAATTATTTTTATTATGATATAATTATTACCATAATTACTTTTTCCTCTGAAGCAACCTAGGGTCAGTGCCTTGCTAAAGGACGCAGCTCAAATTTGTAACCTCTGATTTACTAATACATATCTTTCACCTTAGTTTACACTATACCTTAAATCTCTCTCTGTTTTGACTCTACAGGTTACTCCTGCCCACAACAGACCAACAGCAGTTGATGTGTGACCAGCATGTGGAGGAGAAGATCAACATCTACTGCCTCACCTGTGAGACACCGACATGTTCCATGTGCAAGGTGTTCGGGGCTCACAAGGACTGTGATGTGGCCCCACTGCCTGTCATCTACAAGAGACAGAAGGTAGAGGATTTGCATACAGTATTATTGATCAACTAGACAATCAGGTTTTTTTTTAAAGTTTGTTTTACTTAGCTTGTTGTGGTGTGAATGACCTCAGAAAAAACAGGCTTTTTTTAGGCTGTGCGACACTAAGAACTAGACTGTGATGTGTTTATAACACGCTGACCAGCAGGTTTCACGCATTGCAAGGGTATCGATCTCAACAAACTTTACTCGCATCAACACCCACCCACATTTATTACACAACACACACACGGGACACAGAACACCAGCAGCCCTGACTCCTGCCTCAACCAATGACTACTTTCTCTAGACTGTCCCCACTTTTCTCACTATTACTTATCATATTACTAGAATATTGCTGTTTATTATTACTTATAAAGCATATATTAATGCCTTATTCTGCCTGACCATATTCTACACCCCTTAATCCTACCAATACCTAAATCTAACAACTAACTTACTAATTAATATATTCATTTTATTTAAAACAGTCAGAACTGGATCCTAAACTAAACTGTGACCTTGTTTATATTTTAGACTACTTGACTGGCGGGATGGTTTTCACAGGAAATTGCGTACATACGTCACTTGCCTGCGTGTCTCGTTATATTAATAAATAGAGAAAAGTTTCCCCGGGCTGGCTACTTTGATGCATGAATGGTGTGGGAGTAGGTTAGTTGTGTCAATGAGTAAGAAAGGTTGACATGGAGGATGCTAATCTCAAAACCTCCAGGGAATCACCCATTTTAAACAAACACCGAACAGAGGAGAGTCTGCTGGCAAAAAGAAATCTTGACAGAGCTCGTTATAGAACGAGAATGTTTTTATAGAATTTTTTTTAACAGATAAATTACCACATGTAGCACTCTAATGATTCATTGTAAAGCGTTGTCTATTGTCGAAGGTAATTTCATTATGGTTGTTTTAGCAAGGGAGTATCATGTGTATTAATGGACATAGCTACAGTAACATCTTCCGCTAGTCAGCTTAAGATCCATCTAAACTGGTTCTCTCTGTCTCTTAAGGCAAGTAATAGGATAACCACATTCATCGTCACAGTCATGCTGAACTGAAGCACAATGTTTAAATTGCATAAAGCACAAAAATAATGTTCTTTCGCAAAATACTGCTTTGTTAGAGGGACAAAATTTACATAGTGTAACTTTAAAGGGATAGTTCACCTAAAAATGTAAATGTTGTCATTATTTACTCACCCTTATGTTGTTTTAAACAGCATTGTGAGTTTCTTTCTTCTGTTGAACACAAAAGACAATATTTTAAAGAATGTTAGTAACCAGGCAGTTGATGGTAGCCATTGACTTCCATGGTATTTTTTTTCCTACTATGGAAGTCAATGGTTGATGTCAACTGTCTGGTTACTAACATTCTTTAAATCATCTTCTTTTGTGTTCAACAGAAGAAAGAAATGCATACGTTTACCACAATGTGAGTAATGACTAAATTTAAATTTTGGGTGAATTATCTCTTTAAGTCTATAGAATATAGATAGGCTATATAATATCGGAATTTGTCACATATTTAATGAAGTTTGCATACTGTTATTGACCTGTTTAATAATAATAAGTAATTTAATTTATGTTTGTCTTTCAAGACACTCAAGGACTCCTTACAAATAATAAGATATAATAAGATACATGAACAATAAATGGGGGAAAAAATATGAATACACAAAAGTTATATCACAGCTAAAAATATGTGTTTTAAGATGTGATTTAAAAATTGAAAGACTAGAACTGTTACGCATGTCTTGAGGTAAGGTATTCCAAAGAGTAAAAAGCTCTATGTCCTATGGTAGTCAAATGTACAGTGTCATAAAAGCAGAAGACCTGAGAGCTAAGGTAGGTGACTACACATGAAGAAGTTCAATCAAATATATTATGGCAAATAATAAACAAACAATAAGCAAATAATAAGGAAAATCCAATTGAAGTTGCCTTAAAACTGGAGTAATGTGCTCAATAAAGAATGTTTGTGTAATGATCTAGGCTGCTGAATTCTGGACCATTTAAAGTTTGTAAAGAAATTTATGTGAAACATCACTGAAAAGAGAATTGCAATAGTCAATACGAGATGTAACTTATGCATGTACAAGAACAGCAGTTCTATTAGCAGAAAGAGATGGTCAAAGATGATTAATATTTCTCAGAAAATAATCAGATGACTGTCCAGTGTAATTTTTTTGCCTCAAAAGATAAAGTGCTGTTAAGGATGACATCTAACGTTAACAATTTACTTTTCACTGTTAACCTTAAGGAAATTACATGCGAACCGTGATTTAATTTCAGGTAAACAAAGCAAAAGAGAGGAATGTGGTAACGTTGAATATAGAGCTGGGTGTCATCAGCATAACAATGAAAGTTTATACCGCATTTGCGGGATATTTTTCCTAAAGGCAAAATATAAATAATAAACAGAAGAGGGCCTAAAACTGAGCCCTGAGGCATACCACCGGTAATCTGAGATGTTTGTGATTTGAAATGTATAATTTGAATAAACTGAGTACGACCTGATAAATACGATCTAAACCAATCAAGAGGAATACTAGTGATTCCAATGGAAATCATCCTCTCCAATAAAATATTATGTAAAATGATGTCAAAAGCTGCACTTAAATCAAGAATTAGTTTTGATAAAATTCCAAAATCCACAACCATCAACAAATCCTTAGTGACTTAAATAAGCGCAATCTCCGTGCTATGATATGAATGATAAGCAGAAAACTGCTCAATCAAGTTATTCTCTATTAGATGAGCATGTACCTGTTGAGCAACTATTTTTTTCTCAAAAATTTAGAAAAAGGGCAAATTATAAATTATGTATGTTACTGTGAAACTGCTATATAAATAAAGGTGACTTCAGTATAAGCAATTGCAATGATCTGTAGCAAGACCCAATAATAGCACATCGCAGAAGATACGTATGAGATTTAGATTAAAATACAGGACAAATGTGTTACATGTCACACGCAAAAACGTGCAGCATCACAGCAGTTTTGTCACTTTCTGATCCTTTCTTGACATGATATTGAGGTCTTGACCTCCTGCACCTCTTGCGAAATGGCTAGTAATGAAGGTCTTCATACCAGGGTGCAACTGGCCCTGAGAAATGAGTCACTCCTCCCTGTTGTGTTTGAGTCATAGCAGCTTCTTCTGGTCTTTACTTTATTTGTCTCTCAGTTTTGTCCTATGTAAGTGCCTGTTCTCAGCTCTCTCTCGCTCCCTTCAGCAGCTACCAGATGAACAATGACTAAACGTACCAGCCTTTCCCAATAGAAAAGCATGTGCATGGAGGACACCATATGTCGGTCTGTTATTTGCAGTGTTCTTATGCTGAAGGTCAGTTCTTATTGTAGGAAATAGTTTCTTTCTTCTTAAAGTATATCATCTGTGGCTCTTTGTTTTGAGGTACTGGAACAAAATGACGTAACGCTGCAGGATCATATAGGGTGGTCAATGCCCAAACTGGCTCCCAAACAACCATGCTTTTTGCCAGGTGGCTATGATGACATTTTCTCTTTTAGTCATGGCCCACTATAAACAGTGAATCACTCATTTCAAATGTAAATCAGCAAAGTTTGATCAGTCATGATGGGTAACATTCTTACAATCTCGTCCTTTATTTCACATGCTGTTCTCTTGTCTGTAAGTGTGGTTATCACAAGTTGCATAGCCAAGTCTGACATGGCTTTCTTGTGAAAGATGACACGTTGAGTGCATTGGTCATGTGTTTCCCCCCCTCTTTTTTTGAAGACCTGTCACAATTGATTATATTCTGCCTTTTTGTCTCAGACAGAGCTAAGTGATGCCATAGCCATCTTGGAGGCAGGAAATGACAGAATACAGGCTCTGATCTCACAGATGGAGGATATTTGTAGGACTGTCAAGGTGAGAAAGAAATGTTACTGTAAACCACAACAATTATGATATTGTGTGATAGGTCTGGGTGATATAATGAATATTCAAGCTATATTCATGATGTTTAGTTAAAATTATGGATTCTCTGATTATCACCATTTGAAGCCATTTCAGAACAAATATTTATAATGTTGCAAAAGAGTTATATTTTAAATAAATGTGAACTTTCTATTCATCAAAGTTTATCAAAGTTCATCCATCCATCCATCCATCCATCCATCCATCCATCCATCCATCCATCCATCCATTCATCCATCCATCCATCGAGATGGATGATTTTTTTGTTATACTGCCCATCTTCTAGCCAGTGATGATTTTTAAAGGTGCCCTAGAATGAGTTTAACAATATGTTAAATTGTTCTCTGATATCTACATAGAGGGTATGCGGCTTATTTAAGGGCAAAAATTGTCCAGATACAGTTTTACAGGTCCATTTACAACCCTATAAATTGTCCCTAGGATATAATGCTCTGTTTTTGCCTTATTTGGAAGGTTCATGAATATTAATGTTGAGCTCTGCTCTGATTGGCTTATTTCAGCAGCTCACAGCACACAACAGTTCAGTTGTCCTGTTGTCCTGACCGTCCTGACAGAACACAGACTGATTGAATGACACTTTAAGCTAAAATTCATTGCTAAAATACAGCCTACTTGTTTATTGGTGTTGTCAGATCATCTGCGCGCAAAAGAGAAAGAGCTCGCTTGCATAGGGTTGCCAGATTGTACATGTTTAGGTAAAACACCTGATATTATACGTGTTCTTTTCACAGAAATGCTCTGTTTGGGGGATTTAAATTTTTATTTTTTAAACTACTATTGTTTTAACTTATATGGTGGAAAAGGTGACGTTTGCTAGAAGGATCGAGTGAACGATCTGTAAGCAACGTATATACAGTTGTATTTTGTAATACAAAATAATATTAACCTTTGTGATTAGACACACTATTTAGATATGCTGTCTCTCTAAGAAACTTTAAATTTAATCAGAAATTGTTTAAACAGTCAATAAGGGGATAAATCACTACTTACTGCTTGCAGGAATATAGTTGTAATTGCCTCTTTCTTCAGTTTAAGACGCTGAGCGAAGCTTGCTTGAAATGGGCCGAACAAACAAACGATTTTGAATTTAATTGTTGCGGTATCTGATTTTACTAAACCTCAACCATGACTGTTGACATTTTTTATCTGTGGGAAGGGTATGAAAAGTCCTCACGTCCCCTGCAAAGCCTGGAACATGACATTTGTGTCCATGAGAGCTGCCGTTTTGGCTATCCTCGAGTGTCGTTTGTTTACCTGCAGTCCCGATGATTCGGCTCGGTCAGTTCTTCCTGACAATGAACATGTTCAGACAGATGCAAATGTTGGGGGCGTACATATAAATGATCCCAGCGAATGCATCACTGGTGGCGTTATGTTAAGAATCACTTATTTTCCGTGGTGTTTTTCATGAGATTTACATATGAAGGAGGAGGCAATGGTGTTTGAGACTCACAGTATGTGATGTCTCTTTTTTCTTTTTTTTATAGAAACTATACTAAACTTTTACTTTTACTTCAAACTAAAACAGTCGCTGGTAATCTTTTGTAGGAAAATGGTCGGCGACAGATGCAGCACATCTCTGATAAGTTTGATGAACTTTCTGCCATCCTAGAAGAGCGGAAAAGGGAACTAATAGAGACCGTGGGCCGTGAGCAAAACCAAAAACTGGGCCATGTCCGCTCCCTTATCCGTTGCCATGGAGACCACTTAGAGATGTCCATCAAACTGGTGGAAACAGCCATCCAGTCAATGGAGGAACCTCAGATGGCTGTGTTTCTGCAGGTACAACAGGCACCTTTACCTTGGATAAAGCTAGGTTCAAAACGTTTTATCAATATATTAAGAGCTAAACATTTTAGCAAAGGGTATTTTGGATATCTCTTTTTATCACTCACATCCCAAAGGTGTTCTATTGGGATGAGGGCTCTGTCATGTTGCTACAGGATGAGGCCATACCCAAACTGTTCACAAAAATTTGGCAGCATGAACTTGTCCAAAATGTATTGGTATGCTGAAGCTTTAAGAGTTCATTTAACTGGAACTAAAGAGCCAAGCCCAACCTCTGAAAAACAACCCAACATCATGATCCCCCTCCAACAAACTTTACACCAGTCCATTGGATTGCCAAACAGAGAAGCAGGATTTGTTATTCTAGAGAACATGCCTCCACTGCTCTGGAGTCCAGTGGTGGCGTGTTTTACACTGCATCCGACACTTTGCATTGCACTTGGTGATATAAGGCTTGGATGCAGCTGCTTGGTCATGGAAACCATTCCATGAAGCTCTCTACACACTGTTCTTGAGCTAATCTGAAGGCCACACAAAGTTGTTAGGTCTGTAGCTATTGACTCTACAGAAAGTTGGCAACTTATGTGCACTGTGCGCCTCAGCATGTGCTGACCCTGCTCTGTGATTTTACTCATTTTACTCATTCTCTGTGAGTTGCTGTTGCACCTTGTTATAATACCACAAACAGTTAAACATATAATATTTAGCATTGGGGAAATTTCACAAATGGACTTATTACACAGGTGGCAACTTATCACAGTACGACGTTCCACACCCCATGCTTCTGCTTCACAAATATTTGTAGAAGCAGCCTGCATGCCTAGGAGCTTGATTTTATACACATTTGGCCATGGAAGTGATTGGAACACCTGAATTCAATGATTTGGAGCGGTGTCCCAAAACTTTTGGCAATATAGTATTGTACTTGAAATCCAGATAGATAAAAGGTTTTTAAAAAAAAACGTTTGCATGATTTGTTTTTCCCGTAGTGTCTGGCCCTTAAATGTCTCTAGATCATCAGCCTCAAAGTATTTTACAACAGACAACATTACCTTCATGCAGTGTTGTAGTCGAGACCAGCTCATTCGAGTCCGAGTTCAGAGAGGGTCGAGTCCGAGTTGAGTCCGAGTTCAGAGGGTCGAGTCCGAGTCGAGACCGAGTTCAAAAAGGGTCGAGTCCGAGTCGAGACCGAGACCAGAGAGAGCCGGTGCAATCATAGTTATATTTACATAGATTCCTCATTCGATCGGGCGCAGGCACTAATGAGGAATATATAAATATATATATATATATATATATATATATATATATATATATATATATATATATATATATATATATATATATATATATATATATAGCGCCAGGATTTTTTCTTTACCTGATCACCTGCTCCTCCTCTCCCTCTGCTGACTTTTCTACCCTGCTGGAATTATTTATTTTGATCTACTGGGTTGTAACTGAGGGATTTCATGGGATTTGGTTACTTATTTTTGGTTATTATCGTGCTGACCAATCGTAGCATGTTCTTGCTCCAACCAATCACGTTTTAGATCAGTGGTTAGGACACTTCCATAGGAACTGAGGAATGCAAAGCCAGCATTAAACACCATTAATTTCAGTGTAGACTATCTCAAGTGCACTCGCTGGAAAATTGATGAAATAAATGCATATTTTGAGATTTTATGGCATTATTGGCCTGTCAGGAATATTGACAGAAGATGTATTTTATGAAGCACGTTAGAGTTGATGTATATGTTATATAATAGATCATCAGACTCTAACTGCAGTTAGTTGACATGAGATCACTCCTAAAATTATTATATCCAGATGTTATCTGATTGGCTTAAGTAGACGGTGGGTGGAGTTTACCTATTTGTGGATTTGTTTGAGTCAAGACGTTAGAAATGTTTCAAAATCCACACGATTTACAAATGTGCAAGAAGAGATCCACAAATGCAGAGGAAGCGATTCACAAATAAATGCAACTATGTGTTTGTGACATAAAAATATCTGTGTGGATTTTTTGGTTATTCACAAATGTCATTGTATTTATTTGTGAATCTAATTCATTTTTGTGAAACTCCTGCATATATCTGTGGATCTAATTCTATTGATTTGTGAAATTATTTGTTTTTTTTTGTGAATCGCTTTACGTTTATTTGTGGATAACAATATATTTGTTTGGAATAATGCAACAATAATACCCCCATACAATTCATCTCGTTCTGTTTGTGTACCAGTAGCACATGCTGATAAAAGCTTATTCTTCTATACTAACTTGCATTGTTGCCTACAATTCAATATGTGTCATCATCATACAGTCTACATACAGTACATGTTGTACAGTGTGATTTGTAATGATCTTATAGGTCTTATAGACTGTAGCAGGCATTACTTAGGTAAACCTCTGGCGTCAGTGATCAATGACAGTACAGATGCTTGTGAATATGTGACATGGACTTATTGAGCTGTGTGGGGCTAATGCTGCAACACCTCTCCGGGGATGCTAGTGGCAGAGCTGGTTGCTTTCAGAGCCCCTTAGAGATGCTTCATGCAAATGATCCAGCCCTTGCATATGCTGTTTGCTGATTGACACTACATTTCAAGCATCCTTTCATGACAAGGCCCATGGATGGGTGCTGACATTGATTAACAAACCTCCCACTGCTGGGGATGGAGAACCCAGAACCCTGTGGCTCAAGCGGTCAATACTTCACCATGGCGGAGAACTGCACTTTGCAGAAATAGACTTTAAATGTAGGTGATGGAGAGGTGTAATTGTTTTTTGAAACAGCTTTCAATATAAAGTGAAAGCCTCAGGTGCAGCACTGCTCTTTTTAACTAGCACTTCTCAGTGCAAACAGAGTGCCAAAGGAGGCTGCCTAACAAGTGTCTGTGATTTAGTATGTACTCTTTTTTTGTGTGTGCGCAGTGAAACTATGATAAAGAGGACTGGGGATTTTATGTTTTAATCTGCAGCAGAATCTATAGTCCTTAAATAAGTGTTCTTCTTTGCTGTGTTCACAGAGTGCAAAGGAAGTGTTCAAGAAGTAAGTCAGCTATGTGTTTTGACATGTCTTAAAGGGACAGGTCACCCAAAAATGTAAATTCTGTCATCGTTTCATTCATGTATGACTTTCTTGATGGCCGAATTATCATTTTATGTTAAACTGTCCCTTTAAATTAAACCATATTCAGCATGTGTGCTTCATCAATATCTGATGCCTTCTAAAGACTAACAATCATGATTAATAACCTCACAGACATTGACTCATCCAGCCTCCCACCCCTAACAACCCACTGTATTATGTTTTGGCTCATAAATTTCTTCTGCCTCAATATTGTGGGAAAGATTTGGGATTTATTGAAATCCCTACTACTACTACTACTACTACTTCTTATTTATCTTCTGCTGACTTCTGCATGTAATTGTAATTTAGTCCTGTGATGGTAAAGCTGAATTTTCAGCATCATTACGCCAGTCTTCAGTATCCTTCAGAAATCATTCTAATAAGCTGATTTAGTGCTCAAGAATATTTTTTTATTATCATCAATGTTAAAACAGTGCTGTATTATGTTGTTTTTGTAACATACATGTCATTAATCACTTTTGAGCTATTTAATGCTTCCTTGCTGAGGCGGACAGTATTGAAGTATTTTTACTTTCCAAGTAATTTTTTTTCAATTATGTACTTTATCAGTGTTCTTTTTTGGAAAACTTTTACTTCACAACTTTCCAAAACATAATATTGTACTTTTATACATCAATACATTTCATATTAAATATAATTGAATACTTAATTACATTTTTAAAAATGTAGTACTGTATACTTTTACTCTTGTAAACTTTTAGTTTTTACTTGAATACACTGTAAGAAAAAATCTCCAATTGAAAATGTTCTAGTGATTGAATACATCTACAGTTTTCAGTTGGCCAAATTGAATTTAAATTAAATTGCATCAATTCACAGAAATTCAATTTGGCCAACTGAAAAATGTAGATGTGATCAGTCACTAGAAAATGTGAATTTGGAAACTGAACGTTTTTTGTTTTTTTACAGTGTACAAGTAAGAAATTATTTTTTTTAAAATTTAATTAAGTATTAAAGGCAAGAAAACAACAACTTTATTATGCTCTCGAATGCAGTGAAGTAAAAGTTTTCTAAAGAAAAACACTGATAAACTATATACTTAAAAATTTACATGAGTAGAAAGTAAAAATACTCCACTACGGCCCACCTCTGCTTGCTGAATAAAAGCAAATTTCTTACCTTTTAATACATTATTTTAAATGGTCCCCCAGCATTCTACTGACTATAAGTAACTTTACAACAACATTAACTTATTCTACTCACCCGATCCGAACCCCAACATCTAACCCTAACCTAACAGTTTGCTAATACTCAACTGACTGGTAGTTGACATGTAATTGCAAAGTTACTTATAGTTAGTAGAATGTCTAAAGTGGACCATAACAACGCCAAACTTTTGAAATGTAGTGTTTAAATAAATGTAATATTAAAATGTAAAATCCCTCAGTTATTTGTGGCATATTTGACGCATTTTAGACTACAACCTAACTATTTTTCTCTTACAGTCTTTATCAGTATTTTATTGTTTACTAGATGATGATTACTTTAATCATTTCATTGTCAAGCAAGCATAATATTTCAACTCTGTTATGGCGGAAAACAATGCAGATTTTTTTCTTTGCACAAAGTTGAAAAATATTGAAATTTGTTTTAGGGTTGAATATTTAGCCAAAATGCTAGACTTACAAAAATTGCAACATGCTGGTGTTTTCTGAAAAAATTCTGTTAAATTCTGGGTTAAATTCTGTTAAATGTTGTTGACGCAACTAGGCAATATATTTCTAGTTCCCAGCACAATTCTGACTTTTTCCCCTCAAAATTGGCCTCTATAACTCACAATTCTGACTTTATAACTAGCAATTGCGAGTTTATATCTTACAATTCGGGGAAAAAAAAGAATTACGAGTTATAAAATCAGAATTGCAAGTTCATATCTCGCAATTCTGACTTTATATCTCGCAATTCTGACTTTATATCTCGCAATTCTGACTTTATATCACGCAATTGTGACTTTGTATCTCGCAATTGTGACTTTATATCACGCAATTATGACTTTATAAATCGCAATTGTGAGTTTATAAATCGCAATTCTGACTTTATATCACACAATTCTGACTTTATATCTCGCAATTCTGACTTTATATCACACAATTCTGACTTTATATCTCGCAATTGTGACTTTATATCACGCAATTATGACTTTATAAATCGCAATTGTGAGTTTATAAATCACAATTCTGACTTTATATCACACAATTCTGACTTTATATCACGCAATTCTGACTTTATAAATCGAAATTCTGACTTTATATCACACAATTCTGACTTTATATCACACAATTCTGACTTTATATCACGCAATTCTGACTTTATAAATCACAATTCTGACTTTATATCACACAATTCTGACTTTATATCACGCAATTCTGACTTTATAAATCGAAATTCTGACTTTATATCTCACAATTCTGACTTTATATCACACAATTCTGACTTTATATCACGCAATTCTGACTTTATATCTCACAATTCTGACTTTATATCTCGCAATTCTGACTTTATATCACGCAATTCTGACTTTATATCTCACAATTCTGACTTTATATCACACAATTCTGACTTTATATCTCGCAATTCTGACTTTATATCACGCAATTCTGACTTTATATCTCGCAATTCTGACTTTATATCTCACAATTCTGACCTTATAAATCGAAATTCTGACTTTATATCACAATTCTGACTTTATATCACACAATTCTGACTTTATATCTCGCAATTCTGACTTTATATCTCGCAATTCTGACTATATATCAAGCAATTCTGACTTTATATCACGCGATTCTGACTTTATATCACGCAATTCTGACTTTATCTCTCGCAATTCTGACTTTATATCACACAATACTGACTTTATATCACGCAATTCTGACTTTATATCACGCAATTCTGACTTTATATCACACAATTCTGACTTTATATCACGCAATTCTGACTTTATATCACGCAATTCTGACTTTATATCTCGCAATTCTGACTTTATATCTAGCAATTCTGACCTTATAAATCGAAATTCTGACTTTATATCACACAATACTGACTTTATATCTCACAATTCTGACCTTATAAATCGAAATTCTGACTTTATATCACAATTCTGACTTTATATCTCGCAATTCTGACTTTATATCTCGCAATTCTGACTATATATCAAGCAATTCTGACTTTATATCACGCGATTCTGACTTTATATCACGCAATTCTGACTTTATATCTCACAATTCTGACTTTATATAACGTAATTCTGACTTTATATCACGCAATTATGACTTTATATCACGCAATTCTGACTTTATAAATCACAATTCTGACTTTATAAATCACAATTCTTACTTTATAAATCGCAAGTGTGAGTTTATTTCTCGCAATTCGGAGGAAAAAAAAGTCAGATTTGCAATGTAAATTCACAATTTTAGCAAAAAATAATTTTATTCTGGAGCTGAAAAAAGCTGCCACAGTTATCTGTTCAATTTATACTGATAAATAACTGGTACTTTACAAGGCTGTGACCACATATTTACAATTGGCAGTAAAAGTTGAAGAATTTTTATTTTATTTTTTGTGCACAAATCTGAATATTATGGTGATCCGGATGTCAGTATAATATGATTTCAAGTTGAAAGGCATTAACATTCAACACTGAGGTTTCCAAGTGTTTCCTTCAGGAAATACAAGTCTTCCATTGATGCTGCTAGTTAGACAAGTAAGTTGCCTCTAAAAAGCACATTTTCTGCGCTCTTGTTTGCAAAATGAAACTTTATGCAGCATGCGCAGTAACACATGAATCAGCATTCATCACGTTTTTCCCCAAAACCTCTTAACTGTTTAGAAAAATGCTTACGCTTACAACACTGTCTAGCTGTGTCTTATGTTTCATGCTACCCTCCACCTGCTGAGACGGCGAGTGGTGCCTCGTGCACCTGCGTCACGAGCAGCCACAGGGAGACGAAGAAACTGGGACCTAACGCTATCCGTCACTTTTATATTTGTCCGAGCGCCTTCACTGCTCTGTCCTTGACAGGATCACAGACATGGCCAAGGCCTCCAACATTGAGCAGACGGAGGCAGGCTTTGAGAGCATGGACCACTTCATCATCAACACCGTGGATGTGGCCGACATGCTGAGAGGCATCGACTTCCAAACAGGTAAAGCCTTCACTGTTGTGATGACATCATCTTTGTCACATGTACATTGATGGCAAATTATTTGTGTTGGCAAGTTGAAGTTGCATTGTCTTGTATTTGTATTGATGAAACATACTTTTGTTGCAGGTGAAGATGGGGAAGACGGCAGTGTGGACACTCCTGAAGACCTGACCAACTCACCTGGTCAGAGTGGTGAATCAGGGAGATGCTAACTTATTTTTAAACCCAAGGTTAGTTTCAAAGGTGAAATCATGGAGCCTTAAAGGGATAGTTTACCCAAAAAAGAAAATTCTGCTATCATTTGCTCACCCTAATGTGGTTCCAAACCTTTATGAGTTTCTTTCTTCTGCGGAAGGAGAGATTTTGAAGAACATTGGGACTCAAATGACTTTGGCACCTATTTGCTTGAATGGAAAAAGAACATTTTTCAAAATATAAACAGAAGAATCCAAGTCAAATGTAATGGAAAAATGTATTTTTACTTTTTCCCATGTTCAAATTCTTATAAAGGTACTTGATATTCTGAAAACCATTTAACCCCTATAAAGCCTATTTTTACCCCCAATATGTTCAATATGTTCAAAACTTTACTGAAAAACCTGTTGTACACAATCTACTACATGCCTTCTCTCATCTGATTGATTATGTATATTTTATTTAGCAAGTAAATTTGTAGTGTAATTTTATAAATGTCCACTTTCAAGTTGTGGTACATGTCTTTTTTATATTTGTTGTAATATAAACTATATTGCCAAAAGTATTTGGACACCCCTCAAAATCCTTGAATTTAGGTGTTCCAGTCACTTGCATGGCCACAGGTGTATAAAATCAAGCACCTAGGCATGCAGACGCTTCTACAAACATTTGTGAAAGAATGGGTCACTCTCAGGAGCTCAGTGATGCCGTGATAGGTTGTTAACTTTGCAATATAATTATTTATGAAATTTCACTACTAAATATTCCACGGTCTACTGTTAGAGGTATTATAATAAAGTGGAAGCAATTGGGAACAACAGCAACCCAGTCACAAAGTGGTAGGCCATGTAAAATCACAGAGCAGGGTTAGCGCATGCAGAGGCGCACAGTGTGCATAAGGCACCAACTTTCTGCAGAGTCAATAGCTACAGACCTGACAACTTTGTGTGTCCTTCAGATTAGCTCAAGAACAGTGTGTAGAGAGCTTCATCGAATGGGTTTCCATGGCCGAGCAGCTGCATCCAAGCCTTATATCACCAAGTGCAATGCAAAGTGTCGGATGCAGTGTAAAGCACATCACCACTGGACTCTAGAGCAGTGGAGACGTGTTCTCTGGAGTGACCAATCACGCTTTCCCTGTCTGGCAATCTGATGGACGAATCTGGGATTGGTGGTTGCCAGGAGAACGGTACTTGCCTGACTGGATTGTGCCAAGTGTGTAGTTTGGTGGAGGGGGATTATGGTTTGGAGTTGTTTTTCAGGAGTTGGGCTTGGTCCAATGGGGTTTAGTTCCAGTGAAAGGAACTCTTAATACCTCAGCATACCAAGATATCTTGGACAATTTCATGCTCCCAACTTTGTGGGAACAGTTTTGGGATGGCCCCTTCCTGTTCCAACATGACTGTGCACCAGTGCACACAGCAAGGTCCATAAAGACATTAAAAAAGTGAGTTTGGTGTGGAGGAACTTGACTGGCCTGCACAGACTCAACCCGATGGGATGAATTAGAGCGAAGTCTGCGAGCCAGGCCTTCTTGTCCAACATCAGTGCCTGACCTCAGAAATGCGCTTCTAGAAGAATGGTCAAAAATCCCAAAAATACACTCTTAAACCTTGTGGAAAGCCTTCCCAGAAGAGTTGAAGTTGTTAGCTGCAAAGGTTAGGCCAACTCCATATTCATATTTCCATATTTTGTGTACATGTAAAGGCAGGCATCCCAAAACTTTTGGCAATACTGTATAGTGTATTAGGATAAACACTTACTGGACTGAAGCAACTTGGGTTTACTTGATTATCCACATATAATAAATAAAAACATGTTAAAATGTGAGTATCAAATATGATACATCAGGCTTCTGAGGAAAGTTCATTTGTTCATCTCTCGATCATCATTGTATTGCATTGAATTATATGTTTTTCCCCAACAAAAAAAGAGCTTTAATCTTAAAACTAAACACTTAAATATAATTTTACTAAGACACATTATCAGAAGATATACAATGACAACTGATATTTATATGTATTTTATGTAAGTAGTCTGCTATACTGTTGTAAAGATTTCATTGATTTACATTACAAGCTATCAGAATTGTGTATTTTTGATCAATATTATTTTGTAAATAATAAATAAGCTATAAAAGCGTAATGTTTCAAATATGATACTCAACTAAACAAAAACAAAAAAATTCAAACATTTTGTCAAAAAATAAATAAATTATATATATATATATATATATATATATATATATATATATATATATATATATATAATTTTTTTTTGCACAAAAAAACAATATTTTGTTTAATTTAAAAAAGAAAAGAGAGAAAAAAGAGCTATTATTAATAATATTGGACTATTATTTCATATGTCAGGCTTTACAGGGCTAAAGTGTTTCTCTTTTATTAGTGTGAATCTGTCAGATCATGCAGATGTCCCATCCTGTGACGTGATCATTCTTGGCAGCAGCGGCACTCATTGTGTTATTGAGTACACTACACTCGTCATCTCCCACCAAACTCTATAAAAAAAATTGCTGACTAAAAGGGCAACATAACAATTTGGATCTTGTGAATGTTGATGTAATGAAATACACCTGTACATCAATGAAAAATCACATTAACACCAGTTAATATGAAATTGCAATTTGCTGACATTTCAAGGAAATTGTTTAGTATAATTTTTTTGCAGAAGCCACTTGGTTTAATGTTCTTCTCTCTCAACCTCTTGTTGTTTCAAACCTGCATCACATTCTTTCTTGAATACACTCTTAAAGAGAAAGGTTCCAAAAGTTTTTTTGCCGCAGTGATGCCACTAGGGGTGTCCATGGTTAACCGATTAACCGCTAAAAATTGCGTAACCGAGTGAAACATTTTGCTCGGTTAAGTGGCGTCAATGGCGTGCTTTGAATTTAGTTGTAATATATTTTTGCACCACTAGAGACTGCCAGAGCGCTCCCAGACATTTGTAATATCCACAAGAAGTCATGACCAGCTTTCTAACATGAAGTGGGCAAAGAAAAGTACAAGTGTGGGAGCAATTTAAAATTGAGAGTGACGGGGCAAAATGCAAGTATTGCAATGCGGTGCTTACCGCATTTTTCAGGCTATAAGTCGCTCCAGAGTATAAGTCGCATCAGTCAAAATATGCGTCATGTAGAGGAAAATGACATAAGTCGCACTGGACTATAAGTCGCATTAGGGCAGAAGCAGAGCGGGAGCCGCGCGCGCTGTGCATAACGGATCAGAAGAAAGAAAGTTTGAAGTGAGAAACTTGTGAGGGACTAGCGAAAAGCAGAGGTTACTTAAACTGTAATGAAGAAAACAAAAAAAGCTAATCGCGGACAGAAAGCAAGATGGCCAGAGCTGAAGGAACGAGTCCACAGATGCTTGAACTCTCTGCCGGGAGAGGCTCAGCCGCGCGAGTCAAACGCTGTGTGAATCATTCTCGGCTGCATATTTTACTAATGCCCTAATCATGCAGACGCCCTCGCGGCCACTTGCATTGCTCGTGAACTGGAGCGCGCATCTCATCCTAATTTAACGTAGGCCTCACAGACATGAAATATATCTTAAGAAAGCTTGAAATGTCTTTTAACAATTTAAAATGAAAAGAAATAGGCTACTCTCTGATTATGTAACTCATGCATGATGTGCATTTCTCTCTATAGGCGCGTTCACTACGGAGATGGCGGTCGTCAAATTAATAAACTAAAAATAATAACTCTGGTTACCCGAGTATAAACCGCTAAGGGCCTCGGTTAACGGTTAATGAAAAACTTGAAAACGTGCAGCCCTAGATGCCACAGAAGAACCATTTAAGTAACCATTTTACTTAAAGTAAAATAAGCCGCAGTCCATAAGTTTTGCCCCTTTGTCGCCATCTCTGTTTGAAACCTGGAAGTGCAGTTATTTGCGGAATTATCATCTTTACATTGGTTGTGCAGCGGCACGGCTCCTCAGTGTGGATTGATCTAATGTTTTAAGGAGTTTGTGGGGCTGTCAGTCCCTGTACTTCAGAATCATAGATTCTGCAACTTGGAAGTATGACCAAAATAAGAATTTTCACCGGAAAATGTAATCTAAACAAGTAACATGTCTGCCACTTTTGATCTGACCAACTGCGGAAAAAAAGCATTACAAAAAAATCATGCTAGTACCAACAGTGCTTAAATCTAATGATCGCTTAGCTCATATCACATCAAACTGTGCAACATCGGCATTGCGTGAATTAGTGTGTTTTAGCTTTACCTGTAAATTTGAGTACGGGTGAATCTCCAGTTGTCACTGAGGACTGTCGTTTGGTCCTTTCTGGAATACAATCCGCCATTAAATTATTATTTTAATTATTCTAGCTGCTGTGAGAAAAGGCTATAAATGATCCGCCACCTGCAGCATCCTCATACGCGATTTCCAGCAGAAAGCTACCAGTACCCTCAAATTATAACACATTATTACAAGCTTACCATTGTGAATCAGATAAGGTAAGCAGATCTGTATATAGTTGACTGAACCGAGCACCACAACACACTTATAGCCAGTCAGCAGTAGGGGGCGTATACACTCATGATGGGGGAGGAGAGAGAGTGAGCAAGAAGGACATTTTCTGTAGAAAGTGAGATGGCTGAGAGAAAAGGTCAGAATATCACTGGGAAAAGAAGGGTTATGTTCAGGCAAGAGCTTTAGGATCTGTGTCAATATTAGAAACGCTGAGGACACTAAGGTTACACACTGTTTGTTCTTCTTTGTTCGTCATCTTTGCTGTTTTGCTTCACTTCACCTAAGATTAATATCCATCCACTCACATTCATGCATTTTCATGGTCCAGAAAGGTAAGAAAGACATTGTTAAAAGAGTCCATGCGACTCCAGTGGTTGCTTCCAATTTCTTCTCGTCTGTGCCAGTCTTCAACAGTGTTGAGGTAATGTAAACAGTGCAGCACTTCTACGGCAGAACGGCCGCTCACCATTGGCTGGCTCCCGCGTCAGTATGAGCAGTGTCAGCCAATCTTAAGCCGGCAGTCTAACGTAGTGCTTTGAAAGCGTTGCACTGTATTTACTACGTCGGGGGGGGGGGGGGGGGGGGGGGTTGCTCACAAATAGTATTCTCGTCACTTCATAACATTAAGGTTGAACCACTGGAGACACATGGACTATTTTAAAGATGTCTTTACTACCTTTCTGGACCTTGAAAGTGGTTATTAAATCGCTGAGCGCTTGAATCGTAATTTGTGTTATGAAGAAGAAAAGATGTCTTGCAGGTTTTGGAACGAGGGTGAGTAGTTAATGAAAGCATTTTCATTTTTGGGTGAACTAATCCTTTAATTTATCTTTTTATTGTACAGCATATACACTCTTAAAAATAATTAATTTTTCAAAAGGGTTTTTTTTTACAGTGAAGCCTTATTTCGGGTTCCCCAAGGACCTTTCATAAACATTTCTTAAAATATATTTTTTTCTTAGTGTAAAGAACATTTTAATAATCTAATAAAACCTTGTGTGCAATGGAAATACAAGTTATTGAGAACACAGATACCAGTAAATAACCTTTATTTTAAAGGTGTGTAGTGAGGAAACAGTAAAATCTTACTAACCATGTAGAAACAACTGTACAAGTTGTTTATAAGCTTTATACTTTATACAACTTGGAAAATAGTATTTTCACAAAATACATTTTCTGTTCTTCAAGGATATCCTGTCATGCAGGGGCATCCCCAGCTCTGCAAGTGTTCTTTAAATAACCACTCCTTTAACTTCCATTTAAAGGTCAGAAACCTCAGTTAATCGGGCAGCGTTCAGCTTTCTCTCTGGCCCTTTACTGATCTAAGAGGACCGCGTGTCCATTGAGTAAGTGCAGAGTTGAGTACAGGGCTAAATCGCAGTGGCAGGCACTCCGAATCCTACCTCTCGGCTTCCGATGGTCCATCCGCCCCCACCTGTGCTGGAGCCGTGAGTCTACTTCCACCCATTACTTAATAACCGCTCGGTCTCTGTGCCACCAGATAGGATATATGGCAGTGGAGATATATGCGCTCACGGTCGCTGACCTTGTCGCTCGTGCTGTCAGCTCACTGATCAATTCATGGAGGGAAGGAGAGTGAGAGAGTCATTTGGCGAAGCAGTTTGTATGTGCAGAACAGCTCCACACATAGAGTTTCCACTCAGAATGAGGATGGATCTTATTTTGAGGACGTGGTGCGTCACCAGCTGACGTACAGGCCTTCATGCAATTTAAGGCCATAATTCTTCCTAGAATACGTTTTTTTGGGGTGTCAGAAGCAGGATGGAGAGGCAATCTGCAGAATGAGATGTGACTTGTTTAACAGTTACTTGAGCTTTATATATCATTTAGAGTTTCCTTTATTTTATGCCTAAATGGCTAAAAACGGTTTATGTAACACAATGTGCACAATGACACTTCTTAAAAACAATGAATGTTTTCTGTCAACATATATTCTTGCCAATGCAAAGCACACACCGTCTTCTCCCACTTGCCCCATTTATGACTAAAATAGACCGAGTGTAAGTGGAAGATTATGGAAGATTTAACTCATATATTTTATTTTTCATTTCCAGTGTATTTCCAGTGCTGACTTAAGAGAGACTCTAAGGAGGAGGTTTTCTTTAATCCTTTCAACACGGCAAGAGCTTCTTTCATCTGGCATTTTGTGACCCTAAGACTCTGAGCTATAGTTCAGTAAGAGGAATTACACATTTATTCATAGCTTTTACATTCTGGATGTTAAAATCTGTGTTTATGATGCAGTTTTTGGTCTTTTTTTATCACATAACTTTAGCAGAGTTGGTACCACTTAAAATTGGAGGAGATATGATACCAAAAACTTTTGTGGGACATCCCAAAAAAGAAAAGATATATATTATTTGGACAACCCACAAATGTTTTTGGGATCATATGTTCCACACACACACACACACACATATATATATATATATATATATATATATATATATATATATATATATATATATATATATATATATATATATATATATATATATATATATATATATATCCACGTTGTAGGTAAAAAGTAAATTGTTTAATATAAATATTTTTAAAAATTTTAAAGTTGTGAATGATGTGTATAACATGCTGATAATTATCTACAAATACACCCAACCTTAATTGAAAACAATGATGATTCATTTGAATTGAAACAATGTCACTGTTCAAATGTTCAAATGTCACTATTGGTATCTCATGTTAAAAGGCTTTTGGAAGTACAGTATTACAGTTACAGTCATTTAACATTTCAAAAGAATCATTTCCATAGTGACATCTCACCTGTTTCTCACCTTTTTATGAGTTTTTTATGCTAATGCCTGTGTAAATGTCAGTGATGCCGGCTTCTGCTGTGATCATTACCACTTTTAATGGGTGATAATGAGGTTTACATGTTTGCAGTTACTTGTAAAAGGCATGTCGTCTCATTTATTTCTGCAGATTCATGTTCAAAATACAAAGTCGTGTTTATGCATTTAGGTGCAATATAAGATGTCATTTACATAATGATAAGCAATATACAATGTACAGTATATCTCTAGCACTTTGTAATATTGTCCAACATTATTGTCACAAACGTGGGTTAGCCTCTTGGTTGAAGTGCAAAGATCATTGTTTCCCACCGTGTGAGGAGAACATGTTTTTGCACTTATACTGGGATTATATTGGCATTATTACCAAAGTATAGCATATTATGTCATGAGAACACTCACGTTGAGAGGTTGCAACCAAACCAGCCATACAAACATGACTGTGGCCCATTTACATGTGAACAGTGAGCATCTATAGAATTAGCAATAATAGGATTTTTAATGGTTTAGTAGTACTTCTTCCATTTATAACACTAATTAGGAGGTAAACACTAAAAGGGTACCAGTCAATTGTAAATGGATTTGGTTACATATGAACCCCTGCGGAGCGTTTAGAGGTCCTGAACAGGTCTGTTGTGGCTTTTGCATGTGATTTCCGGTTCTGAAATGGTCCAGAGGTGATGGAAACAGCAGCAGGTCACCAGAAACTCTTCTGGATAACAGATGGATGCCACTCTTAAAAATAAAGGTTCCACATAACCCTGATGCCACAGAAGAACGTTTTATTCTGTAGTTCTTCAAGCCGGGGTGCTTTAAAGAACCCAGAAACCAATAGCCTGATCTGAAGAAGAATTTTTTTTTCATCTCCAAAGAACCACCGCCAACTCAACAACGAGAAGGAGGTTCTTTGCTGAACCAAAGAACCACTGAAGAACCTTTATTTCTAAGAGTGTGGGTCGAGCAGGAGGCATCGGTGAATGTCGTATGCTTTAGCGAGAGTTTGGGGGGGTGAAAGAGTGCATTGAGCTTGTTCTTTACTCGCCGACTGAAAGCATCATCGTTGAACTACAGCTACTTCCCAACCTCATCTAGATATTTGCGGTTCAGTCCCGCCTGTTCCCTTTGATTCTCGTTCCGCGCCATTTCGATCATGTTTCTCAGCAGGTGGAAGGTGAGGTCGATGGAGATCGGAGGGTCGTCGTTCCGTTTGGAAAACTCCGTGAGATCCTCTAAGCTGTTGTCCTCGTGCGGGGAGCGCAGCTGCGCCGTGGGGAAGTGCTGGAGATGCAGGACGCCACCTGTTTTCTGCGCCCCGACGCTTCTTTGCAAATACTGAAGGAGTTTTTCGCTCAGCAGGTACGACATGGCGTCGTCTCCAGCCCTGTTTAGGAGCACGTCGTCGAGCTGGTTGCTCATGAAGCTCAGATCGCGGGGTCGACAGGTGCTCTGCGGGATGTGGGTGGTCAGTAAGACTGAAGTAATGAGCAGGACCAAAGGGACGGGCTTCATGCTGGACACAGCCGCGCGCGCTTCCTGAGGAAAACACCCAGGTGTGTTACTTCACATCAAACCAAAACTTCAATACACAACTACAGCATGCTGACAATGAAATAGTTTCAGCTGTTTTAAGTACCTATTAGTAGCATACAATGAAATAGTTTAAGCTGTTTTAAGTAGCCTACCTATTGGTAGCATAAATGACAAAACTGAGATTAGTAAACGAGTTAGGCTATGTGTATAATATTACTAAATTAAAAGTTTTAGTAGGATAAATATTAAAGTGCTTTAGGCCAAAACAAGTTATCAGTAGAAAAAAAGTTTAGTAAATAGACGTAGGCTACTACAATCGATTATAAAAATATAACAGATACCTTACACATTTTTTTTCGTTAATTACAAAATAAGTTTTTTAAATGAACGATTAGGCTAATATGTATATTCACATCTAAAATAGATTTTTGTATTATCTAATATAAAAGTATTAATATAATGCCAATATATAAAATATTAGTCGTACATCCAACAGCATGAAGAGTTAAAAGAGTTTGCAACTCGTTTATAAAAGTGCATTGCTGGTCCACGGTTTAATATGATGATCGTCATATCACGGTAAATGTATATTTGGACAAATTAAATTAAATTAATTTTAATTAAAAACGAGTAAAAAAAACCTCGTAAACTAATATTATATTAATACCGAATGTAGGCTACTCTAATAGACAGATAAACCGAATCTTGAAGAAATGTGAACAATAATCTCAATGAATAAACAATAATAATGACATTCTCGAAACTAAGCTTGAATGGCCTCAGTCAAAAAGTTGAATGGAAGTCATATAAGGTAACTTACCCGATCGTCTTCTGTTGCTTCAAAAGTACTTGTAAGGAAGAGTGTTTGCAGACAGACTGGAGTGGAGCTCCTGTAGCTCAATGGTTATATACATCACACACCGCTCTATTGACGTCAGTGCGCTGCATAAACTGCTTGTAAATGAGGAGGGAAGAGTGGAGTAAAGGTGCTGTAGATCCGAAGGACAAGGTGCGGCGATTCTTTGTCTCTCCAAAGTTTTCACTCAGAAAAGATGATATTGAAGCAAAGTCATGAACTTAGTTTCAAAAGAGAATGTATCCGGAGTTTGGAGAGCGGGTGATTAGTGAATGGCGACACTTCGAGTGTTAAATGAATGTTTTTTTTTAATGCACCTGAGCAAAGGAAGCCGAGGAGCTGCTGTCGTGATGGATTTCTGCATGGCTGGTCATTTGTGGTCAGGAGAGCAGAAGCGCGCGACGGGGACACGAGAGTCCAAGGTGCTGACTCTGACTCTGTCCAAGGTGCTGAAATCCTTCAGTACGCAGCCAGACCTCGTTGGGTCATTTATATTACAATAAAACCATTTCTTTGCATATTTCTATATTGGGTGACTATCTATCTATCTATCTATCTATCTATCTATCTATCTATCTATCTATCTATCTATCTATCTATCTATCTATCTATCTATCTATCTATCTATCTATCTATCTATCTATCTATCTATCTATCTATCTATCCATCCATCCATCCATCCATCCATCCATCCATCCATCCATCCATCCATCCATCCATCCATCCATCCATCCATCTATCTATCTATCTATCTATCTATCTATCTATCCGCCACAATAATGATAGATATTATTTAGATATTTTTTATATTTCACATCTTACATTGCAATGCGTTACATTGCTGTAAGTACACATAGAAAATTGTTGACTACTACATTATTCATTTATCAAACAGCACACAATTTTATGAAAATTTAGAAGCACATTGTTAAAACAAGCTTTCTAGAGTTACAGTCCGAGCCAAATTCCCAGTATAAGTAACCTAGATTTGAGAACTTCACTACATAATCAAGTTAAGCTCTATATGATAATACTGACATTCAGTAGTGTAAAAATACACCACATGGTCATGAATTAAAACACTTTGTGACTGTAAAATAGAACGTTTTAAAGCGTATCTGAGAAAATGTTGTTCAACAGCCAGATGCGGAGGTTTAGTCACTGTTGAGTATTGTTTCTGGCTAGCCGTCAATTCCCCAGTGACGCAGCATTAACTGGACACAGATATTTTTTTATTACATAAGCCTGACACGCTCTCTAAGGAAATTCCTAAACATGGCTTTGCCTTCCTGATCAGTGCGAACGGACGAATAATACAGCCAATATATTTCTTAATGTGATTTAATGTACTTGGAAGGGTGACAATTGGCAGATACACTAGTTATCCAGTGACAGCTTCGTCCACTCAAAAATCTGATCTGCAGACTGAAGCTGTGAATTGCAGTCAAGCTGAGGAACAGCCGCCCTACATCCTATTGGCAAGGACAGCAAAGAACAGGGTCTATTAGCTCAACATTGTGCTAGGAAAACAGTCAAATCAGGCCAAGTTTTCAGTGTCAGCTGTTTCCTTTGAAATATGGACCATCTAAAACACAATTTCCACCAGAATTCATAAACACCTTAAAGTACATGACGTGAGGATGAGTTAATAATGGGTTAACAAGGTTCAGATCTAGATAAATTGAAGGGGGGAAAAGAAACTTTTGCATTTGCTGTCTGAATTTGTCAGTTAAAAAAGAAATCAAAGAAATTCAGGGTATGAGTGATGCTTTTTATGCAGATTTGTAAAATATGCATTTTATACACATTATGCATAGCATGCTACTAAATGCCTCAGTAGAAGTCGTCACATCTGTAACTTCACATGAAGACAAAAAATGACTGGAGTCACATTTTTAAAACACAGACAGCCCTGCTAGTATTATTGCTTGTACCTTCGATAAAGCATAATTCACCATCAAAACTTTGGTAAAATAGACAAATCAACTGTATAGAATCAATGTACATTCTTTACATAATCTATAATAACAAATATTTCAACAGCATTATATCATTTTAATAAAAAGTCAGAGGTATGAATTACATTGTTGTCTACTTTGACCTTTGCAGTGTAAACTACACCTGTAAGCTTTATGGCACTATGTAAACTAGATGAGTGTTATTATATTTATTTGTTAAACTGTTAAAAAAAAACTCCTAGCAAAAAAAAAGTTCCGTGTGCGAGGTAGTTGAAGATCTGGAACATCTCTTTACATCTTATTGGCTTTCCAGGAGAGGTAAGAGTTCCAGGCAACAGCCACGATCTGAACAACCGCTAATCTGAAAAACACCAGCATGAACAATCCCTGTAGTAGAAATCATATGTGTTATGAATGTGATGCATATAAAAAAATAATACAAATCCAGGTGAAACAGACCAGCTGACTCTAGTTGTTAACCCCATTGGGGAAATTCAGGTGCCAGAAAGAGAAAGATCAAACAATGCACACACACAAATATTTGACACATTTCCCACTAAAAATAAGTGCATAATTAAAGTTTCCCGGCTTCCTTCCCTTTAATGTCCTTTCATAATGCATAATGACATGCTGCACTTTCCCGTCCCATCCGTTCTTTCTTTCTTTCCCCAGCACTGCTGGATTAGTGCCCTGTTGCAATGGGCGAATTATCATTATCAACGATCACTTGACTTTTGAGGCTAAAAGGGTTGTATTTCAAAACAGAACTTTACCTGTGGTGGAGAGGGATGAAATAAAAATTGGCAATCTGCACCGCAGGCCAAAGCTGGAGAAATAAAAACACGTTGTATTAAACAGAACAGAATTTATTGAAGAAGAAAAAAGGAGTGTCAAGTACACCACTTACATAGTAATTGGAGATCAAGGCATCCGTGTAGTCCTATTGGGATATGGAAAATGCAGAGTAAATATATGATATGAAAAAAACGCTATTTATTATAATTCCTCATACTTCAGGTTAAGGATGCAAACCACCCCTAAACTTGAAGTATTCAACTTTGGTGGGACGATAAATTAAAGTTACTTACTGGGCGATAAAATTGAATAAAACAAAATTCTATTAAAGGAAGGAGCAGATTATCAGGGCATCATAAACGTCATTGGCACTTTTGACTTGGGTCAGTAGGTAAAAACACTTATCCAACACCACAGTGTCATACTAAAAGACACTTTGAACATCTTAACAACCAGAGCAATGCTCTAGCAACCGCCCACGACACACAGTGGCAGACCACACACACATTCTTTGAGAAAACTGGGGTTATTAGTTTTAATGAATTATTTTCAGGCAAAGGATCATAACTAGGCTTAGAATTTAATATAATGAAATATATGAAGCGTTTCTGACCCGGCTGCTTGTTCCCGTCTAATATTCCCTGCAATGTTTTGAGCAAATTGACATTTCTTCAGGCATAAGCAAGAACCTTAATACCAATTTTTGATTAATATCAATTTTCATGTAATTAAAATGAATCATGCTGTTGCAAAGATCCGATCAGAACCATGGCAGCTGCTTTTACAGATTTGTCAAAGGAAACTACTAGAACAGCAGTGAATACACAATAACATTTAAATAGTATTCGGCCTGCCCCTGATGAGCCAAAACATTATGACCCAATGTGCAGTGTTGCCAGTTACTTTGAAAAAGTAATCTGATTACTGATTACTCATTTAAAAAGTAACAGTTACTTTACAGATTACTTGATTTTAAAAGTAACTAAATAAGATTACAAGTTACTTTATTAGTTACATTCAGCAGTTGCCGACAACACCACTGCGGCCTCAATATAGAAATGACAACCGTTTTTGCCAACACTCACTTTATTGGAAGTGCATTTTTAACAGTAATGTCAACAATGTATCTCCTGACATTTTAAGCTGAAATTAAAAAATATTTATTGAAATAAAAAATACTCTCCCCGAGATGCAAGAGGAAAGCAAAAATATATCTTTTTTAATTTTCTACTAATGACAATGACTAAAATAGTAACTCACAGTGACTTGTGATAAATTACTTTAATCTGATTACTGGTATGGAAATAGTAACGTGTTAGATTACTTGTTACTGGAAAAAAGTAGTCCGATTAGAGTGACGCGTTACTAAGTAACTAAGTTACTGGCATCACTACTAATATATTATTGTCCCTCCCATTGATGCCAAAACAGCGCCGACCCACCGAGGCATGGGCTCTAAAGACCACTGAAGTTGTCCTGTGGTATACGGCAACAAAACGTTTGCAGCAGATCCTTCAGGTCCTGTAGGTCGCGTGGATCAAACTTGTTGATCCAGCACGACCCGCAGATGCTCCATTGGATTGAGATCTGGGGAATTTGGAGGCCAGAGCAACATTTTCATCATGTTCCACAAACCATTTCTGAACAATGTGTGCAGTGTGCGTTATCCTGCTGAAAGAGGCCACTTCCATCAGGGAACACCATTGATGAAGGGGTGTACCTGGGCTGTGTACAATGTATAGGTGCACAAGAATGGCTGGTCCCAGGGTTCCCCAGCAGAGCATTGCCCAGAGCATCACACTCCCTCCACCAGCCTATCGTCGTCGCACAGTGCATCCTGGTGTAATCACTTTCACAGGTAGACACACACATACACGGCCGTTCACATGATGAAAAAGAAAATGGAAATCATCGGACCAGGCCACCTTCTATGTGCCCCTTGTAGGCCCTTTTGACAGTGTACAGGGGTCATCATAGGCACTCTGATTGGTCTGCAGCTGGCCATATGCAACAGAGTGCATGCACGTTTTTCTTCATTTTTTTCCTTGTTCTCTGTCCTCATGGTATGACTAAAGACGCTGGTTCCTAAACCCAGCCTAAGGGTCGCCACTAAGATTCCCTTAAAGTGTAAAAGCTCCACAACTCTGCATCAACTGCAAGTCAACACCCTCCTATCCCCGGCATATAAAAAGTCATCTGGAACACGAGGGCCCTTTCCTCTGCTAGTGTCATCTTTTGAAAGGTCATCTTAGTGAGACCGAGTGTGTAAAAGAAGCCTGTGTTAGAAACTTGTGCTCTTTCTGTTTGTACTCTTTGCCTTAACAGTTTCTAATTAAGAACGAACAAGGCGCCGGCCACCTGGGGTGAAACTACCGCGGGGCTGAGGCGTCATTATATTGTTCCCACTGAATTTGACGTCACAGGAATTTAGCCCCTGAGGAACAGAGAGAGCTTTTCATTTTTTTTGGACCGTTTTGAACACACAAAGACAGAGAACTCAACAGGGAGGCTAATATTCTTCATCTTCAGAAGTGAGCAACATCAGAGACCAGCCAAATCCTGAACACCTTGGAAACTGGCCACAAGCAGAAAGCTGTAAGCAACTGTTAACAATGATCAAACCAGAGGTTCAGAACAACCCTGAAGACTTGAATGTGCGGTGGTCTTGTCACTTCAGTATGACGTTGATCTATTATAGCACCAGGTTATAAAGCGTCAGACATCTCATGATGAGAACAATAACGAGTGGATGAGTTTTCTGTTCTAATCTAGTTTTTTTTCCGCGAGCTAATGCACACTTAACCTTTCAATATAACAACATCAAACGCTGCACGACTCTCTAGACTCACACTTGATGATGATGCTGCAGTTGGTGTCATCTGGTAAAGTTAGAGAAAGTAGTCAGCGGGGAGATGGCATTTAGCCTGACTTCACAGATTATGTAGGCAACATTAATTGTTTTAGCAGTTGTAGGTCTTTGCCAAAGTTGATTGAATTAAGATTTGAAGTGCATAAGAAATGTATTTAATTAAATATTTAATTTATATAATTATATAAAATTGTTATATTTAAAGGACTTACATTCAGTCTTTTCATAAGAATGAAGTGTGCAATTTTTTGCAGTTTAATGTGGTGCCAATACTGGCACAGAAATTACACACTTTACCTTTAAAAAGAAACTGAAAAACCATTACATTAAAATGATTAATATGTTATTACAAGTAATTATACAATAAATATTAATTATATTAACAGTGCCTGGTTTGTTCTTAAATCATATAGCCAGGACAAATATTTTAGTCATAATTTAAGTAAGTAAGTAAGGAAGGAAGGAAGGAAGGAAGGAAGGAAGGAAGGAAGGAAGGAAGGAAGGAAGGAAGGAAGGAAGGAAGGAAAAATAATACAAGAAATAAAGGAACAATATTAAAAAGGAGGAAGGAATTAGGGAGGAAGGAAGGAAAAAATACTAAAAAGGAGGAAGGAATTAAGGAAGGAAGGAGGGAAGGAATGAAGGAAAAAAGATTAAAAAGGAGGAAGGAATTAAGGAAGGAAGGAGGGAAGGAATGAAGGAAAAAAGATTAAAAAGGAGGAAGGAAGGAAGGAATATTAAAAAGGAGGGAGAAAGAAAGGAAGGAAGGAAGAAAGGAAGGGAGGAAGGAAGGAAAGAAGGAAGATTAAAAAGGCGGAAAGAAAGAAAGAAAGAAAGAAAGAAAGAAAGAAAGAAAGAAAGAAAGAAAGAAAGAAAGAAGGAAAGAAAAAGATTAAAAAGGAGGGAGGATGCAAAGAAAGAAAGAAAGGAAGGCAAAAGAAAAAGGGAGAGGAGAGGAGAGGAGATGATACTGGTCTTTAGTTTTTCAAACTGTATGATGCCAAGGAGCCCCAAATATGATGATCCGTCATGAGGGACTCCCTTAATAACAGAGATATTTATGTATGATAAAACATTTAAACTGTTAAACTGATAAATAGTAAGTGTGACATTATAAATAAAACATATTTTTTCCAGTTTTAAATTGGCTATACATATAAACCTGAAGAAGAACACTTTAATGAATAATGACTTTCCCAAAAGATGTGCGAGCAGCTCACATTAAGAACACAGTGAGCGAGATAAAGGGACTACAGTGAGACAAACTCACTGGAAACACACAGAGCACACACACTTCTGACACGTATGTGTATGGCAAACAAGGAGAGAAACGTTTAGAAATTAAACAGTTAGACTGTTCGGTAGACTTAATCCATTTTTGCTTTGTCTTTTAATTATCTGAAATTTTAGATAATTTAGAACCTTCTGGAGGACCCCCGTTTGAAAACCCCTGCTTTACATAACGGCATCAGCATCACCCAGTGAAAAATCCAGATCAGGTTCATGATTCTTTTCATTTATCAGCTGATCTGAGCTAAAGCGACGCTGGGTTGACTAACTGAAGGAGGGGTCCCTGGAGACCCCCTCTGGGTTAAGTGCCTGGGACAGCATCAGAACACCAGCTCACACATCAACTGTCCAATCCAACCTCAGATCAAACCAGTGACCTTTCCATTACTCAACCAGGACCTTAACCACTAAACAAGCACATAATGACTGCCGCTTGCTTCTGTTTAAAGGGCACTTCAGCGAGCTGCGTCTCAACCGCCATCTTCTCACTCTTCTATCACAGAATTGCCTGACCTATAGTCATTATAAACAAAGACAAACACCGTCCACAACAAACCATGGGTTAAATCAGCATCAGAGACAGTCCTACTAATACCTAGCAAGTACAAATCGCGTTTTAATGGATCGGAGGGATATTCCTTAAGTCGATTCACAGAGCAGCATCACTAAAGTTAGTGATTGGCTTTCAGCTCACATTGGCTGTTTGGGTTAATGAGCGCATTTATCATTAGCTTTCTGTCTTTTCTGGCATTTAGGTGACTGACCTTTCAGTCTCATTTTAACTCCGCCACCTTTCCTACATAAATAATAGATGATTATCAATTGCTGCGTCAACCGTTGTTCCTAGCCCATGAGTCACTCCTCCGTCCAGCCCTCCGTCCCTTCATCAGGAGAAATAATCTCGAATTGTACCGTGCCAATATAAGGATCACAGGACAGAGAGTAGACTTTCAGGACTGCCAATGGAGTTGGAATATATTTACACTGTCAGTGAGGAACTATATTACACCTGAAAATATGTGTGGAGTTTAGGAGATACAGTGAGGAAAATAACACCCTGAACACCCTGCTATTTTGCAAGTTCTCCCACTTAGAAATCATGGAGGGGTCTAAATTTGTCATTGTAGGTGCGTGTCCACTGTAAGAGACATCCAGAAATCATAAATATATTTTTTTTTTAACTATTTAAATTTTAAGTACTGTAAAATAATCCATTATGAGGAAAAAAAAAAGATTTTAACTGTCGGGCTCGTACATAAATATTTTAATGCCTGTCTGCTCGGGTCGGGTTCGGTTACTGCTCTGTCGGACGCGGGCCGGGCTCGGACAGAAAAATGCGTCCCGATCCGCACTCTACTGTAGTCAAGCTCTTTAATCAGTAGAAAACATTTGGTGCATCATTAAGAGGAAGATGCAACAAAGAAGACTTTAGACCGTTGAGCAACTAGAAGCCTGTATTAGACAAGAATGGGACAACATTCCTATTCCTAAACTTGTCTCCTCAGTCCCCAGACGTTTGCAGACTGTTATAAAAAGAAGAGGGGATGCCACACAGTGGTAAACATGGCCTCGTCCCAACTTTCTGTTTAAACTTTTATTATGTCATCTATGTTGTATTCTGAATAAAATATTGAAATTTGAAACTTTGAAAGTTTATATTTTATTTGTATTATTTTTAATTAATTTAAGTTAATTTAATTAATATGTTTAATATAAATGCTGATATTTTTTAAAGTATTATTTTGTAATAACATTTTATTATTTAAAATAAAATGTATTCATTTTAGTTATTCCAATACAACGCTAAATTATCATTATCATTTTTGGATAACATTCCAGTGTATCAAAAACATTTTTTTGACTCCAGGTTCAGCTAAAAGCACTCATCTTTGAATAACACTAGTCATCTGTGCTGTCACAATGCTAATGTTTAATCCAGGCTTGTGATGAAAACTGACCCTCTTGAGTTTGACCACATTCTCCTCCACAGTCAGTCCATTGAGTGCTCCAGATATTCCCAGGAAAGCACCCAAGAAACACGGAGCAAAGGCCACCTGTGGATATGCAAAGACCTGATTAGATCAGAGAGCACCTAATTTAACACCTTTCCCATCAAGTTAATGGAAACCTTCTTGTTCATGACACATAAATGTATATTTAATCAAGTTCAGTGTTCATAACAAATACCATTATACCGTTAATCCAGCCTAATTGTTAATTTATAGACTACTGGCGCAAATTTTTACATCTGATGAAATATGCATGTACTTGTTGAAAGCTATCAAGGAGACAATGACAGACTGATGAATCCATTTATTATTAGCACACTAGATCACAGGAATACCTTCATGTGTGGTCTCCAAAGGACATCCCAAGTAGATGTGTGACAGAAATGATCACCAAAAATGTGTCAAACTCTAAACCAGTCTAAAAGACTAAAACCAGCCCATTTGCTTTTCCTTTGACCTTTGGTATAAATTCCACAATGTTTTATATGTTATAATTTCAATAAACAAACAAAAGGAAATCCCACACACTAAAAATACTTGCAACAATCAGAAACTTTTTATTAGCAACGTTTCGGTCTCATGACCGTCAGCAGGCATATATATATCGGTCCGAAATGCATATATCGTGAGACCGAAATGTTGCTAATAAAAAGTTTCTGATTTATTGCAAGTATTTTTAGTGTGTGGGATTTCCTTTTGTTTGTTTATTGAGATTTTTGGAATCTGGGTATCCTTCGTCCTACGCACCTACCTATTAGTTACAGGTGTGCAATGGTAATTGTGCACTAATACGTTATAATTTGAAATGGTGATTGTACTACATTTTATTTGGAAGCGACATTACATTTTTCACACTTGCTTATAGATATAAGCTATTGAACATGCTGGCATTTCCTGCTACTGTCTGTTGAAATCTTTGGCTGATAGCTAATTGATAAACCAAATGACTTCAACATCTGAGGATCTTTTTTGAAAAACATCTTTTACTTTTTTAGGTTTATGCAGCCAGTGTAAGACCATCAAGAAAACACAATTTAATATCCAGAGACGGAAAAAAACACACACACAACTTCTCGCTGGCCATATGGGCTTTTAGAAATTTAGAAAGTGGGTCTCTAAAAATAGCCCTAGAATCTCTTTTCTGAATAAATGTGGGAGAGCAAGCTGGCGTTGTAAGCGCTGTTGTTTGGGTGTAATCCGGTGATGGGGAGAGGGCCTGTCTTGCGTGCCTTTGTCCGCTTCATCCTGTACATTCATTCCACCAATCATGTAAACAATGACTTATGCAAACACTCATTTGTTTGACTGCCTATCAGGGGATGGATTACTTGACATGCATGAAGGGAGAGCTCAGATGGGATACCCAAAAGGGATAAAGCACGAAGCAGCTCTTATAATAAATCTTAAAATAAATAGCAGCTCCTAAGCACTTCACATGTGTTTGCAGACTCCCCAAAAGAGACACAACAGTCAGCTCTGAGGACAACTTTCCACGGGTCTATTTATAACTAAGAGAGGAAAGACAATTTGTAACATACTGAATGTGGAGATCTGTTTTACTTTTGGTCTGCTGTGTTAATTTTATTATTAATAAATGGGGGAATGACATGTCATATATGACTGCAGATCATCTGAATGAGCATCAACAATGTTATGGAAATTGCTGAACCTCTCATTTAAAAGTATTATATATTTTATTATTGTTAATATTAATAATAATATATTACAAAACACTTTCAAATAAATTATTTCTACAGTACCGTGTGAATGTGGAAACATGCTCATTAAGACTGCTTTTATTTGATCATAAATACAGAAGAAAAAAACTGTAATATTGTGAAATATTATTACAATTTAAAATAATGGTTTTCTATTTTAATAAACTTTAAAATATAGTTTATTCCAAGATGATAAAGCTGAATTTTCATTACTCCACTCTTCAATGTCACACGATCCTTCAGAAATCGACCGGTACTTTATATATACACAGTATTTATGCCGTTATTGTACATGTAAATTGATTTAAAAAAAAGTGCATCCCTGCTGCCGTGTGTTCCTCAGGCACCTAGCCATCCACGTGATGTAAAGAAAACGTGATTCATCAGACCAGGCCACCTTCTTCCATTGCTCCGTGGTCCAGTTCTGATGCTCACGTCGCATGCCCACTGTTGGCGCTTTCGGCAGCGGACAGGGGTCAGCATAGGCACTCTGACTGGTGTGTAGCTATGCAGCACCATACACAACAAACTGCGATGCACTGTGTATTCTGACACTTTTTTATCAGAACTAGCATTAACTTCTTGAGCAATTTGAGCTACAGGAGCTCGTCTGTTTGATCAGACCACACAGGCCAGCCTTCTCTCCCTACGTGCATTAATGAGTCTTGGCCCACTTCTTTGGACCACTTTTGATCGATATTGACCACTGCAGACCGGGAACACCCCACACGAGAAGCTGTTTTGGAGATGCTCTGACCAAGTCACCATCACAGTTAAGCTTTATGCCTTACCCTTGCCCATTTTGCCTGCTTCTAATACATCAACTTTGAGGACAAAATGTTCACTTGCTGCCTAATATATCCCACCTACTAACAGGTGCCGTGATGGAGATAAACAGTGTCACCTTTCATAATGTTATGCCCGATCGGTGTGGTAAATAATCGGTTGTTGTTGTCTAGTTATGTCTGCCACAAATGTTTATTAATACCCAAGATATTAATACCATTTAGATCTTACACACATGCAAAACATTGCTCACCTGGTCAGCTAGCATTTTCTTCAGAGCTGCACTCTTAGTACCACCAGTAACAAATTTGTCCAGCACCTTGTACCATCCACCGACCACTGGACCCTTCAAAACACAGAAAACTTCATTAAATATGTGTAGCACATTAAAAAATTCAAACACGTCAGTAAACAATCATGAACACAAGCTTAGAACATTGAGACCGTGCCAGTGGTTTCATTTGTTTATGACGTGATTACGAAAACAGCGGGCTGTAATTAGCTCCAATCCTCTGTGAATTAATGAGCTTACTTTTTTATTTCCCAGTGTGGTTTCAGTCTGGGCCTGATTAGCAAACTGATCAATAAATGTGTCAAACAGCGTCTACCGGGGGTGTTTCAGTCAACGGTGACAACTGAATTCTTCGGTAAATCTCTCTTTTAATGCAATTATAATTTGTGGTTCAGCAGCATTGATGTAAAATCACCCATCAATGCTAAATTATGCATATGGGCGTCTTTAACAAACATCTGTGCGCTTTTTTTTTATGCCCAGTGAGAATATAACAGCTGTACGCTATCTTTCTGCATTCTTTCCTGTCCTTTTAGCAAAACAAAGGACGCCATATGACACATAAAATGATTAATGCTAAGCTTGTGCGTAATTTGGTGGATCTGGCAATAAGAACAGAGCCTACAACCATAAAATGGCAACAGAAAATAAGCCCATGACAAATGCAATATAATTACAGTCAATGGACAGAAAATCTTTCACAGATTTCATTTCAGGAGATGCAGGACAAGTTTTACCTTAAGTTCTGACCTATGGTTCACACTTATATTCGAACAGCAGTTCTTACTGCACTAATAATAACAACTGAGGTCTGATGTTTAAAAGGCTCAGACTTGTAAAAGCTTTGAATCATACAGGCCATTTGCAGATTATCCTCAAGTCATTTGAACAGAACAAGTGCATTAATGCTGTGTGTGTGTGTGTGTGTGTGTGTATGTGTGTGTGTGTGTGTGAGTGAGAGAGAGTGTAAGAGGAGAGAGAGAGAGAGAGAGAGAGAGAGAGAGAGAGAGAGAGAGAGAGAGAGGGGAAGGGAAGAGCAGGATGCTCAATATGTCAATCACTGTGTGCAGTTATGCAGCTCCATTACCTGTTCCAACAAATGACTCCCTACACAATACATTATTACAATATGGCCATAACACAACTGACATTTTGAAACAAATGTGTCATCATTATTTTTTTGTCTTTGTGAAATTGTATTATTATTTAACGTAAAAATCTCATCTGACTACATCTGGAAGTTGTTTTTAATTCTAGTTTGAAACATTGAGTGCTTGAGAATGAAACAAAAAACGTTCCTTTTTTTGTTTGCAAGGATAGTATGGCTTTAAATCTTTAACAGTCATACCATCATTTAACATTTATAGCAAAAAAAAAAAGATCAAGTGTACATTTTGTTCAGTTTTTCCCCCAACTTTTTACTTTTAAATGTGTTAACATTAAGCAAAGACATTTATGCTGTTTCAAAAGATGCCTATTTCTTTTGAACTTTCCAGGGGGAAAATGTATCTGTGGGTCCTTATCACAATAAGGACATTTTTGGTATGTCAGAATATTTTATTTACCTTCAGAGAATGATACCCATGAAAGGCTTTTAAAACTCTTGTGGTCTAATGTTTAAATAACACCAATCTACAGTTGCAAAGCAGGAGGATCTCAAGAGAAACACATGCAAATGAAACAGAATCACAGGAGACTTACGACGAAGAAGAAGCCAATGCTCATCATCTTGGCTGTGCGTTTCACGCTGTGATTGGCCAGTCCACGGCGCTCAATCAGCTGCTGGGAGATGACATCACCCACACCCACTAGAGAGCCTGGAAGAGAGGGAGAAAGAGAGGGTGCCAGTCAGGCATCTGTTTGCCCCCACTGCCCAGCGTGAAGGCCTGCACTCAGGTAATTACGCCAAAGAGAAGTGACAGGAAAGACTCTTTCAGATTTTTGCTGCCCCATTCACTCCATACCGACTGAGAGAAGAGAGGCTAAATGATAACAGAAAGAAGTTGTAAAGGATAATAAATCCTGACTTTTTGACCTTTAGCCTATCATTTACACCAAGTTTAGGGTCAGTAAAAAAGAAATTAGCATTATGATTCAGAAAAAGATGCATTAATTCAACTGATAGAGTGACAGTAAAGAAAGGCATTAATAATGTTACAAAATATTTTTTATCTGAAATAAATGCTGTTCTTTTGAACTTTCAAAGAATCAAAGAAATAAAGAATCCAGAAAAAAAATGGATTACACAACTTTTTTCAACATTGAAGATCAACAAATCTGCGTATAAGACTGATTTCTGAAGGATCATGTGACACTGGAGTAATGATGCTAAACAAAAATAAGCCTTCCCACCACAGTAATACACTTCATTTTAAAATTATATAAAAATAGAAAACAATTATTTAAATTGTAAAAAAAAAAACTTCAAGATATTACTGCAGCCTAGGTGAGCATAAGAGACTTCTTGCAAACCACACTCTTTGTTTAATAGCGTACATAATATTACAATCTTTAATAATCTTTAGCTCATTAAGTATATGGGTTTCTACCATGTAGTGACTTGATTACATACATTTATTCTTCTACAATTATTCATTAATAAATATATAAATATAACCATAGAGAACTCAAATTAACCGAGATCATAACTATAGTAAAACGAAGACGCAAAGAATCCATCCAGTCACTCCACAATGACCTTTAAATGTCATATTGTAAATTTCACGTTGCATCGAGACCCCCTTAGGAACCCCACAGGAGGTTGTTTCCTAATAGCAGGGACAGATGTTATCCTGTAAAACACGATTAGTCAGATAAGCCACGAAACATATTTCTGAAATCACTTTGGAAACATTTTAATCCACTGCAAACTTAGAAACTAATACCAAACCCACATTTATTAATCAAAATGTTTCAAAGGTTCCACAATGTGTCCTGACGCAAGGTATATTTGCAAACCCTTTTCCTATTACAAACCAACTGGAAAAGCCTTCAGTCTTTAGTGCTGTCCATTTGCACTATGATGCATGCATAAATTCATCTCAAGCACAGTATTGGCCAAAAGTGATGCCCAACCTATAGGAAAATTAGCTTCTTCCCACATTATTCACGTGTTCTACGTTCTTATTGTATCATTTGTAATGTCGCAATAAAACATACCAAATTGTATAGTGAGTATAGCATATTGTGTAATTTTGACCAGACAAGCTTGCACTCATTATTCCCAGCCTATAATTCAATAAATCACTATGTGGCCGGTATTGTTACTTTGCAGGTTTTATAGAAAATAGCCAGACGGAAGGAGCTGGAAGATGAAAATAAATAAATAAATAAATAAATAAATAAATAAATAAATAAATAAATAAATAAATAAATAAATAAATAAATAAATAAAATATAAAAAATATCAAAATAAAACAAAATTGCCTGAATGCCTTTTCTGACCACCTTATAACAGCTTCTAAAGACTTGAATAAGACCTCCAACCCAAAGTTAATCTCAAACTGTAACCAAGGCTGGATTGAGAGGTTGTGTACCAGTAATGAACCCACTAGTTTTATCTACTGCAAAAAACATTTGCCAAAGAAAATAAGGTCTGGAATGTGAAAGATTGAATTCTGAATTCTGCAACCCGAGAAGTTGAAATTGAACAACCTAGCATTGGATGGTGTCAGATATGTTCGCAGAATTCAAACGGAGTGTTTTAATACCAAATGAATGCATAGTGTCAGATAACCCTTAAGTGAAACAGCAAGGGGAAACATATTGGTACTGAGGATGCATGTCTGCAGCAGGTGTTGGAAAGATCTACAAAGTTGCAAATCAACCAGTAGAAATCCTTCTGAACACAATGAAGTATGGAGGATCTGTTGAGAGAGCAAATGTGTATTTTCCAACATGAAAATAATCCCAAACACACAGCGAGTGCAAAAAAGTTGAGCACATTAAAAGTGTTAAAGCTTAGCATTTTGATATCTTCAAGTGGCTTCTTTAGTCCCCTCCCCTGACCTTAAAGTCATTGTAAATCTTTGGGAAACTGTAAACATAAATTGTGAAAAATCATGCAGGTCTTCCATTGAAGCTTAACTTTGGGAAGATTTTGGAATTGAAATGGAGTCAAGCATGGAATGTATAAAGTTTAGTGAGTCAGCTGTAATCAAAAGGAAGAAAGGACCAGTAAAATATTTTAAAAATCTGATTATATCATTGCCAGTTTATGTATTTATATGCCCATTTAATTATTATGGAGTTTGCCTGTTTTGTCAAATAATTTTTTCATTAATCAAGTTTATTGTATTCTTTTTTTCCAATATAACACTTTTCATATTTTGATTGTTTGGTTGAACCTGAAGTGTAAAAGCACATATCCCCTCCGGACACTGGCCACTACTCTCTGTGTGTGTGTTTGTGTGTGTGTGTGTGTGTGTTCATCCATTCATCCATGAGGAAACACTGAATGAACAAAAGCTGTTGAATATGAGTGATGGAAAGCTTAAGATAGACAGCAGCTCATCACATTCTCCCCATTTTCACACACACTGTGTGCCAATCACATTGACAGAGCTGTTTCCCTCTAACTCCTGGAAATGTCACAGGTCTCCTTTCTCTTCACACACTCTTCGATCGTCTGCAGAGCCATGCATTATGCATGAGTGCATAAACTGAGACCTCACTGGATATTGACATGTATCGCAAACCCAAAATGAATACAAACCTCAATAAAAGAAACAAAACCAATAGAACCCATCACAAAAGAGAATTCTGTTCTTTCCCCCCACACATGCCCGTGTGGATCGTGACTCTGAGACCATTCAGTTCAACTAATATAACGTAACTAATATAACTGTATATATTTACACAGTACTGTGCAAAGGTCTAAGGCACGTTAGTATTTTCACACTCACAAAAAGTGTTTAGCCAGTTATTTATATATTTCGCTGTAATGTGTCAGTAGGAAACATCAGTTTATCAATTTCCAAACATTCCTTTTGACATTCATTGTAATAAACCAGGGAGATTTTTGTATGCACAATGAGTCTGACAACAGCCGGTATGCTCCACACGGAGATCTGATGTCACCATCATCAAATCCGTCTGTGATTACATGAAAAAAATGGCGACAGACTGAGGGCCCTATTTTACTGATCTGAGCACATGGTCTGAAGTGCATGCCTCAGGTGCATTCAGGATGTCCAAATCCACGTTTGCTAGTATAACGATGGAAAAAACGGTCCAGACTCATAATTAGTCACGGGTGTGTTTTGGGCGTAATGTTCAATAAACGCTGAGTCTCATATTGGATTCGCTATTTACATGGTGGAATTTGCAAGCGAAAAGACTGAACACTTCTCCAAAGAGGAATCCTTTTATTTTTAATAATTATAGATATTGTGCAATAAGCAGTGTAAACACGTTGTGCACCCGTCTATAGGCACATATTACTAACGTGCATTTTAAATAATACACAAAAATATTGCACTATTGACTTTAGACCAGGTTTTTGTTGGTCAATGGCGCAGTCGGTTTCATTTGCCTCAAAATAGCAATAGTACCGTTAGTAGATTATTTATACACCACTAAAAACATAGTTATGTATATTATATTGCATTACTGTCAATAGATCTTTATAAATACTACGCATTGCACCTTTAAATGCAAAGGGTGGTCATCAAATACTTATTCGATTTAGTTAATATAAGCTATTTGATCAATAAAATATATTTATGAAATTATTTTTGAAAGCATAAACAATTTCAATTTTTGTTAACTGAAAATGATTTATAATCAATTTTAACACAAATTGTAACAACGCAATATAAAACCCTTTGGGTAAAATTTATTTTGAAAGTTACTTGCTATTTAAATTACTGGCATGGCATATGATGTACTATAGTTATATTCTACAGGCATATCATAGTACTGAATTGTATAAAACATAAATATTACAGTACCTGAATGAAAAAGGTAAAGTATGCAAAAGTATATAAAAATAAACTCTGATGCAATAGAACCTAAATGAGGTGGATCGACCTCTGATAAGTGAGGTCACTGTTCAAAACGTGGCGAGCTGGAGAGAAGCCGCTTTTGTACACAGCATGCCATTGCAGGAGGGCGGTGTGAGATGAAATGCCTTGGAGAGGAGGATGCTGGGAACTCTGGTCTCGCTCCAGAAGGTTGTTAACGGGCACAGCGGGGTGATCCACCAACAGAAAGACTGTGTCATGCTCTCACTCAACCCCACACAAACACAGCAGACGATGCCTTTTCTGATCAGTGAGAGAAACACGCTGGACTGTCCGATTGCATTTTACAAGCACCGGCCTTGTGCTCCACCGCAAACACCGTGACTCAGTGTTATGACATGACTAAGAGTACACAGGCACTGGACTGATGGTACCAGCAGTGGGTTTGTGACACTAACACTGCTTCTTCAGAATTACCACTGAGTTCACAGAAAGCCCAGAGTAAGCTGGTTTAAGCCAGTCAGTGATGCTCCATCTTACATACTAGCATATGACTAACTTAAGCTCATTTAAATAGTTACAAAACGTATAAAGCTGCTGTCACTTTAAGGCTGAATGCACGGATCCAGTACACTGATACACATCTGATATTCTCCAACTGTTTACCTTCACTTAAGACATAATCAACTTAGTTTATGTGAATACTCGCCAAAATGAACATTTTGACATCCGTTTTCTTCCATTTTGTTATAAACTATAAATCAATGTTCAAAAAATACTGTGAAATTATTGAACTTCACGTGACCCTACAAGAGTGATTTCTGAAAGGCTTTCTGCAAAAACCCAAACTAAAAAATCATCCACTGACTTTCAAAGCTGCTACAGAAATGTCTTTCGACCTTGATAGAAATGTAGAGGAGTAAAAAGTATGATATTTGTCTTTCAAATGTAGTGAAGTTTAAGTCATAAGTTGCCAGGAAAAAATAATAAGTAAAGTACAGATACTCAAAAAGTGTACTTAAGTACAGTACTCAAGTAAATGTACTTAGTAACTGTCCACCTATGGATTAGGACACTATCTGAAGAAAATAATATAAAAAAGATATACAACAGCCATTATAACAGGTTTTTTATTATTATAGGCATTAGTATTAGACTGCTATTTGAAGCAGATAATATTGGCAATTATTTTCCCCAATACTAACAATACCTAACAGCAAAAACAGGGAAAATATGCTAGGGAATAAACTATCTATACCTAAACCTATATAGCATTCAAAGAATTCTTATCTTTGTTATTTGTTATCGCTTATGCTAAATTTTGTGAATATTAAAATAACTGTTTAGTATAATTCAAACGTAATTTATTCCTGTGATGACACCTGATTTGCTATTTTCAAGCTATTATCAATGTTATAAACAGTTACACTGCATATTTTAGTGGATTTTAGTGGCAATGATAAAAAATGTTCAGGAATATTTGAATTTTTTTTTTTATATATTATATATATATATATATATATATATATATATATATATATATATATATATATATATATATATATATATATATATATATATATATATAATATTATATATATAAAGGTATCAGTTATTTGACTGCTATTGAAAGCATTAGGACTGTTTTAAAGAAATAAAACAGACCTTTATATAAACCATTGACCATTATCTCGATTATCATCCATAACAAAAATACAAAACATAAATCTTCCAGAATTTCTCTCTATATTGATGTGTGCCTAATGAAAACACAACTATAAAAATTCAAGCTGTTTACAATGACAACAATGTTTCCACATCAATACCCCCTGATTTCTAAACACTCATTACGCTTCACCTTGACTGGCTAAATTGCAGGATCCTTTAAAAAAAATGACTCTGCAGCCAAATACAGAACTGCCAGGGAGGAGAAATGGAGCAACAACACATAAAAAAAAAATTGCAACTGCCTTTAAATTTAGAGGACAGCTGCTTCCTCACACTTGCCCAAATATCATGGTTTACAAAGGACATTCTGCCTTAACGACAGAGCCCAGCGAGGCAACGTATCCCCTTTTAAGTGACCTAACCTTTTCATAAAATGTCAAGGAAAGACTAATAATCCAGTATAGCAGACTGAAAAGAGCCAGAAACCTTTGCCATGCTTTTACTGGGTCATCTTATCAAAACAGCACCGGCTTATTGATCATGGTAGAGAGAACCAGGCAGACAGGAGGGCAGGGGTTGAGTGAGAGCTAACAGCATGTTGTGAGGCGATAATAAACACTTATGTTTTCCATTTCTTGGTTGAACTTGACGTTAACAGATTGAGAAGCACAGAAGAGTAAACTCTTAAAACATCTGTTAAGAACAGCCTGTCCTGGGAAGACCGTTTCTCATTTGCGTTCATCTTTGCAACATGCAAACAGGTGCTTGAAAAAAACATTCCAAGTCTCTGATTACAAAAAACAACAAGAAAACAGCAATTTCATAGGGAAACAATGTCCATTTATCTATATTAGCAAAGACGACGACCCCAGACAAACATAAACACGGTTGTTTGCCACTACGCTGTGCCAAATAAAATGCAATTTACCACACACTCAGGTGCAATCTGGCCTGTACCTCGTGCCAACTGGAGTATGGCACTCATCTATGCTAAATGCATCTCGAAATATGCTGATGTCAGCACAACACTTCCCACCGTCTGTCCTTGAGGGAGAGTCTCAGAGGAAGAACAGCCCTGATTGACGCATCTTGTGCTTAGTGAAATTATCTGTGATCAATTTGGCAGGGACCTGCACGTTCTCCGCGGGGACCAGCGGCAGGCTACGGCAACTCTACCCATTTAGCTGATGAGACCGGTGTGACATGGCTTACTTGGGCTACAGTAAACACATTCAAGCCCTATTCGCTCAGATTTGCCCTCTTTGGATGACATTGATTTTTTTCGGTTCTACATTTAGCACAGATTATGGGGTTAATGCATTGCTAATGACTTGAAAACGGAAATGTAGCGCCTTCATCCCCTCCATTCATTCATTTATTCATTCGCTCATTAATCTCTTCCTCTTCACATCTGTACCTGTTATAAATAAATCCATCTATCACTTCAACCAAGTGCATCGGTTAAAGCTGAAGTGTGTAATTTCTGAGCCACTAGTGGCAAATAAACAATGGGTATAGTCTATTGGATTTAAAGAAAACTTGCATACAACAGCCATTGTAAGTCAACAAGACCGAAAGTGCATATGAAGTTTGCCATTTGGGACAGGGCCAATTAATGTTTTTACATACCCTCACACACCCTAGGCCCTATCATACACCCGGGGTAGTGCAACGTCAGGCGTGACAAGTGTTTTTTGCTAGTTTCAGCCCGATGCAGTTTCCTTATTTTCACTTCCAGCACCACGTTGTTTAAATGGCAAATGCTCCCACGCCCATCTGTTCGTCCTCGGGCACGCTGGTCTGAAAATGAGTGTGTTTAGGCACATTGTTGGTGTGTTGCTATTTCGAAGAACTGAAAACGAAAACGGCGTGTTTTTTGTATTATTTAAAGGACACGTTAGTAATTCACAACACGCATACACTCTGTTTATTACACACGCAGCAGTACACAAACATTTTCATTTTAAAAATAAAAGATTCCTCTCTGGAGAAGCTTTCAGTCTTCCCGCTGGGAAAAACTGCCTTGTAAATAGCGGATCTGCCATGGTGCAAGTGCAACAGTCTTTTAAAGGGAATGGGAGATGAGACTCTGATTGGTTTATTGCACGTTATGCCCAAAACACACCCATGACTCATTAAGAGACTAAGGCTACGTCTACACTAATCCGGATAAATTTAAAAACGGAGTTTTCATCTAAAAATGCTGCGCGTCCACACTATCATTTCCAAGACGCTTCGACTTGCGTCATTTCCTCAACTCGTTTATATACTCATTTTGCGACAATGTCGAGAAAAGGCACTGAGTTTTTTAACAGTATGTACAAACTGACATTAATATTTAACAAGGCTGTCAAAACAGAAAGCATCCAAAACAACTGCTGTACAATGTCGTTCCCCATCTTGGCTGAACTGGTCATATGACTGCATCACATGACTAAAAATGCGTCATCGTATTAAAAAGCCTCCGTTTTCACAGTCCACACTACTACGCGAAGACGGCATTTTCAAATTTATCCGCTCTGGAGAGCGTTTTCAAAACGATACGTTTTCATTGACTTAAAACGCTGTCTCAGTGTGGACGGGAGGCCAAAACGGAGAGATAATATACGTTTTCAAATGAAAACGTATTAGTGTGGACATGGCCTAAGGCAGTGGTTCCTAAACCTGTCCTGGAGGACCCCCAGCACTGCACATTTTGCATGTTTCCCTCATTAGACACACCTGATCCAACTCATCAGCTCATTAGTAGAGATAGCAAGACCTAAAGTGGGTGTGTCTGATTAGGGAGACATACAAAATGTGCAGTACTGGGGGTCCTCCAGGACAGGTTTAGGAAACACTGGCCTAAGGTACAACCCTTTTGGACCATGCGCCTGGCGTGCTGACAGTTTTTTCCATCATTAAACTAGCAAAGGTGCACCTGCGCCATGCGCTTCAGAATAGGGCCCCTGTTTGCATTTATTGCGTGATGCTTTGGTCCCTGCTGTGTGCGTTTGTGTGTTTTGAAGGAGACGTGACTTTGGAGACGCTCAGAAGGGAGGGGACCTTTTGTTTTCAAAGCTAACTTGATATTGCTAGCCTCTCCGAAAATCACCTACCCTACCTTTAAGTTCAGTCTAAGTCAGGGGTGTCCAATCCTGATCCTGGAGGGCCACTGTCCTGTAAAGTTTAGCTTTAACCCCAGTTAAACAAACCTGAACCAGCTAATCAAGGTGTTTTTAGGGATACTAGAAACTTCTAGGCAGGTGTGTTAAGATAAGTTGGAGCTAAACTCTGCAGGATTGTGGCCCTCCAGGACAGAGTTTGGACACCCCTAGTCTAAGCGAACATCAATTCATCATTTCACAGAAAGTGACTGAAGACTGCTGACAATTCATCTTTGCCATCACAGAAATATATTAAAATAGAAAACAAATAATAAATTTCTTATTTTAATAATTCACAGTATTGCTGTTTTACTGTATTTTTGATCAGACAAATGCAGCTTTGGTGCACATAAGAGATTATATATAAAGAATAGGCCCCCTATATTATTTTACATTATTTTATGTTAAATATTTGTGTATTAATATTATAATAATAATAATATTAGTTTACAATATTTGACATTATTTTAATCATATATATATATATATAACCTCGCCCTAAACTCATGTCATTGGTTGGGCTGGTTGGGACTCAAACAACCAACAAATACACTCTGTACATTAAACTGGCTTATGAACAAAACTACGCCTATTTTAACATGAAAACTTAACCTTGAACTTCCATCTCACTCATGTCTTTCACCTTGCCCGAGAATGCCAAGTTTTATTGCATTCGATTTATTGGAAGGTAAGATCACGTCCCTTGGTCTGTGAATAAGCGCTGGGGCACTCGACTGAGAAAACATCCAGATATTATTTAATTTTGAAATAACCCCGCTTCCCTCTCATTTAAAGCATCTTGCTGTCTAATATTAAACCTATACCCATAGGGCTAAAGTTTCTATAAATATTAGATCCCTCCCTGTTGTGGAAAACAAAGGCGATGAATCATAGCTTATGTCTGTAATCTTGATTACATAAACTTGCATCCTCAATCGCGCTGCGACACGAGGCCACTGGTGATTTTAAGCATTTTGGCCAAGTTGTTAATGGCAGCCAAGCACTAATTCATCCTAATGCTACAGTTGGAATGACTCAGTACACCCAACAGCTTGTTTAAACATGCTCATTCAATAACAATAAAATGTACTGTCATTACCCTCATTTTGTTAAAACGAGGTGAAGAGATTCCTGTCAAACGTGTCTGATTAGTTAATCACACATGAAATTAAAGCTGAAGTGTGTGATTTCAGAACTACAGCGACACCAAAAGGGAACTGTAAAAACAGTGACTGTTTTCAAATGAACTATTCAAACAAAATGCATTTATTAATAAGTCTTACGTGAAAAAAAGCATGTCAAATATTTCAGAAGACTTCCAGAACAAGACATTTCCCTATTGCTTGGTTTCAATATAAAAAAACAGCCTTTTTGAACTGAACTCGAGTTCTGAAAAGATTAGTATGTTTCCATTGTACAACTCAGATCACAAAGGGCAAAGAAAGTTTGATTTCATCATCTGAAATGCTTTAATCAACATTCAGACAAAAAGAAAGTCTCCAGAACAACCTGGACTTCAACCATTAATATGTTGTTTTGTTCTGCCATCTTCTGGTACAATAATGTAATTGCAGCAGTATATATATATATATAAATGATAATAATAATAACCAGTGACGGGGCTTTTTTTTTATTAAATCAAAATTAATAAATACATTTAAATTTAATAGCATTTAAATTAAAAACAATAGTTAAAATAACCAAACCAACATCCCCTTAAAGGGACAGTTAAAAACAAAAATCAGCCCATGATTTACTCACCCTCAACTAATCCTAGGTGTATACAACATTCTTCTGTCAGACGAATACAATCGGAGCTATATTAAAAAACGTCGTGCTAATCCTTAGCATTGTAAAGGCAGCCTAAAATTTGAAGCCCAAAAAACTGAATCCATCCATTATAAAATAAACCACACAGCTCTGGGAGGTTAATAAAAGTCTTCTAAATCGAAGCAATGCGTGTGTGTAAGAAAAATATTAATATTTAATATGTTATAAAGTAAATTATATAGGTTTTCCCAGACCGCCTTCCATATTCAATTTATGCGAGAGGTGTTACACCTTCTTTGTTGAGTTGAATACAGAAGACAGTCTGGTGGAAGCTATATATTTACTTTATAAAGTTTTAAATATGGATTTATTTCTTACACAAACCTATCGATTTGCTTCAGAAGGAGCTGTGTGGATTACTTTTATAATTGATGGATGTACTTTTTTTGGGCCTCAAATTTTTGGCTGCCATTATAACGCTTGGATTAGCAGGAGATTTTTTAATACAAGTCTGATTTTATTCATCTGAAAGAAGAATGTCATATAAACCAAGGATGGCTTAAGAGTGAGTTAATGATGGGGTAATTTTCATTTTTGGGTGTGCTATCACTTTAATCTATACTTCCCCCTGTAAAAACCACAATGACAAAGTTCAAGCAAACAGCGAAGCAGACTGTTGCAGGGAAGGGTTTCTGTTGTTTATATGGCTGATCTATTATTGATGCTCAGAAACAATCCTGCTGTTTAGAAGTGATAGTGCTAATAGGAAGGGTAAATATTTAACCAATAGCATCTGAGACAGAGTTGACCTAAAAGGAAATTGGGAACATCAAATACAGGGCAAAAAGAAAGAGTGGTCAGGACATAAAAGTTGGAGAGTTTGTAGGGAAGAATACAGCGCCTCTTACCAGCAGTTATAATCTGCACTGTCCATGGACGTTTGGCTATCAGCCCCTGATAAGATCTCCAAAGACCCGCCATGGGACAAAGTCTAAGATAAACACAAGACCACTGAAATTAATGAAAACTGCTGCAGAAACACTGAATAACTAACTTGAGCAATAGCTAAATTAGGATGTGTAATATAAATGTCAGTGTCTCAATTATTGGAAGAAAAATATTCAAACAAATATTTTTATTTTTTTTATTTATAAAATGACAAATATTTTATCATTTCTATTACCAAAGGATTTGCAGCGATTGCTTGCGTCCAGTTAAAACTGCAAATTAAGAACAGTGGGAAAAAAGAGAAAAGTCTAATTATTAAGAAATCTAAGAATGCAAGTTCCGATTGGAGGAGCGTGCACTAATATTTTAAGTCCCACTCTTTTGCCTTGACTCAAGGACACGCCTACAATAGGGGCCAAATCATGAATATTCATGTTACTCCAACCCCTGGAACAGTTTTTCACGAGAACTGGATTTACACTGTTCCCAACCTTAATAATCTGCCTTGAGCATCAATGATTTAATGAAGTCCCGGTGCATTCCGACAGTGATGTGAGACCTATGCGCGAGACGCGCGCTTTGGCTGAAAAATGTCGCGTGCAGTACGCGTCATACATCAAGAAAGAAAAAGTTTACACATACGGATAAGGACAAATCTGTTTCTTACTTTTACATACACAACTAAGAATGTCTCATCCACTGTACATATGTATTTTCCTATGTGTCATTAAATTTCGTCCAACAGTCTTCCCTCAAATGCATTATAACGAATCTTTTGTAATTGCATTTAATTTATGACTCTTGTACAGACAGTTTTAACCGGTACGAAGGCTTATGTTAGACAGAAGTGTAGTCCTACCTTGTCACGAAAAACTGTTGTACAGTGAGTGTCAGAGATGTTGACGATGCCGAAATTAAAGCGGTATGACTGATGCTATTTCAAGATAGTTCAAAGAGGACGGAAAGTGACTTCAAAAGATGTAGCTGAAGTTTAACCCCACACTCTTGATTAAGTATCGTTTGTATGTCTTTCTTCAGGACAACTTGATGGGTGTTTGACAATTCATTTTAACCCAAAGCAATCAATATAGCGTGATCTATGAGCGTGATGCTTGAGTGTGCAGCGTGAAGCAAGCAAATTAAAACGGAACATGTTTCAAAATAAAAGTCTAGTAGTGAAATTAAAATGGGTTTGTTCCCGTTTTAAAACGAAGAGTTTAATTCTTGAATTACAATAAAAATCAGAACAATTAATCTAAAAATCATGATGTACAGCAAAAATACATTTTTAGTTTTTAAACTGATATTTTATTTTGAAAAATAAAGAGCTTCCGAAAAATTACGGACAAGGCACACGGGCCATGCAAACTTTAAATGAATAAAGAATAAAATAAAAAAATGAGGCACAAGATATTTTATTGCGCTTTTTATATAGACACAAAAATGTTCAACATAAGTGGAATGGCTTGCAGCACTGGAGGTCAGTTTGAAGCTTGTAAACAGATAAACCAGGGTAATCATACATACACAACAAAATCATTAAGTACACATCTCTAGAGAGAGAAAAGGGGAGACATAAAATGTGTCCTAATAACAATGTTGCTAATGTGGTAAAGTCTGAAATCCATAATATTTGGTTATGCGTTATTTATTAGAATAACATAACCAAACCATTAAACCACGGTATACAAACCAAAAGGCAGTTCCTATTAGGAAACACACCAAAACACAAACACAACAAAAAATAACATTACATGAAGGGTCCTGAGACAAAGACGTCAATTTCAAGTACATTTTGTCAAGTGGGACCAAATAAACAATTTTTTTGTAAAATTCTACACTAAAATTCTAAGTGCTTCACCGGTTGCAGTATTGGCACTACCACTACAACTATAATCAGGCTTAAAAAAAAAAAAAAAACGACATGTAACAGGGAACGTTCAGAAGCACACATTTTGCTCTCTCTTGGTTTAATTGCTGCTAAAAGACCTCCCAAATGTTCTTAAATAATTTTCTCTGAACTTTTGTCATTGCAAATTAATCCGTCACTGCCTCTTATCAATCAGGCATGACAACTAATGAAAAATAAATATACATTTATCTACATTAACTTTACAATTCAAGTATATAACAGAAAATGGCTGCAACATAAACTATAACCCTGACTTTGTTCCCCTCTGTGACAATATAGTGCTAAATAGTAAAACCAATGATGAGATGAAAATTATTCATTTGGTGGTAAATTTAAATTTCCCATTAACAAAATTCATTTCCCCACGTTTACATACACAAGCACCACCAAGTAAACTGATATATTGATTATCAGCCTTCAAAATACCAATCAAAAGAAATGCAGATTAAACAATAGACGTATTGTTTATGAGTAGAATTGCATCATTGTAGTAAACAATGATGTCCGAACCAAATCCTCAAATTTTCAACTTTGAGCAAGGGCTACTATTCAAGGTAGTAACATCTCTGCACGGTTTTAGCAAAGCTGCAATATTTAAAGGCAGGTTAAACTAAAGCTGAAAAAAACGTAGACGGATGAATATATTTCTTTCACTTATGATAATGTCAATTTGGTCAAGCACTTCAAATACACATGTATGCCACATAAACAAAAGAATGTCAAGACACCATGAAATCAGCTAACAAACGTTGAGTTTGTAATGTTTGCAATCAATTATACATACTGCGTTCTACACAGAATATTCTGTATACTCATACTACTAAAAAATAGTACAAGTTTGGTAGTATGCCATTTCAAACACATTATTGAACAAACTGTGTTTTGTCTTTAATATACCACTCCATTTCTTTGTTCAGAGAGTAATGAAAATCTGCTTATTGTGATGGTCATGTCCGCACTAAGGAAAGCTAATGAGAAGTAATCTCCAATGTTTGGGGGTCCGTTGATGCTTTGACCTGTATTGAGCATGGGCACACATGTAGCACACAGTATTGCAAAAACCAGTAGCAAGAGAAAGCTAAGGCTTATGCTTAAATAGGGCAGGGCATTGGGTCCACAATCATGAGATTAAGTGCTTAAAAGTTCCCTTCTCCGATGCATGCAGACAGAGTTGCTCACATACACGTCTCGATGAAATTCAGTAGTCCATCCCCTCATCACTTTCATACCAGTCTGATGGAGCATCAGTGCCAAAGTAACGGTCCCCAAAATTACCTGCAAAATAATTGCTTTGGATTACAAGATACTGAATGTTCCCCTTTCTCCCTTTGTTTTTGCCAATCAAGAACTCTTACCAATCCCTGGAATGATGTGAAACTCATCATTGACGTTCTTGTCCACAGCAGTGGTGATGATGCGCACTTTGGGAAAGGCGTAGGCCACTGAGTGAACGCCCATCTCCGCCATAAGCAGAGAGAGCAGGAAGATCTTATCCTCCTGGACATCATGATCCTGTAACAGATGAGTTTACATATATACACATATACATACATACACACACCGATATCAGGCATAACATTATGAAGGTGAAGTGAATAACACTGATTATCTTTCATCACGGCACCTGTTAGTAAGTGGGATATATTAGGCAGCAAGTGAACATTTTGTCCTCAAAGTTGATCTGTTAGAAGCAGGAAAAATGAGCAAGAGTCAGGATTTGAGCGAGTTTGACAAGGTCCAAATTGTGATGGCTGTTCCCAGTCTGCAGTTGTCTATATCTATCAAAAGTGGTCGACAGGGTCATGGGCGCCAAGACTCATTGATGCACGCGGAGAGCAAAGGCTGGCCCATGTGTTCCGATCAAACAGACGAGCTACTGTAGCTCAAATTGCTCAAGTTAATGCCTTTTCTGATAGAAAGGTGTTAGAATACACAGTGCATCAAAGTTTGTTCCGTATGGGGCTGCATAGCTATAGACCAGTACGGGTGCCCATGCTGACCCCTGTGCCAACAGTGGGCATGTGGGCATCAGAACTGAACCTCAGACCAATGGAAAAAGATGGCCTGGACTGATGAATATTATATATTATATATTATATATATATGTGGCTACCTAGTACAACATATCATCTATCTACCTACCTACCTACTTACCTATCTATCTTTTATAAATGTGCAACATATCTATATATTCCCAAGTAGCCATGTTGATGACAGAAGTATTCAACAAAGGCCAGACAGACCTTTTTAAACACCCATGTCCTATGTCAACTTTGTACTCACAAAAAGGAGCAATTTGGCCAGGATTGTTTGCTTTTTATGCAAGAGAGCGGTCAAAGATCATTCAGAAAAGTGATTGTGTGGGGTATCCATTTAAACCGAACAGTACAAAGCAACAGGACTTGTTGACATTTATCTTGGACATCTTAAAAGCTGGGCTTAAAAGGATATATATATATATCCTTTTATATAGCCATCACTCCTCTACTATGCAAAAAAAGGTTTTTTGTTTTTTTTTATACAATGAAAAGCACTATGACCTTTGTGTCTGCTAAAGTGACTTACAAGTAAGACTCTGACAGCCATGAGAGCTGCCGCCCCTGTTGACACGGTGCTGTCCATCAGGATGACGTAGTCCTCACTGAGCTCCTTGGGCAGACGCAGGTAATGGAGCTTTGGAGGAAATTAGACCATAATAAGACAGATTTGTAGACTGAGCAGAGATTTATGTGCCATTAGGTAATACACTAAACATGCAAAACAGATTGAGACGTCAAGTAATTTGAGAGTGGTTTTTGCACTGAGACTTCCTTCTAAATTTAAAAAAGGACATGAGATGAACTTGAAGATCAAATATTTGGAAATGGGTGATATAGCTAAAAAGTTAATGGGAAAAAAAGAATATTTTTAAGCCTTTTTGCAGCATGTAAATATAGAATCTGTATATTCGGTGCCTAAAATGAACACAGCAAAGCCAAATGGGATTAAAAAAATAAAATACATTTATTTTGAAAAATTGGTGTTAGCGAGTAAATGAAATGGTGTCAAAATGTGGTATCGAAATTGGGATAGAGAATTATGAATTTTCACTGGTATCTTTACTGCCTGTTTTTGCTTGTTTCATGGTCGGTACATTTATCTGAAGTCATCAGCCATTGGCTGGTGTGGCTAAAAGTTGTACTCTCAAATGTATCAGTAAAAATCTTGAAATAATGTTTTGCACTAAAATGAACATAAGAATTATTTTAAGTTTACTAAAATTACTTAAACAAAAAATAAATATTTTTATAAACACATACAAATATGACAAGCACATAAAATGACTAAAACTAAAATTAAAACCCGAAACCTAAACATAATATATAAATCTAAAGAGAACATACAGCTAGAGGGAGCAGTACGCCATACATTTACAAAACAATCCATCAGCGTCAGCACAGTTTATCATGTATATCATGACGCGTTACAAATCAGGTTAAATACATTATACAACAGGCGCAGATCCCAAATCTGACAAACCACAGAAGTGAAGCAGACCGTGACCCGAACAGTAGGCTATGAGTTAATCACATGCTCTGTCTTACCAAGGCTGAGAACACAAGGGCAAATGATAACGCAGACATTTTTTGATCAGAGCTTGTGTATAGACATGTGTGTCAGTTGGATGGGTGAAGATGTGATACCTCAGGCTCTCCTGTGTCATGATTGGTCTGGATGAGGATCTTTCCGAGTCGAATGTCCTTACAAACAGCCATCAAGGCCTGTTCCATGGTCTCTCCTGCCCGTAGAATGGACACACCAGTGATCTATCAAACAAATACACAAGAACAAACACTGGTATAAAAGTACTGCCATTTAGAGAATACAGATAGCAACTAATGAATAGTTAAATTCATATTATTAATTATCTTTGATTTTTAGATTTTTAGTTAAATTAAAAATTATTTTATTTTATTTAATACAATTTTTATTTTTTTTATTTTTAGGTAATCATTTTAGTGCTTCAATTTTCAAATTATTTCCGTTTATTGCCAAGGCAACATTTCTAAAAAAATTCAGTAACTAATATTTATATTTTTTTCAGCTTTATTTCAATGAACAGAAAAGTTTTTAATAGCTTTAGGGTGTGTTCACACTTGTAGTTTGGTTCTCTTAGTTACTTTGGTCCAGACCAAAAAAAGAAACCAATAGATATAGTCCTGGTTTGCTTAGCGTTCACTGTCATTGTGACAAGCAGGGCGGGCGAGATCCGCAAGAGAGTGGCGCGAGGTCGGTGGCTTGATTGCAGATGAGCGTCATCTGCAAGTCACACCGGTCTCGAATCCTCTCACGGATAAAAGGAGAAGTGATGACATGAAAGGACGACGAGAGAGGACCAGGCCTGGATTTTATGTTGTTTTGTTTACGGCTTATCATGTGTATACGCAGCAGTTGTCCGCGAGGAGGACGTTTTTACTTTCAGTTTGTTTATTTATTAAAGTTTGTTGAACGGTCGCCGATTCCCGCCTTCATCTTCCCATATCTATGAACTTTGTTACGGTCCCATTTCACACCAAACCTAGAAAAAAAAAGAAAAAAAAACCGCCAGCTTTTATGTATATTTTGTGACGGAACTTGTCGAACACACAAAACAATGCCATGCGCTGGCCTAAATGCTTTCGTTGTATGTGCGTAGCCTTCATATGATGGTATTTTGACCAGCTGAGAACTCGTGAAGAGCTTATAAAATGTGCAAAGATGTCAAAACAGCGGCAGGAATCCCTCCGTCCCACACACAAACGAAGATATGCTACCAAGAGACTGTTATGATGCCTGTACCAAACTGAACAGGTGAAAAAAACAGGTATGCTTGACAATTCTGTCCTTCTTAGGGCTGCATATTGTGACATGTCCTTTTTTTTTTGTTTAAATGTCTGTGTTGCGTTCATATTTCACTCTACTGCACCAAAGTTCGACCATCATCTGGTCTCGGTCCGTTTGTTTGGTGCGCAGATGCCAGTGTTCACACTTATTCAGATGAACCGCATTAACAGAGCAAACGTGTGAACCAAGTGTGTGAACATACCGTTAGTTAACAATAATAACTTTGATTTGATCTAGTCATTTTTATATAAATAAACAAACCCTTTTCCCGCTCAGCCTCTTCCCTTCATATACAGTTCCTTGAGGAGTTTCAACAGACACCGGCTAGAGAGAAGAGGAAATAAGAATCAATGATGGAACTAACTAGCACTATAATCTTAAATGAAGACTTGCATCACTTCACACCATCAAATTTTTATTTGTCCATGGGGGTGCTACCTGACACGTGTATGCATCACTGTATGATGACCAATTTCCAGAGCTCGTAATATCAGGTTTAAAAGCCGGTAGTTGGTCATTAATGGCGGTCCACTCACCTTCAGCGGCAGAAAGGACAGGGCGTGCTCTATGAGAAGCCTCATTAATCTCTTTGAATAGAAAATAAATTCATCCCGACTGGTTTCTTTATTCCTGGGGGCACAGGGGACACAGTCAATAATACACAACAGAGATGATGTGAGTTTTGGAGGAGAGGATGATACTGTAAACAGGAACTACAGGTCTGAGAGTTCAGATAAAGTGAGAAAACTATCCTTATTTTATTTTAATTACTCAGTTACAAATCATCAGTTGCTTAAAATGTACAAATACAACTCAATCTCAAGTCCATCTCACAATGATACATTTTTTTGCTCTCTATTTACACTTCTACTAGAGTAACCAAAGGTGTACACTAAAGAGTACAGTGGTGATCAGTTTGTTAATGTGATGAGACGTGTACCATGAAGTAATGCCAACAAGTCTTTCTATTATTATGTTGGCTTTGCTAGGTGTAGCACACTAGGGCAGAATGAGCCACAAACTAAATTAAACTGATGAGCCGATTCTTTTAATGAATCACTTAAACCACTTTTAATGAGACTCAAAGTTTGAATCAGTCACATGAATCCTCATTGACACATGAACATCTGACACACTTACTGAACTACACATTTTTACTTTCAGTAAGATGTCTAACTTGACATTAAATTGTGTTTTGTGAAACATAAATTAGTATAATTTGTACTAATTGTATATCACATGACAATATGTGAAGATACACATCTTCAAGTTATTTTTTTCATATTATATGTTAATAAAAAAAGAAAACAAACCATAAATTTACCCCGCCAAACAAAATTATAAATGTTGAAAAGTTGTGTTGATTAATAATTTTGATGGAAATCATGTTTTTTTCTTTTTTTTTTCTTTGATTAATAGAAAAGTTATTTGTGCAAGAAATATTTTTTAATATTATAAATGTCAAAAGTTTCCTTACTGAATAAAATACATTTCATAAAAGTATTAATTTCTTTAAGAAATATTACGGACTCAAACTTTTGAACGGAACTGTAAATAAACAAACAATATATTAAAAAAAAGAAACCTCCAAATTGAAGTACTTATGTAATATTACACAAGTACTGGAGTATTCACAAGAACGGTGAACTCATACCTGATAATAGTGTGCATTCCTCTGACCTGTGGGGTGCTCTCCATGACGCTCAGAGTCTTGGGTAGAGGTTGACCCTGATGGGCAGATGCCAGGGCTGATCTATACGGCACATGGATGAGAGATGTAAACACTCCTTTTTTTTTACGTGTTGCAAACAAAAAGTAACACCACACGTTTCGTTTATGGCAAAGAGACAAATATAATCATATTTGACTTTTTCCCAGTGTAAAAATGGTTTGAAAAGCGAGCTTGAAGTGTTATGGTAGCAGATCAAGGTAGAGTTAAGGCCAATTCACTTCAAGTCAGAATTTCAATAATAAATGCATTTTAAACCAATAAGGTATTACCAAGGGTTATGTGTTGGCTTATTATAGCTAGTTTCTAAGTAGAAGGAGCAGTATGATAAGTATGTGCATCATCTATATAACTGACAGACTTGGTGTGAATGGGCCTTTAAATTAGAAGCAGGCAGAAGTGAGGATATTGCAACCAAAGATCTAATGTACAAAAAGATCAGTTCACCTAAAAATTACATCTACATGTCTTTCCAAACACACATGACTTACTTTCTTCACAAAAGAGAAGAAAGTCATACTCGTGGGAGAGTAAATGACAGTTATAATTTTAGGGTAAACTACTTTTTGCAGTGAAATAATGGGATCTGAAATAAAACCAACAAGATGGTTTAGGGCTAAACCTACAATAAATTGCTTTGTTCAATTGATTTGTTTAAAATTACAATATTGTAAATGCGGAAAAACTAATCAAGGACTGAGAGAGCCACCACTGCCCGCTACAATAATCAGATAAGAAAGAAAAATGACTCATTAATATATTTAGCTGCTAAATTTCCATCATCGTGGCTGCCAGTTTCACCAAAACTCAGCCCACAGTCCACTTTCAGCTGTGCCCGAAATCACATCATCTCTTGAGTAGGTACTTATTTTGACCAAGTAATTACTTCAAGACCACAAAAAAAGTATTTTATATAATGTGAATGTGTATAGCAGGGATGGGCATGATTAATCAACGATCAATAGTTGATCGCTAAGAATTTCGTCAATCACGTTAATTTCCTCTCGATTAATCAAATGCATTTTTTTTAAATGCAGGTTTTAGTGCGAGTCTTGAAGCAATTAAGAATCGAGAATAAGAATACGAGAGCACGTGCATGCTGGAGAACCGATGCCTATTTTTCAAGCGACACGTGTGTTGAAAGCATTTCCAAGCAAAATAGAAAATGTTATTTTGACACGAACGCACATTAAAAAAAATGACATTTTGATGTTTGAAAGTCTCTAGGTTAACATAAATGCAGATATATGCATAATTATAATAAAAAAAACAATTATCGATTTTGAAATATTGCACCTGTTACAGAACAAAATATTCGGCTTCTTTGCTGTATCAGTAGTCTATATATTTATGTTTAATATGAAGTATAGGCCTTCCCTGTACATCAATAGCAGCAGCAGCAGCAACACCGCGTCAGACACGCTTCTCATGTGCAAAGACATTAAAACGCAACGCAGAAACGCATAGGCACGTGATATGTTCGGTTTGGCTAACTGAACGTAGTTTACTATCTGCCACAAGTTGATCTTGTAATAAAGGTCTCATCGAGGAAAAACACGCTGCATTTTTGTATTCATTGCATTTTTGAATTATAAAAGTTAAATAATACATTTTATTATAAAAAATATTAATGATTAATTGATCGTTAATTCTCCCGACGATCGACTAAGAACGTTTAATCGAATGCCCATCCCTAGTGTATAGTATAAATGTATCATGTATCTGGACGTACTGTATTCGCCATGTTATCATTATAATGTGACCTACTAGCGTCAGTAATGTCCCAATTGGGATAGTAAAGTGTCATGCACATTTCAGAATCTCACTGGAAGAATAGGTCACCCGGGTACTTTTTACCCACTCTTTTATGAGTAATGTGAATTCGGACATACTTCTTTTATCACATACTGTTTTTCGCCTACTATATATAGTATGGAAGTATGCGATTTCGGATGCAGCCACCATGTCCTAACCAGAAGCGATATAAAGTGTGTTCAGCAACAAAAAATTATCTACACTGAACACAAAACTGCTGAGCAGATTGACACAATGATAACCAATCAGAAGTTTTAAGGAGCAGGATTTTGGACCAATTAAATTTCATTGTGGGTGTGGCTATCTAGGCAAAATGTCACAAAAATAGAAAACAAGAGGCAGAATGTCCAGTCGCTGTTGAGACTGGTTAGGACACTGTGATAGATTGACAGTGAGAATGTTATTTGCACATTCTGAAAAGATGAAGTTGAGTTAAACATACACAAGCAAGTTGAAAAAAAATTCAAACAATAATAGTAAAATTGTTACTAAAGGAGCAGAACATGGTTTTATAAAGTGAGGAAGGATTGCAGAGGACGGATTAAAGAAAAAAAAATGAAGGAAACATAAAAAAGAAAAGGCGAGAGGATGCAAGAGTTTATCCTCACATATCCCAGCGGAGTTTCCTCTGAAGAAGGGAATAAATGATCATTGGGAGATGATGACAAGACAGAGAAAAGAGAGAGAGAGGGAGGGGGAGAAAAGAACACGACCTGATTAAAGTCTATACGGAACAGATGGGACAGATCACAGCCAAGATGAGCTCAGGTCTGGGTAGTATGTCAGTGGTTTTCAGCTGAAATGCTGCTGCTGGCCTGAATAAAATGATAAAATGACTGCAGACGTCTGAATAGAGACTATGTAATCATGGAATTTGCGAGCTGCACAGTACCTAAAGAGAAAAACCACTGAAATAGGCCCATCCCGTGTTAGAAACAGCATCAAAATAACAGTGGAGGTGGAGACAAAAGGTGCACCGCGAAGCTATGGTGTTTTTCCTCACAAAACTATTTTTTGTCATCACATAATTTTTTCCTTAACAGGTCCATTTTGTGTCCAGGAAGGATGCATCAAATTGTTCAAAAGTGACAGGCTTTTTATTTTATTTTTTTTAAACAATTTTTTTTATTTTCTATTTAATCAAAGATTCCTGAAATATGCATCACAAAAATATTAAAGCAGCCCAACTGTTTTTAAACAGATTATAAGAAATGTTTTATCAGCACCACATCAGCATAATAGATTTCTTTAGACCAATGAGATTACAATGTGGGCGGAGCTGTGTATCAACAACATTTCATTTGTTCAGTGTAGTCGTGTGTATCCAACACCATTGCTTGAGCTAGGCTTTTCCTTTTGTCTCTGTTTGCATCTCTGAAGGTTTGAGGGAAAGAAAGGACAGATGAAGCACAAGTTTAAAGAATGAAGGAAAGATAGATGGAAGGGAATGAGGGGAAAAGCAGCCATACCTCACTGTGATTTCACGCTGGGATGGTTAGAGCAATCGGTTGAGGGTTTAGCAAGTATTTTCATTACAAACACACACAAGGAGGAGAAGAATACAAAAAGAAAAGAAAAAAAGACAAACTCATGAAATGAGATATTCACTCAGAAAAAGCCATTCCAAACAGTCAGCCTCTCCATGGTATACTGGAAAATATTTCATGGCAATATCAGCTATACTTGAACCCTACACTTAAGCTGATACAAATCACATTCTTGCTGTTTTAATATACATTTACGTTTCTCGTATTTACAGTGAGGAAAATAAGTATTTAAACACCCTGCTATTTTGCAAGATCTCCCACTTTGAAATCATGGAGGGGTCTGAAATTGCAGACTTGCATATTATTGCAGCTGTATCATACAAATAAATAGTTAAAAAAAATCATACAATGTAATTTCTGGATTTTTTTTTTTTTTAAGATTATGTCTCTCACAGTGGACATGCACCTACGATGACAATTTCAGACTTCTCCATGATTTCCAAGTGGGAGAGCAAAATAGCAGGGTGTTCAAATACTTATTTTCCTCACTGTACATCATCACAAATCAAATCTTTATCAGCGCGGCCATGTACAGCAGACTGACCATATACCACATATACAGACAATACATTTTCCATAGGTTTGAGGTTACAAATTTACTTTGAAAAGGGTATTTTTTGAATTAAAAGAACTTTTCTTTTTCCTACTGTGAATGTAAATCAAAATGCTTTTTCAAAATAACGCAGACCTCTAATCTAACCTCTATTGGATGAGAAACACAATGCGGGCCCCATGGCTTTAGAGCACGATATCTTTTGTACAAAAGCACATGGTTCATTAGTCTTAAAGATCATTCCTCACTGTGACTGATCGAGTGAAGAAGAGAAAAGCATTTTCCAACTCAGGACTTTATTTAGCAGGCCAGACAAGAAAAGGATTACATTTCAAAGAGGCTCTAAGCCCATTTTGTGGAATACATCTGTAGTCAGTACATGCACGTGATCACTCACCAAACGTTCATTAGTGTTAACATCTTTGTCTTGCTAATAATTACCTTGTTAGACACCTAAAGTCAACACAAAATCAAAATTGACTTTACATTTGCCTTCCTAACGCACATCTGCTGGTTTGGCTGAATATTGTCTGAATGATTTATCAGAGCATGTAAAAAGTGGATAGTGCTAAAGACCCCCTGTGGTGAAAATCAAGTTTTTAAATGTTGTTTAAATGTTGTCAGTGGTGGTTTTAATATGCTTTAAGACAAACCATGTGCAAATTCACAAGTTAATTGCTGAGTATTGCCTGTTGTGGAGTATTTTCACCTTGAAACGGCAGTGAACCTAAAGACATTTTTGAAAACAACGGTGTTTCGTACATCACAAAATACCATGTAACCAATCACGTCAACAGGCGGACCGGCTTTAGCATATCATAAACCACTGCGAAGCAGGGGAGCCTCAAGGAGAAGCGCCAGGTTATCCTGGTACATTTTTCGTGTACATTCATGTATGTACAAAATTATGTACATTTAGCAATATCGCTGGTGAATTATGTATATGATGTATATTACAATGTTACGATGAATTACATGCCTTTCTCTACTAATGTTCTAAGTTGTTCAAAGCATTTAGCTGTTGATTTTTAGAAGGCAGCTGTCTGACTCAGATGGCGAACGGGAACATGGTTTTTGTAACATTAGCAACACAATATTAGCTGTTGGATAACGTAGTCAAGCCCAAGGCTAATTGTATTAATTACCGTTATGTAATTACACCGTTATTTTTTAACGGTAAATTATACCGTTACACAAGCAATACAGTGAAGGTGACCGAGTGAATCTCTGAGCTAGTGTGAGTGAGTGGAGGCGGGGCTATTTTGCATATTCAGTGAGCTGCTATTCTAAATGAAGCAAGGGTTTAGAGTTACATTCATGCTTTTTTAAGGAATGAAGACTTTTTTTAACAGGAAAAAAAAACTTTTAAATGTGTCATTTTGGTGATCAAAGAGGAGTTTTAAGGGATAAAATTATTGGCTACAGGGGGACTCAAACCAACAACCAAACAGCTATTTAGGTACAATTTAAATACATTCATAACTGGTCCAGGCTTTATTCTGGAACAAAATGTCCACTTTTAGATATAACAAGGTCATAATTTCAACATGTTAGAAGTGACATTACAGAATTGTACAGGTTGCAAATGAAATCATGTTGATGTTTCGTGGACGGTCATAAACTATGAGGAAAGAATCCGAATGATTCTAAATGTCCAGAAAGTAAGGGGAAGGCGGTTTGTAAAATGAAGATCAAGATTACTGGCCAGGCCGTTTCTTATTTTAACCAACAGGCATGCAATTTAGAACAATATATCTTGTATCATCGGTACAGTATGGCCACCAGAGGGCAAACTATACTTATACCATGAGCACATTATACTTATACCATGGCATGGGATTTATATGCACATGCATGCAACATTTGAGTGTATATATATTAGGAGCATGTGGATCATCTAGCAGGGATAATAACATGCATGTTGACCAGTCTCAGCACTTTAATAAGCACAGACCAACTAACCACTCACTCAATGTCGATCAAACAACAGATGAGAATGAGGAGCCATTTTTGACGTACCTTTTCCAGTTGACTGTGGACATGCTGAACAATCAGATCCAAGGCTACAAAGTTTTCTCCACCTGGGGAAACATTTTTTAATGGTATAGTTTTTCAATGTATATAATGACTTAAATAATTAATTCAAATGCACGTTGTACTTTAAAAGTTGAATTTATAAACTAGGGATATTTTATAGTTTATGCATTTAATTGCTATATCACCACCAAAAGCTATACACATGGTGATAATGAGAAAAATATTTCTAAGATCATTTTATGTAAAAAATAAATAATAAAATAATTTAATCATCAAATTATGTATTAATCAAAATTTCGGAATAAAATACCACTAAAACATGCTCAATTGTCAAGACCGGTGGGCGTTTTGCTGTTTGGAAATTTGCAAAATTCACCTACCTCTTGGGACCACAATATCTGCAACCTGCACAGTGGGTTCGATATACTGTTCGAACGCTGGCTTGACAAATTTGTTGTACTGTTTAATGACTCCTCCAATGTCACGCCCTCGATCCGTGATGTCCCTTTTCAGACGCCTGACCAGCCGGATATCAGAGTCGGTGTCTACAAACACTTTCATGTCTAGCAGCTGAAGAGCACACAGACAGAAATACAATACAAAAATGTTAAAAACTGTGTGACAGCTACAAAAAAACGAAAAGGACAAAAAAGTTAGGACTGCAAAGAACAAATACTTCGATAATTATAATCCTAAATGAAACCAGCTTTTGACTATGTGCATTCTGGTGCACTTTTAAGGGTTTAATATAAAGTGTCCCTGTGCTTCGGATAAAGGGAAACATGTTTCCACCATAGTTCATTGATGGTTTCTAGAGCTTTTATTTGGTCCTATGAGTCCAGGTTTGAGCCTGTGTGATGCTCTGGGCAATGTTCTGCTGTGTCCGGTCATTCATGTGGACGTAATCAGGAGTGGAGCTAAACTCTGCAACGCATTGGCCCTCCAGGTGAAGATTTATCTGAATAACCCTGATCTATGGGATGTGCTGGACCAACAAGCTCGACCCACTGCGGCTCCACCTTACAACCTGCAAGACTTGAAGGATATGCTGCTAACGTCTTGTTGCCAGATACACAAGACAACTTTAAAGGTGTTGTAAAGTCCATGCCTTGGTGGGTCAGGACCAAAAGTATCATAATTTCATAATGTTCTGGCTCATCATGTAAAACCTTATTATCCTCTGGTCCAAAGTGAAATTATTTTGCAAGGCAGGCAAAATCTGTCCAGGACCTACTACTGTCTCTCCTCAACGGTTTCTGTTACTGAAAACACGCATAAGATATTTCAACGCAGCAAAGTGATAGGATGTTTTAAAAAGCGGCTCAGCAGAGTAAAAGTCAGGATCTATCAAAGCACTGTAGTGGAGCGTGACGCCAACTAGCCAAGACGTACTGCTGGTGCTGATGCTGAAAATGAATATCATTCAGTGAGCCGACAAGATACGGCAAAGGCATTAAATTTCAAGATAACGATAAACAATCCAACACCCTAAAACAGCGGTGCCAGCAGCTCTGCCAGCACGGCGAAGTATAACTTATAAGACTGTGTGCAGGCATGCAAGAAACACATATGAATTTGGAAAAAGGTCAAGTGTATATCAAGTTGTAAAGGACAGGAAGTCATTGCTCATCTTTCCTGAACGAAGTTCTCTCAAATTAAATAATGGATGTGAGCGGTCACTGTATTCACAGAGATCTACCATGAAAACCCTGACCTATTCTAGCCGACAGATGCAAAAAGGTCTACCGTTTGTTGAGTTTCATTCGTTCTGCGGCACGCCTGCTGCATGGTGCTCATAAATCACATCAGGATGAACTGCTTTGCCAATACGTTCACAATAAGTCCTATTTTAATTTGTATAGATTTCCGGACACGTCGCACAGGGAAGAATCGAAACCCGGCAATGGGAACCGTCAACGCTGCCGTAAATAAACGCCGCCTATTCACTTCCTGTAGCCAGTCTGTACCTTCACCATTAAAGAGAGAAAAGAATCAGTCATCTTCATTGTGTGAGGAAAACAACCGGATGCAGGAGGAATAGGACACAAGGAGAGGAAAGTCCTTGTGCAGTTTTATTAGGAATGCGATTTTATAAACCTGATCTTCTTCAACCAGAGGTGTAGTTGCTCCCCTTAATGATAGAAGAGACAACTAAAACTCATTATCTAACCATTTACCAGTATTCATGTATATTCAGGACTGTAGAGAGACAGAGATGGTAATGTAGAAGGGAGAGGGAATCTCATCTTCCTGGCCGTTTTGTGGGAATGAGGTCCATTACTCAGAGACAAGACACACCAGAATGTGTGAAATTTACAGGATCATTTCACTCTGAATTAAACAAAAAAAATAAAAATAATTTGGGGTGCTTTCACACTGGCAGTTTAGTTCGAAACAGGGCATGATTCATATGAAAAATTGCTAATGTGAAAGCCGTCATGCCCGGGTGTGCACTGGGGTACCGAACCCGAGACTACCTGAAGAAGGTGGCTGCACTCGAACTGTGGCATGGTTCTTGTGAAAGCAACACACTCGGCTGCGCACTTGTTCAGGAAGGAAAGTAACCAGCGCATGCGAATAATAAACATGTAAGGGATGATAGTGTTGATGATTTACATTGGATACGAGCGAGAAGTGTAATTGTGCACAGTGAGTACAATCAGGACGGCAAATAAATGGCAATCCGCTGTCTCCATTTGCAAGCAGCAGAAAGCCACATTCATGCAACACACATACAGTAAACCCAATTGTTGATTACTCAGTCCCGTAACATAATGATAATGAAGCCTACTTTATAGGTCTTACGCGTGTGGAATGACATTAGGGTGAGTCATTAATGACATTAATTTCATTTGTGGGTGAACTAACCCTTTAACTACATAAATGTTATACACTACCATTTAAGTTTGGAGTCAGTAAATAATATTACGTTGCAAAAAGATTACTTTTTCAAATAACTGATGTCCTTTGAACTTTCTATTCATCAAAGAATCCTGAAAAAAAAAAACTCTATATTTTTGATCAGATCAATACAGCCTTTTAAATATGTTTAATGAAAAAACTTTGGTCATTCAGCATCCATCACTAACCTGTGGGAATATATAATACCCTAATACTCCCTCATCTCTTCCTATCATTATACATCTCTTTTCATTTGACCTTCTACACATCCATTTTTCCCTCTCTGCTTTATGACTCCCATGATGCTCTTCTATATATCAGGCTATGACGCTTTCCATTATTCTTCCCCTCTTTCCATCTTCAAGAATCAAGTCCCTTTGTGATATCACAAACCACACTTAAAGATTATATCGGACACTTTCATATAATGTCCAGGGTGACAAGTTTAATATGTGGCTTACCTTTAAAAGCTCCTTGTTGGCAAAAGCCAAGATTCCCTCGAATATCACAACGTTGGCCCCATAGACGGTTTTCTGCACAGAGGATCATAAACAGAATATTAAATGACCAGGAATAAAATAACATAAATTTGTAATCTAATCAATCACACGATATGGCAATTAATTAATCAAATTAAATGCTAATAAATCATTAATTACATCAAATTAAATCAAGTTCAAGTTACATTTTTTTATAGAGAACCGTATACACACATGCAAATATTTCTCAAAAATATGCATGCATGTGCATGTATATATGTATGTGTGTGTATTCAAATATACATAATTATACACCATACACACACATATGTGAACACAATTTCATTTTGGATGTGATTAATCACAATTAAACATTTGACAGCCCTAATTATGATTATAATATAATGAAATGTAAAAATGCATTGATACATTTTTCAATTATGGTATATAATTAATCAATTATACTGAGCTTTTTTTAATATAAAACCTGGTTTATACCCCTAACTGATCAAATGATCCAAAACTATATATGGTATAATGTAAACAAAACACCCAGAAAATGCCTTGGAGTGCTTGATCTGGACTACAACTATATATTTATTTATTTTTTACTTTAAATGATGTTAATAAATAGAGGCAGTGCTGGGACAGACTGTGGAAGTGTGCAGTGATGCATTTCCTCCATGCTCCCCTGCTTCAGAATGAGGGGAACCCTGATGGTGTCATGATCCCATTAAGACAGATGCACTACCACGAGGCTTCTCGTCAATGGTCACTCAGTCTGTATTGATCAGCACACGCAACCTGTATATGCCACAGAGGCAGAAATCTCCCTTTATCGCTCATAAACATTACGACCCATTTATGGAGAAATTAAACCTTAATTTTAGAAAGACGATAAAAGCAGCACAGTCCCTAAATAATCATGTCTGCAGTTCTGAACTGAGTAATTAAAGTGCAGTGGTTTAACTGGTACTGCTTTATTTCTATCAGGCATGCACTTGCAAGTTGCCTAAAAAATAAATGCAAACATTGTACAAAGTTGTAATCAGTGATTGACTACAGTCTATTTGGGTTGGGGGGGGGGGGGGGGGGGGGGGAAGAGGGGGAGAGGGGGAGAGAGAGGGGGAGAGAGAGAGAGAGAGAGAGAGAGAGAGAGAGAGAGATAATATATATTATTGTTAGAACCCCTATAATATACGAGGTAAATTAAATCGATACAGAGATAACCATATAACAATCGGTTTTACACAGTAAATCCATCTAAATTAGCATAAATATGCAGGAAAAATATTTGATGTTATTTACGTTACAGTAATGTTCTTCTGCCACAATGTGGCATCAAGGAACTAGAACATATACTAATTGAACAATTATATTGCATTGTTGCATAATATAAAGCAATAAAGCACAAGTAATTTATTGAATTGCTAAAAAACATTCTTCTATCCCAGCTTAATATGCAAAGACAAAATGTAAGACAAATGCTTGTAACCCAAGTGCAATTTTACTTGGTGATGCAGAAACTAGTTTTATTTTGTAGGGGAAAACGGTCATCAGTAGTATGGATGAGTCTATATAGTCTCATGCATACTTAACCAGGCAATCACACACTGCTTACCCACTCCTTGCGACGGTTGTGGGTGGTGAAGTCGTACACTGGCACTTTGATGCTCTTGCCCTTTTTCAGTTTCCTCAACACAGTTACCAGCAGCTCAAAATCAAAGGCATCAGGATGATCAAAGTTGTACTCGTTTCTGGCTGCCAACTCCTGCTCCTCTTTACTCAAAACCTGCAAGTCAGCAAGAAAAGGAAGATAAAAATACACTAACACTAAAGCCCAAAGCACACTTCGACTGCCTGCTTTCTTAAACAGTCCACATGACAATTTTTGTCATCAGGAGGAAAGTCTGCAGACATCTGTAGACACTGTCTGTCAATGTTTGTGTCCACGTGGATGGTGCGTGTACAACAGTGCATGTGCGAGTGACTGGAGCACTTGAAAACAAAGCTCACTAGATGCGCACGTGCCGAAAGCTTCTTTTCGCGTTCATGGCCAAAGGTGTATACTACAAAACGCTTGGCTCACAGTGGAGTGATGGAGCGGAACGCAGAAAATGAAGTATTCCCAGGCCTTAAAGATTACATTTTTAGGGTACTAGTGCCAAGTAGAATTCCCTCCACCGAGAAAAACTAATTGATTGATTGAACCACTTAATTAGACCAATAATAGGCTGAAGAATGTGCCATTAAATCAAAAAAGGATTGATGAGTAGACTTCATAGGGTTTCAGCACATCCAACAAGGGCAGGAGCAAATTATATTAATGCTTCAATAGTTTCAACACATGAAGAAGTTCCATTTGGAGCACTTTAATGGCACAGCAGTCTGCAAATGCAACTAGAAGCAATAACCCCACTGATGTTCATTTAAAAGGAAGTCCAAACCAGATGTATTCCGGGTTTTCTTTAACTCGATTAAGAAAGTACCTTGTAGAAAGAGTCCATAGAAAGCAGGACAACCCAGGGAACATCAAGAGCCTCTATGATCTTATTGGCCACGGTGGTTTTCCCAGAGGCACTCCCTCCACACAGACCTGCAGGACACACCAAAAGTGGCAGTTTGTTTAAATGCACAAAGAGAAAATATTTCATGCAAACATTACACACACACACACATCCAGAAAGTATTCACAGCGCTACACTTTTTCCTCATTTTGTTGTTACAGCCAAAATTGACTTAATTCAGTATTTTCCTTAAAACTGTAAAACAATACACCATTATGACAACGTGAAAGAAGTTTGTTTGAAGTCTAGCAAATGTATTAAAAATAAAAAATGGAGTTTATTTTTTTTAATTCTCATGTACATACGTTTTCAGAGCCTTTGCCGTGACACTCAAAATTGAGATCAGGTACTCCTGTTTCCACTGATCATCCTAGAGATGTTTCTACAACTTGATTGGAGTCCACCTGTGGTAAATTCAGTTGATTGGACATGATTTGGAAAGGCACAACTTTCTATATAAGGTCCTACAGTTAACAGTGCAAAAACCAAAGAATGGTCTGTAGACCTCAGAGCCATGATTGTATCGAGGCACAGATCTGGGGAAGGGTACAGGAAAATTTCTGCAGCATTGAAGGTCCCAATGAGCACAGTGGCCTCCATCATCTATAAATGGAAGAAGTTTAGAACAACCAGGACTATTCCTAGAGCTGGCCATCCAGTCAAACTGAGCATTCGGTTGAGAAGGGCCTTAGTCAGGGGGGTGACCAAGAACCCGATCACTCTGATAAAGACCCAGAGTTTCTCTGTGGAAAGGGGAGAATCTTCCAGAAGAACAACCTTGTCTGCAGAACTCCACCAATCAGGCCTGTATAGTAGAGAGGCCGGACGGAAGCCACTCGTCAGACGTCAGTAAAAGACACATGACAGACCGTCTGAAAAACTCTCAGACCATGAGAAACAAAAGTCTCTGGTCTGATGAAACAAAGATTGAAATCTTTGGCCTGAATGGCAAGCATCATGTTTGAAGGAAACCAGGCACTGCTCATCACCTGACCAATATCATCCCTACAGTGAAGCATGGTGGTGGCAGTAATGTCCTTAAATGGCCCAGGCAGAGAGCCCAGACTTGTGTGGCATTCCACTCGCTAACTTCCCTTTGTCTCGTTTACTCAAATGTGCATCATTGCTTACGTTGCATGAGTGCCCACTACTGGTGGACCCTTCGCAATGAGTTGAACTGGAACATCCTAAGCCCTTAATCACCTGGAATCCACTATGGAGTGTATTTTATTATTATTTTTCCTTTACGAAATTGATTAATGCAGCATTCCATATAGGTGTGCTTGGGTTGTTTTAAATGTTTAAAAAAAAAATTAAAATATCAGAGTTGTTTGTGGTGGGGTAAATTAAACGTTATATGCAGTGACGTCCCAATCACATTGCATTGTGGTTTATGAAGCTGCCTGAAGTGTACATATGAAGTAGACTCGCTACCTCGGTCAAGGGAGCAAGGGTCTGTCCATATAAACTTCCCTTGTCCACTTCACAAAGTGGAACGCACTTCAAAATAGCAGATGGGATTGCCCCGAGGGGAAGTGCTTAGGGAAGTTCGCAAGTGCGTGTCTAATAGTGGAGTGGAAAGCAGCATTGAACATCTCTGTAGAGCTCTGAAAACGTCTGTGCACTGACACTCCCCATTCAACCTGATAGAGCTTAGAGGTCCTGGAAAGAAGAATGGGAGAAACTGCCCAAAAATAGGCATGTCAAGCTTGTAGCATTATACTCAAAAAGACTTGAGGCTGTAATTGGTGCCAAAGGTGCTTCAACAAAGTATTGAGCAAAGGCTGTGATTTTTTTAAAATATTTATAAATTTCCAAAGATTTCAAACAAAATTCGTGCACATTGTTATTATGGGGCAGAATTTAGGAAAATAATGATTTAAATCCATTATGGAATAAGACTGTAACATAAAATGTGGAAAAAATGAAGCGCTGTGAACACTTTCCAGATGCACTGCAAGTGTGTGTAATTTTTTTATTATATTAATATTGTGCCACAATGAAAATAAATATCACCCAGCTTTACTTTTTTTTTTTATAAGTTTCAATTGCAAAACCTGGCTATTGTCCACATCCACTATGTTACAAACACAGCTATTTTATCAAGGTAACAATTAAAAAATGGATGTGAAGTAAATCCCCAAAAATATTTAAAATAATAATAATAACATGGTTTTAGAGTCACTGTGCTAATAATATAATATTTAATAATAATAAATTGCTAGTATCTGTCCAACCTTAATAACAAAAACTAAAAATGTAGCTTGGATTAGACAACTCATCTGACTGTGCATTATACAAAAGCCAGTCATGTAAGACATGCTGACCACTACATTTTACGATACTAAAGTATCAGATCTCTAGAATAAAGGCCATAAAGAAAACACTACAAAAAATAAGATACACCACCAGTGGGAATAACAAAAATCTGCTTCTTGTTCTATAGACTAAAGTTACTTAAAACTGCTTTAGTGTTCTTATGTCCTCTCTCGTCTCCCTGTTTCTCTGACCTTTGCTAAGGGAAGATCATTCCACTTGGGTGGATTTATTAGTTTCTCTCAGACCGACTGAGCATGGATGACAGTCACACCAGACTTTTTTTTTACAAGAATAATTGACTGGAGCACATTCAAGTGTGAAATTGTAGCCCGTACGACAGGCACTTTGTGAGTAATGGATTGCATACTAATGACCTCAGAGCTCAGATTCACTCGACAAACGTGTAAACTCTGCAATACTAATGTCTTCTGGTCAACTTAAGAGAAATGTAAACCATGCCTTAAGATATATGCACTACCATTCAAAAGTTTGGGGTAATTTTGATTCCCAAGAAATTGATATTTTTATTCAGAAAGGATGCATTTACTTAAACAAAGTGGGCAGAAAAGGCTTTTGTATTGTCATAAAAGATTTATATTTCAGAAATCCAAGTTCTTTAGAAATCTATCAAAGAATCCTGGAATCAATGCTTCACAGCTTCCACAAAAATTATTAAGCAGCAAGTCAGCATATTAGAATGATTTCTGAAGGATCATGCGTCACTGAAGAATGGAGTAATGATGCTAAAAATTCAATCACATGAATAAATAATATTTTAAAATATATTATAGAATATAACAGAATAGAACAGTTTTTTATTAATGGCAAAACCCCCCACAAACATCAGTGTTTTATGTATTTTGTTCAAATAAATGCAGCAAAGGTGACCATAATCAAATGTAGTAAAGGTATGCATGTGTGTCGCACCTATGACAAAGGCTTCTTTAAAGGTGGTCCCAGTAACGTTGTACCAGGGTGGTCGTCCTGCGGTGTAGATTGTCCTCTTATTTGTCCTTAAAAGTGGAGGCTCCGTTTTGCTTTGGCTGGTGGTCCGTTTCCGTGGGGAAGGGGTAAGCGAAGGGGTAAGGGGACATCTGTGTCTCATAAGGCCATCGAGGGAATCCTCACCACTACCACAAAATAAGGACAAAAAACAAACAAACATATGCAACATAAGGGCCTTTGTTTTATAAAGCAATGGGATTTGCTTTAGCTAAACATTTTTCATGATGTGTCACTTAAAGGGATAGTTCACCCAAAAATGACAATTACCCCATGATTTACTCAAGCCGTCCTAGGTGTGTATGACATTCTTTCAGACGAATACAATCGGAGTTGTATTAAAAAACTCCTGCTAATCCAAGCATTATAATGGCAGTGAACAGCAGCTCAAATTTTGAAGCCCAAAAAAGTGCATCCATCCATTATAAAAGTAATTCACACAGCTCCAGAGGTTTAATAAAGACCTTCTGAAGTGAATCAATGGGTTTATGGGTTTGTGTAAGAAAAATATCCATATTTGAAACTTTATAAAGTAAAATATCTAGCTACCGTCAGACCCCCTTCCATATTCAACTTCCACAGAAACACAACGCCTTTCGCAAATCTTTTTGTTGGATACGGAAGGCGGTCCGGCGGAATCTAGATATTTTACTTACACAAACACATCGCTTAGCTTCAGACGGTCTTCATTACCACCCCGGAGCCATGTGGATTACTTTTATAATGAATGGATGCACTTTTTTGGGCTTTCATTATAATGCTTGAATTAGCCAGGATATTTATTAATATAACTGTATTCATCTGAAAAAGAATGTCAAACACCTAGGATGGCTTGAGGGTGAGTAAACCATGGGGTAATTTTCTTTTTTGGGTAAACTATCCCTTTAACAATTATCGATAACTGATCAATTATCATTGAACAAAGCAAAGAAGTGTGTCCAAGTCGCCATCAGACATGCCTTTATAATCAAGAAACGGCCCCATCTGACCTGAGCATAGCTTTTGAACACTGTTTCATAGAGAGCTTGAGGAAATCGTGGTCTTTATGATGGCCTCAGAAAGAGCTGCTCACATGATAATTTCTGTTAGTGTGGTAGAGGGACTAGAACCTTTCTTCATATCCTGTCCAGGAAACCACACATCTGCTCAGCCAAAACTGGAGCCTCATTTGAGTAAGACTTTCATCATATGGACAGACACTGGACACACACTGGTGCTAATGATGAATCATCAAATTAAAATACAGTCCATTACACAATGGTAGTGCTTAAAAGGTCAGGATGTTTGCTTTAACACACACACACACACACACTAGGCTTATGTGGATTAAGGGCAGTTGATATCAAATTCTATTGTCTGTGCTGTGACACTGCAAAAAAAGCTTGTCGGGTTTCCAGTTCAAATATCTAAAGTTTCTTGAATCAATATGCTTTTACTAGATAAGTAAAATGACATAAGATTTTTGGGAAAAACAATCTAAATTAAGTGATTTTTTTGCAACAACAACAAAACAACATATTTGGCATGTTGTTTTGTGGAAGTGGACGGAATGCAAGGAACGTGTCACATTAGGTTCTGGTGTATACAAAGAAGGCCAAAGGTTATACGTATGCATATTTTGTCGATATCAGGTTAAATATACACATACCACGCTAACGGACATGTTCAATAACCCTTATTGTAAACACACCCCAAATAACCTTTTCCCTTTGGACAAACAAAAGAGAATAATAACGACTGTTAGCATCCAAAATAAATGTAATGTTTGCGTGTACATATCTTAATAACTCTGCATGTTTCTTTAAATTTAACTCTTCATTCGACTGATTTTTCCATTGACGGAAGATCTGCCACGCCAGCAGCTCCGGAAAAAGAAGCTACTCAAGTCTGATTCTAGATTACTTAACTAGACACAAAAAACAAGACCAAACGAATCAGGTACAATGAATTACTTGTGTCGCTTGATGTAACGTTACTGTTGTTGCCACTGATCAACACACACAACACTCTTTTATTTGTCTGCCAGATAAGTTACTGATCGCATTAGCTGAGCTCGACAGGCAACTGATCTACTCACCTGTCAGATCTGGACATCGACGAATCATCCTCTTCTTCTTTCTGTTGCACCTGAACATCATTTTGGCTCATTGTCATCGCCATGTTTTGTGCCGCGAACGCGCGATAACGCATGTCCGGAAGTGCGTTTTGCGTCACGCTCGCGGTGACGCATAGTTAACGCTTCAGCAGTGATTGTGTTTTATTTGACTTACTTTTATTTTATTACTTTATATATAATAATATAGATTACTGTCATATTAGTATGTGTTTATTGTTTGAACAATTCGTAAAAAAAAAACAACAACATTTCAACTAGGTCTATGTGCACGTGCACCATAGACTGTAAAAAAATAGCACACACGGGTGTCAAATTCTGTCCACTGTCCTGCAATGTTTAGCTGCAACCCCAATGAAACACACCTGAATTCCTCTGCCTGCTAGGACTTTCAATTCTAATTCAATGTGTGCACTTATTTAAAACACATCTTTGCTTTAATGAGGGCACAACATTTATGCCCAAACTTTTAAAAACGTTTGTTTTCTTGATTAAAAAAAAAAAAGTTATTGTAAACTTAAAGCTATTGTTACATTACATAATTTTCACACCCCCTAGATTTATTTTTCTGGAACAATTTTCTGGAACAATTTTTGACCAGGCTATTCACTCAAAGAGAGCATGGAGACATTTTGTTTTTTGTTTTTTTGTATCTCCTATAAAAGAGAGGTAAAGGCTAGGCTACACTTTAAGATTCTATACATGATGTCTATCCAACCAACTCACAGACTGCTACTTTTGCTACTTTGCTACTTTTATCTATATAATAACTTATGTGTATTTTGCTGAGTTGAGGAAGAAACTTTGCTTAATTTATTTTACCATTGCAATCAGGTTATATCTCTTTAGGAAAATGTGGGTGTTTATCTTTCTCCTTTTATAAAATTTGACAAACTTTTTATTTGAAAAATATATTTCTAGGAGTGACTATGATGATTTTGTTGTTCATTTGTTTGTGTTGCAGTGTAAATTTTTTATTCACAATAAAAGACAAATTTCTCAACTTTGCCAATAAGTATTGTCTTTGTTGTTGAGATTTCCCTTATTGTAAAATCTCTTCAACTTATTGATGATAACAATACGAACAATATGTGTAGTTCACCCAAAAATGAAAATTCTGTCATCATTTATACAAAATTATCCAAACCTGTATAAATGTATTTTTTTCTGCTGAACACAAAGAAAGATATTTGGACGAATGTTTGTAACCAAGCAGATCTCGGCACACATTGACTATAGTATTTTCCTTTTAATTTTATGTTAATGTATCCAGTGCTGTTTCTTTTCTTGCAATAAAAAAATAATAATATTAAAAACAATGTTTTTTTAAATAAAATAAAAACACCTGAACCAGAAACTTCCAGAAACTTCCAGAAACTTCCAGGTATGTTGAGGCAAGTTGGAGAAAAAATCTGCCGTTTTTATTTATTATTATTTTTTTAATATGCCTATGCGAGACGTTTTGTGAGCATTGGTTTCGTCATGAGTTTTTTTTTAAATAGAAACGACTGAAAATTACTTGTTAATTTCTGTAGGCTACACACACCCCGTTGCACTGCAGCCAGAATTGCGCAGCACATGATTGATTTGTTCCAAACACGAGCCAGACTCATTCATTCCCAACAGACGCAAACTTTCATTCAGGTAACGTTAAACGCAAACGCTGCCACCTTTTACGGATATCCTCAGCTCAGCGCGCGAAACTAATTGTCCTGGTGACGTTGCTTTAGCTTTCCAATGGCGAACGACTGGCTTGTGAATATAATGACGACATTGCTCTTACAGGCCTTCCTTTAGCTCATGAATAATAATAACCATGCCGTCGCCATAGTAAGATTCGTAACTGAGTTCACTGGACGGCTGAATCTTCTGCACCACACATCCCTCCGATCTCACCCACAGCCAAGTTTACCGGCTCCGAGTCCGCATTCAGCATCGGAATTACTGACCGCCCTGGTTCCTCCTTAATGTGGACCTGCAATGAGTGCTTTCAATAATTTTTTTGAATCCTTTGAAAATGGCATGGAAGAATTTTTATTTTGCCGTCTAATCTAAAACGCATATTTTAATTTTCGGCGCGTTTTTTTTTCTTTTTCTCCCTGGTCACTAAGCTGCACAGGACCATGGATCCTCAACCGACTTCAGAGAAATCGCATCTCATCAACGAAAGAAATGCCAAAATATACTCCTTAAAACTTAACAGGTAAAACGTATTATAAGGCTATTCTTATTATTATCGTCAATTTGCATTGGAGATGGGTTATTAACGCCTATTGTTACGATAAAAATTTTTTTTTTTAAAAATAAATAAAAAAAAACGATCTAGAAATGTGCACAATTTGCCTATATAGAAAACTGAACATTAAAAAAAGATATATATATATAAAAGATATATATATATATATATATATATATATATATATATATATATATATATATATATATATATATATATATATATATATAGTTCTTATTGAGAACAAATAAATCTTTTTAATATTTTCTCACTTAATGATTCCCCAAATCCCTAACAACTTGACCCGAGGGAGATATGTCCACATTGTGACAGTTATTCGAAAACAATATGCGCCAGTATTAAAGCAATTCACGTTAATTCTGAACACAGTCCATAATTTACATGTGCTAAGCATGCAGCGAGTGCGATGCTTATAGTTTTAATTAAGAGGTTCATATGCTTGAGTTGATTTTTGACAGTTGCCTTTTTGAGCAATGGCCTCAGGGAACTTTAGTGAGCAAAATGAGCGTGACTTCCATATGGAAATTACACACGATATGAGCTTTTCATTATGTTTCTTTAAAGCAATAAAAATCAGATAAAACCATATTGCATCAAAATCTTCCCTTGTCTTCCTCTGCACACCCTATCCAAATGATCATATAACGCAAGCAGGTGAGAGAAGAGTTTCAGCACCATGGACAGACGCGCTTGAGTTGTCGATATGAAAAAAGAGCAATCAAATTAAACGTGCACTCTAAAAAACAGTTTTTTTTGTTGTTGTTTTTGTTAAGTATGGACAAACCCAACTGTCGGTTTTAAAAATGAAGTAAAAAATGTAAACCAACGGTTGAGTTTGTCCATATTTGACCCAAACTTGAATTAAAACAACCCAACATCCTTTGTTTAGAAATGATAGCCCATCATTATCAATAAAAAAAAATTATATAGAAATATTGGTTCATTTAGCCTATACTCCTGATTATAAGAGAATACCTGGTAGGTATTTTCACCATGAAATGTTAGGCCTACATAACATAAAAATTCGTCAGCGTATCATTACGAAAACGTCACAATTTGCGCCGGACATAAAACCACACAATGGTGAGTTTTAAATAGAAATTGAACATCTTTTTAAAATATTTAAATACAATGCATGGCTAGAATTACTCCTGTTAAAGCATAACCGAGAATTTTTACAAACCAAAGCGGTCTATAGGCTAGTTCATTTTTGTGACATTGCGGAAGATGCCGAGGAACAGAACAATGATTGAAACCGCGCACATATTTAGAAATCTGCCAATGCGACCAAATGAGTAAAAGCCCAGCAGATAGCTACCACAAACGATTGTGCCAGCATTGCCTTGGAAGTCGATTTCCAGTTGTTTGCCGTAGATTGCAATGAATATCCTGCTGTTTGCATTAGAATGTTAACGGGGAAAAATTTAGATTTAGATATAGCCGATGCATTTTCACAGATTTAGTTTGGTGGCATTACATTAACAAAACCGTTATTTCAGAGAATGGTATCCTACACCATGGCATATTGGTAAAACTGTACATCAACAGGTCACCTGAACAAATGTCGAAGAAACAACTCAGCCGCGAAGTAGCCTAGATGTTCTGTTGAATCGGATGCTGTTATAGGCCTATTTGGATGGTAGGCTATTCTGTTAGCTATAACTCTAAATTTTCTTAAATCGGAAATCTGCCCAGCTGAGCTTTCCGAGAGAAGAAAGGGGGAATGCATACACGTGCTTTCGGTAATAAAGGTTTGCTCTTTTTAAAAAAAACGCTATTAGCCTATAATTTTTTCATTTGTCACTATAAAGTTAAAAACTCGAATGCATTGAATATTGTAAACGTGTTATTAAAGAAAACCGTATTTTGATATTTAAACATCAAAATGCTCGTCATTTACAATCACAGCACAACACATTGCAGTCTCTTGATCCAGTGGCGTAGGCTAATAATATGAAAGTGCTCAGAAGCAGCCCTGATGTCATGCTCTACTGCATTGCCACAGGACCGACAGCATGCTTCAGCCACCTCCTGCTAAACTAACTCATGGACCTCTCCACAAAAGAGGATATTCTGTGCATTTAATAATACGAACAGTGGTGATAGTGTTAGGAGGAATGTGAATTGCCTCTTCAAAACAGCCTATACGAATGCTGTTGAACCAGTGGCAAAAATTCAAGTGGCACTGACGTTTCAGGCATTACAAGAGACATTTTTGGTGGCTATACATGTCAGTCACCGATATTGTATACATTTATACAGGCTACTAATCTACTTTAACTGAACTCTTATGCTATAACTTCATAAATTATCAAATAAATCCACATGATAACTAACAGTTAATAATAACTGATTAATGCCAACCGATATACCCAAAACATCACAATGGTAAACTAAACTAAAACAATGCTTTAAACATTAACCAAACAACATAAAACAAACGAATACATGCGATTACACAATACGAATAAAGTATAACCTATCAAACGTGATGCTTATGAGAACAAACGTTTGCACCGTAAATGATAAGGTCAGGTGCCTTGCATTTTTACTTAAAAACATGATTTTAATAATAATTTACTGTAAACGTAATTCATATTTGTATTTACACATTCTATAGCTATATTTTACTTAAGCTAAAATTAACCAAATATTGGAATTTGCGTTTGCATGCATATTTAAATAAAAATAATCCGAGCCAAACTGCACATTCTAATTTTAGCACACTTATATATTTTAATAATAATAATTATTAGTCAATAAGTAGAATGCAGGCCACATTTCAAACAGGAGATCAGAAAATTATTTATGTTTTCTGTATATTGTTGGACTAGATTTATAGACTAAGTTGGGCCAAAAAAAAGAATAGAAATAAAAAAATCCGGTGTATCATGTCCGTGTCCCGGTGGGGTGATTAAACAGACGCCGTGTTCCACTCGACTGCCTCCTTTCAGCAGCAGCGCGTGTGTGTGTGTGTGTGTGTGTGTGTGTGTGTGTGTGTGCGTTCGCGCGCGCGCGCAGTGATGCTTCTCTCTGGTTATCTCATGCGCACCGAGATTGCGCTTTCCGCCCCATTAGCCCATCACGGCGTCTCTCTCATCAACACATGAGACAGAAGAGCCAAAACGACCATGTCAGCAGATTTCAACTCAGACCGAGCTGGGTGTTCATGCATGCGCTGTACAGTTTTCCCCTCCCGCAAAGCACTTTTCCTTATACTTACACATACACATGCGTGATGTACAGTGAGGAAAATAAGTATTTGAACACCCAGTGAGAACACAGTTCTCCCACTTGGAACTCATGGAGGGGTCTGAAATTGTATGTCACTGTAAGAGACATAATCTAAAAAAATGAATAAATCCAGAAATCACAATGTATGATTTTTTAACTATTTATTAATTATTATTTATTTATAATAAAAGGGATAGTTTAATTTATTTTTAACTAATAGATCCTAGACCTAGAGCTTATCCCAGTCTCTCAGGCCACAGGCGATTTACATGTTATGATGCTGTCAAATTTGCGTATTATATTCTTTGCATAACTCCCTTATATAGGCTAGTAACCAGGAAGGGTTATTGTGTGTGAAGTCATTGAAATGGTGTCAGTGCACATCATGCTTTCTTCTTATAGTGAATTCTCAGGTTCTAAAGAAAGTTGTCCAGACCTGCCTTTGGGAAATGGGGATATGGCTGGTGCCATCGAGCTGAAGAGGCCCGTTGGAACTCACTGCCATGGAAAAAAAGCAGCCTGCGATGAGAGCCGTGAGAAACTCATAGCAAAGAAGAAACTGTACATCGCCTCCATAGTCTGTTTGGTTTTCATGGTTGGAGAAGTTATAGGTAGGAACACTGTGTCTTAGAAAAAAGTATGGTTTTCTGATTTTTTTTTAAGAACTGGCATTAATACATCTCATATACCGTACTTCTCAGGCATAACATTATCCTGTCCTAATATTGTGTTGGTCCCCCTTTTGCTGCCAAAACAGCACTGACCTGTTTAGGCATGGACTCCACTAGACCTTTGAAGGTGTGCTGTGGTATCTAGCATCAAGATATTAGCAGCATATCCTTTAAATGCTGTAGATTGCGAGGTGGGGTCTCCATGGATCAGACTTGTTTATTCAGCACATCCCACAGATGCTCGATTGGATTGAGATCTGGGGAATTTGGAATCCAAATCAACACCTCAAACTCGTGCTCCTCAAACCATTCCTGAACCATTTTTGCTTTATGGCTGGGCGAATTATCCTGCTGAATGAGGCCACAGCCACCAGGGAATACTGTTTCCATGAAAGTGTAAACATGGTCTGCAACAATGCTTAGGTAGGCAGTACGTGTCGAAGTAACATCCACATGGATGGCAGGACCCAATGTTTCCTATCAGAACATTACTCAAAGCATCACACTGGTTCCGCCGGCTTGCCTCCTTCACATAGTGCATCCTGGTGCCATGTGTTCTCCAGATTAGCGACACGCGCACCCGACCATCCAAGTGATGTAAAATTGCTCCATTGCTCCATGGTTCAGTTCTAATGCTCACATGCCCACTGTTAGAACTTGCCTGGCTAGTGTGTGACCATGCAGCCCCTTACACAACAAACTGTTGCACTGTATATTCTAACACCTTTCAATCAGAACCAGCATCAACTTCATGAGCAATTTGAGCTACAGGAGCTCGTCTGTTTGATCGGACCATGCGTGCCAGCCTTTGCTCCCCACGGACATCAATGAGCTGCTGAGAACACCCACAAGAGCTGCAGTTTCAGAGCTGCTCTGATCCAGTCGTCTAGCCATCCCAATTTGGCCCTTCTCAAACTCGCTCAAATCCTTACACTTGGTCATTTTTCCTGCTGCGAACCGATCAACTTTGAGGACAAAATGTTCACTTGCTGCCTAATATATCCCACTTACTAACAGGTGCCGTGATGAAAGATAATCAGTGTTATTCACGTCACCGGTCAGAAACTGACTGACAGACGGCAGCAAGTGAGAGTGGGAAAACAGATTTCTAACTACCGGACCATCAGTACTGGCTCCCCTCAAGGCTATGTACTTTCTCCTCTACTTTTTTTCCCTGTATGCAAACAGCTGCACCTCCAGTGACCAGTCTGTCAAACATTTACATTTTGCAGATGATACTAGGTGGGAGACTGACCATCTGGTATCCTGGTGTAGTCCGAACAACCTAGAACTAACGTCAATATGGTGAAAACAATGGAAATGGTGGTGGATTTTAAGAAGAATCCAGCCCCATCCACCCCCGTCACAGTGCATGATGACTTCCCAGTTCAGATTGTGGTCTCTTTCTGCTTTCTGGGAACCACCATTACACAAGATCTCAAGTGGGACTTAAACATTAATTCCCTGATTAAAAAAAAAGATCACCGACGGATGTACTTCCTGCGGCAGTTGAGGAAGTTTAACCCACCGAGGGCAATGATAACCTATTGAGTCGATACTAACCTCGTCTATCGCCATCTGGTACACTGCAGCCACTGCCAAGGAAAAAAGCAGACTGCAGCGTGTTATTCACTCGGCAGAGAAAGTGATTGGATGTCATTTGCCATCTCTTCAGGACTTGTATACTTCCATTTAAGAGGGCAGTTAAGTTCTCCCTTCGGGTAGAAGACTGAGATCCATAAAGACAAAAACCTCACGCCACAAAAAAGGTTTTACCCATCTGCTATTAGCCTTATTAACGCTGATTCCTATGAATTACATTAATGCACACTACTCTGACTGTATGTTACACTTGGAACAATTTTATTTAAATTAATGGGTATGTATATTATAGGCCTATTTTTTATTTATTTTATTTATATTCTCTTAAACTTATAGATATCTTAGTCTGATTGCTTATGTTCTTAAAGCACCTGCATACCACAAAAAATTCTGTTAACATGTGTACTTTGCAATGAGGACTGATCCATATTCTAAGTCATAATGTTATGCCTGATCGGCACAATAGGCTACTTTATAGGCTAATAAATTCACATTTTAAGTTGAGGCAAAGAATTACGACTGAGTTTAACTACTGTATATTAAAACACATCAGCTATTTTGCTTTGTCTTTTAGTGCAAAGTTGTTCTTTTTACAAGTAATGTTCTTATTGCATTTCAAAACTAAGTAAATGATGGATGAAGCAATTTGTCATTGTAGCACATAATTACTTGATTTCATTGACTAAGCAGGCTTTCCTGTGTTTTGTTCAGCTTGTACAGCACTTTTTTGTCAGCATATTTTGTGCAATACTTTAAAATAGGAGTTGTTCTTTCTTTTAAACAACAAAAAATATGCCGATGTGTAAACTTTCTCCAAACATATTGCACCTTAATCACTTTACAAAGTGTTCTGTAATGTTATATAAAACAATTAAAGATGTGTCAGGAAGAATGAATAACATTTATGGTCTATTATGGCAGATCTATGGTCCCATAAAGAACCCTACACACGTGGAATCTTTCCATTTCACAAAAGCTCTTTTATAGTGAAAAGGGCTCTTTAGTTTTTTTAAATGTTCTTTTAGGAACTGTTCACAGAAATGTTCTTTGGGGAGACAAAAATGAATCTTCTATGACATAAAAATGTTTTTTTTTTTTTTTATGTACCTCTCTTATAGGTTATTCTTATTCTCTTCTGTCCTTGCAGGTGGTTATCTAGCACACAGTCTGGCCATTATGACCGATGCAGCCCACCTTCTGACGGATTTTGGCAGTATGATGGTCAGTCTTTTTTCCTTGTGGATCTCCTCAAGACCACCCACCAAGAGAATGACCTTTGGCTGGCACAGATCAGGTGAGTCCATCCCATCTCAATCCTGTCAAATGAATTTACAAACATTGTTGATGTTGAAAAAGAAATATTTCATACAAAAATAAAAATGAAGAAAATGTTACTTAATGTTCCAAACCCGTATGCAGTCTCTCCTATGCATGTAACTAAGGAGAAATGTTGAAGAACTTTTTCTGTGAACTATATGCAGATTTTAAGACTTTGCAATATCCAGCAACAGTATATGATGCCAAACCATATTTGTGTCAAATGAACATTTCACAGAGATTCTGGGAGCCCTGGTATCTGTAATGTCCATCTGGATCGTGACTGGGGTGTTGGTGTACCTTGCCATTGAGAGGATAGTAAAAAATGATTATGAAATTGAAGGCAGTGTGATGCTTGTCACCTCAGGTTGTGCAGTCGTGGTCAACATCATGTGAGTAGAGTCCTATGAATGAGTTAAAGTTGGCATGAAACAGAAGTTGCGATAGTCTTTTCTTCCCTATTGTGACATCTATCCAAGTGAAACAGCTTCTCAAACAAGAAAAAATTAGGGTGGGACTTGATTTTGTCCATCGGTAATTGATTGGATGGTTGTGGTTTGCTGTTGCTATGATGTCATGTGAGTGGCAGTCTGTCCCGCCCTCGCGCCAGTAAATACATCATAAAGAAAAGAGATGTCCCTGCAAGATAGAGTTTATTTTTATAACAGATTATGAGAGCACATGAACAAAAATAATAATAATAATGCTGAGCACTGATACATTTATTTGTAATTGTTTTGTAACTATGTTTTGATTGTACATTAGGACCCCCTCGAAAGTGAGATGGTACATCTCAAGGAGTTAATCCTATTAATAAATTTCAATATATATTTATAATAAATACTGCAATATGCCATAAAAAACAAGAATAGTCCATTTTGATTTTATGGTGACTTTATCATTGGAATTTTCTGGCAAATTTTCCGGTTATTTCGATAAATAAATAAAAAAATTATATTTCAGAATGGCCTATATTCTACACCATTCCACGACCTTCCACAGTCACGGTTCAGGCTACCACAAGATTGATGATAATGGGATGAGCCCCGTGGGCCATGGCCACTCCCACAGCCTCCTGGGTAATCATGGGAACACCAGTGTCAGAGCAGCATTTATTCATGTTTTGGGGGATCTCTTACAGAGCTTTGGAGTGTTGGTGGCTGCCATTATCATCTACTTCAGGGTAAATGAACACTAACACAAAGAATCGCCTTAAAATGTCTAAACTGTGAACATTATATACTTACATATGTCTTATAAATGATAAATACACTCATTAATATTATATATATATATATATATATATATATATATATATATATATATATATATATATATATATATATATATTTGCAAGAAATATGTGAACCGCTTACGTAATCTGTGAAAATGTGAATAATTTAAAAAAAATAAGTGAGGTTGGTTCATAAACTTTTGGTTATTTTAATAAATTCAGCAATTTTTTTTGTCTTGTGGACTATATGTAAAAATCTTGTATGTAAAATATCTAATTCAGAATTCTAATTTCCAAGATTCAAGCGGTTCAAATACTTTTTCTTGCAACTGTATATATATTTACTCATTATTTTAAGAAAGCAATTATGAACAAATTATTTACACTACCCTTTAAAAGTTTGGGGTCAGTAAGATTTTTATAAAAGATATTAATAGGAGACTCTTTATTCAGCAAGGATGTATTAAATTGAACAAATAATATACATATAATATTACAAAATATTTATTTGTTATTTATTTGAACTTTTTATTCACCAAAGAATCCTAATAATTTTTTCCCAAAAAAATATTAAAAAGCAGAACTGAAGGTATTACTGGAAATTCAGGAATAAATAACATTTTAAAATATATTCCAATAGAAAACGATTTTATATTGTTATAATATTTCCATTTTTTTGATACCTATAAAAAAACAAAACAAAACAAAGCAAAAAAAAAAAAAGAAGGAAAAATCTTACTGACCAATTTAAAAAAAAAAAGTAATTAAATTACCTTGATAAGAAATTGGACACTGATTTTTTTCCCTGACTCTTGAAAGCTCCTCAGTGCAGACTGTTTTTTCTGACATCTGTGGTCTAATTCAACTTGACACTTTGCAAAGAACCATCTGATTTTGTTCTTTAATGCATCAGTACCTCCTGTTCTCTATCCAACTTCTAACGCAGCCAGAATACAAAATAGCTGATCCCATTTGCACTTTCCTCTTCTCTGTGTTCGTCCTGGGCACCACCACTACCATTCTAAGAGATGTCTTCCGCATTCTCATGGAGGGTAATTTTCACTCAATTAAATAACAATTGCTTTATTCTGACTTAAAATATGCATGCAATGTCAGCATATTTCTTATGCTTTAATATTGTATTTAAAAGTGAGGTGTGCAATGTCTTCACTCCTAGTGACATCAAACGAAATTGCAGAAATCATGACCGTTTCCAAACAAGTTTCCCAAACACAATCCAATCACACACATCACCTTTAAATGCAAACTTTGAATCCCCCAGAAGGTCTCTCTCTCTATCCTTGTAAACTCAGTGCCATGTGTCTGTGTTCAGGGGCACCCAAAGGAATCGAGTTTAATTCAGTGAAGGAGGTGCTGCTGTCTCTGAAGGCAGTGAAGGCCATGCATAGCCTGCACCTGTGGGCTCTCACCATAGGCCAGAGTCTGCTGTCTGTTCACATAGCTATTGGTACGTTCATTACTTGTTTCACAGCTCTATTATATTGTTATTATTTCAATGTTCATTTGTCTTGTTGTTTATGAAAATTATTCATATTATTATTATATCTAAATGTATTAAACATGTTATTTGGTACATCAATTGCTTTATTTTATTGTAATGCGGGATCCAACGTTATTAAGTATATAAGATTGTTTTTATAAGAATATTAGTCAAATATCAATCTGCATGGAGCCATTTATCTTTCTGAATTTAAACTAAATTGGGCTGTTATTAAAATGAAAATATGCTTTTACAGTCATATTTATTTATAATACAACTTATAGGTCTTTTTGAAAATGTTGTTCAAATGGAAATGAAAGGGATAGTTCACCTGAAAATGAAAATCCTATCATTAATTACTCACGCTCATGTCTTTCAAAACCCGTAAGACCGTTCATCTTTGGAACACAAATGAAGATATTTTGGATGATATCTGAGGTAGTAAAGCCATTGTTTAAATAGTCCATGTGACTATAGTGGTTCAATCTTAATGTTATGAATTGACAAGAATATTTTTTGAGCATGTCATTGCTACGCTACTCATGTATAGTAAACCCAGTGCAGTGCTTCAGGTTCTCATCACACAAAAAGTATTCTCGTCGTTCATAACATTAAGGTTAAAACACTGTAGTCATGAGGACTATTTTAACGATGTCTTTCCTAACTTTCTGGACCTTAAAATTGGTAATAACATTGCAGTCTATGAAGGGGCCTGAGAACTCTCGGATTTCATCAAAAAAAATATTGTGTTCCGCGGATCATTAAAGGTCTTATGGGTTTGGAACGACACGAGTAAGTAATTAATGACAGATTTTTTGGGTGAACTAACCCTTTAAACTTTATCTGTTTTAATAGGATTATTTTTTACACTTATATTGGACTCAAGGTAAGTATTTTAACTGTTTAAAGTCACAGTTATCAAAAGTGGTCCAAGGAAGGAACAGTGGTGAACCAAGGATTGATGCACGTGGGGAGTGAAGGCTGGCCCGTGTGGTCCGATCAAACAGACAAGCTATACTGTAGCTCAAATTGAAGTGAATACTGGTTCTGACGGAAAGGAGTCAGAATACACAGTGCTTCATAGTTTGTTGTGTATGGGGCTGCATAGCTGCAAACCAGTCAGGGTGTCAATACTGACCACCGAAAGCGCCTACAGTGGGCATGTGACGATCAGAACTGGACCTCAGAGCAATGGAAGAAGGTGGCCTGGTCTGAAGAATCACATTTTCTTTTACATCACTTGGATGGCTGGTGCATGTGTGTCGCTAACCCGGGGAACACATGGCACCAGGATGCACGATGGGAAGAAGGCAAGCCGGCGGAGGCAGTGTGATGCTTTGAGCAATGTTCTGCTGGGAAACCTTGGGTCCTGCCATCCATGTGGATGTTACTTTGACACGTACCACCTACCTAAGCATTGTGCGCCCTGCCACAAAGCAAAAATTGCCCATGAATGGTTTGAGCAAAATTCTCTAGATCTCAATCCAATCAAGCATCTGTGGTGGATGTGCTGAACAAACAAGTCTGATCCATGGAGGCCCCACCTCGCAACTTACAGGGCTTAAAGGATCTGCTGCTAACATCTTGGTACCAAATACCACAGCACACCTACAGGGGTCTAGTGGAGTCCATGGCTCAATGGGTCAGTGCTGTTTTGGCAGCAAAAGGGAAACCAACACAATATTAGGAAGGTGGACATAATGTTATGCTTGATTGGATCATAATAGGCTAAACAAATCTTTCTCTCCCCCTCTCATTTTAGAGGAGAATGCTGACCCTCAAAGTGTCTTAAAGGAAGCGACTGATCTCCTTCAGACCAAATTTGGCTTTTACAGCACAACCATTCAAGTGGAGCCTTATTGCGAGGACATGATCCACTGCGTCCAGTGCCAAGACCCTATGGACTAAGCTCTCAGAGCGTACTGGGTGAGGGAAGGCTGCCTGTATAAAATGTATGCACACATATTAAGCTTCATTGAGGGTCCAAGCCAGAAATGGAAACACTGTGCAAATACATCATCTACATATCATTACGAATATGCACATGCCAAATGCATTTCTATTGAGAAACCAAGGAAATAAAAACAAGAGATTTCACACTGTGCCATCTTAAAAGTATATCGGTTTATGGGAGGAATAGCTTTAAAATGAAGTGGTGAGGTTTACCTTCACATACTGGATGGAAAGATAAAGTGAATCGAACGGCAGAACATAAATAGGAGGCCTGGAGGCATCACTGTGAGCCTTTTTATTGTGACTTCGCAAAGGTTTGCTTGGATGGCTGGCATCGTACATTATTGCAGGAGTGTACTGTAATTGCCTGTCCGTGGTCTTGGGAGGGTAAAAGATGGGTATTGACGTGACTTCCTTAAAAACAATTAGAATGGGGTTTATTATGCCCCAGCCAGCCTTGCGTCCGCTGTCAACACGGTTCTGTAATCAATGTGAATGTTCGCCAAACTGCAGCATGGTGTTGTAGGGGCTTAAAAAAAGATTCTGCTCAAGTGTAATTATGGATTTTGTTGGAGATGTCTCACTAATGTCTCGTCTCACGGAACAATACTATTTGCAAAAGCAAGTGGGTGATTAACGCTGTTCTTCCTCACTGGCTGCGATAAGGACCCGTTGTTGAGCTTTGAAAGAACAGTAGAGACAAAATGACACGATTGAATTCACTAAGAATGACAGTAAAGGTGAAGTGTGTAATTTAAATTTCTTTCTCTATCCCAGTTTCATGAGCAGAATTTTTTAATTTATAAAATGTACATGAGCACAGATTTGAGTGTGCGCTAATATCCACGTCAATCTAAGCAATTCTTGCTGCCGCAGCTCGCCATTCTCAACTTAAGGATTTGGATGTTGAATGGTGCTCTTTTATATTTTAGGTGGCGTTTACAAGGCGGAACCAAAGCCACTAGAAAGCAAGCATGCAAACTTACCCGAAAAAAGCGTAACGCCTGCTAACAGGGGCGTAGCACCAAATTTTGGGCCCTGGGTACAAACCATCTTGCTGGGCCCCTGTATCATGTATGTGTATGTATAGAAAACTGACTTCTAAGGCCCCCCCCTGCCTCGGGCCCTGGTTACTCAGTACCCTTTATCCCCCCAGTCCCACGCCCCTGCCTGCTAAAGACAAGGCCATTTTTTTAGTGGATGTCAATGGAGGTGAGGCTTTACTACGCTGAATAAACCACTTTTGTGAGGAAATAGTATTATGTGTATTATATTATGTATATAGTATTATTATATGTAATGATTCGAAAGACCATTGGTTAATCTTCAGCATGTTTGTTCTTAAACATTTCCTTTGTATGTAGGACAATTTCTACTCAACATTTTATAAATGAGGTCACAATACTAGTATTAATATTGCTAAAAATTATTTTGAGTGAATTTCTGAATTAACCAATGGTGTGACTTTGGGGCGGGAGATTTGGCTATGTTTGGAATAGCATACTAGATTAGGATCCACTTCTTACTATTAACTATGACTTGTGCTTAAATAAAATCCTAATTACTGCTTAACTAATAGTTATCAAGGTAGTTGTAAAATTTAGGTATTGGGTAGGATTAAGGGATGTAGAATATTGTCATGCAGAATAAGGCATTATTATGTGCTTAAAGGTGCAATATGTAGTATTTTTGCAGTAAAATATCCAAAAACCACTAGGGCAGTGTTATATATTTTGTTCAGTTGAGTTCTTACAATATCCCAAATGTTTCCAACTATTTGTCAATTGTGAGAAAATTGCTATTTTAACCAAGGAGCCGAGACATCTGAGGGAGTCGCCTGATTATTGTCTCATATCTGCGTTACCCTCGGTTTTATTTGGCAGAAAAGCTTTACTCTTAGCAGTGTGAACAAGTGTGACAGCAGCCGCTGAGCGAACACACAGAGTAACTTCATAACATCATTTTAAACACACTTAAATGTATCTAATATGATAAACAGAGCTGCGTTACCTCAAATTCAGGACCGGAAAAGTGGAAATAGAACCGGCGACTGTCCCGTCATAATAAAAGTCCCACTGCTCGTGAGCGGTGTTTGCGTAACAATCACTCCAGCGGCCTTGCTCAGCTCCTTCAACATTCGGTCCTGCTCTGCTTCGTACTACAGTTACGTTAATAATCACAGTCATAAGCATGATTTCTGCCTGAGTCCTACCCCAATTCTTTCAAAAGTGAAGGCATTTTCACACATAATTTGATTGAAAAGGAAAACAAGGTATATTCAGTACACATGGCACACACAGTATTCAATAAGTTGCTATTCCATACATAGCAAGTGACTAATTGAAAAAATGATAGATAAGAAAGGGGAAACCTGTTCGAAATCAATCATTTTGCATTGGGTGGCACTAATAGTGTTACCAAAATTACACACTTTGCCTTGCTAGGATTCGGTTGTGGGTCACTCTGGTTTGTCAAGGTCAATCATGCTACATCTTCCATATGCACATGTCTTCAGGCTCTGTCCAGCTGTGGTCTGTGCTGAGGTATAGGGGAAACAGAATAGCTTCTAGTCTAGACACACTTTTTGCACAGGATTTCCATCTCTGATCTCGGTGCCGCCACACTGCCGCAATGACTCTAAGACATTCCAGCAAGTGGTGCAACACGTTTCAGTAACATACAATAACAAAGCACATGGTTTCCATTTTCATTGCAGTTTTCGTTTAAAAGGATTTAGATAATTATTATTTTGATAACAATTTTCAGAGCCCCTAAATGTGCACTAATGTTAATTTACATTATATGTGAAGATTTTATATAAATAAATCACTGAATATAATTTGAGAATGATAAAAGACACTTGACAGATAATCGTTGTGTTTTAAAGCTTGCGTGTACTGATAAAATGTAGCCATTGTAATCTGTTGTGGCGTTGTGAAAGTTTAAAGGGTTTGCTTGCATGGTTGCTTTGTTTTGTATGTGTCTGCGATTTAGATGGCCAGTAATCATAACTGATCAACCCAAGGACCTCGCAATCTCACTGAAAGACCTTCATTAAATTCTATATTTTGTCTATTTTCTTTTGATAAAATGAATATGTATATTTTAAATCTCAATCACAAAATTTATATGAGAGTGCGAACAAATTATAATATGAAAGGACCAATGCATAAGAAGTATATTTTTTGATAATGTTGGTGGGTTGGTGTGCCAAAGTTCAACATGAAAAACTGAACATTTAGGATAATCACAGTGCCCTACAGTGAATTAAAAGACAATTTACTGTGATTAGAAAGTGGATCGTTCCTGTTATGCTGAACTTTTTCTATCTATTTTGAAATGTTATTAGATCTATTTGGAAATGTTATCAAACAGCATAACATTTTAAAGTGAAACACCCTCATGTTGTTCAAAACCTGTAAAACCTTCGTTGATCTTCGGAACACAAATTAAGCTATGCAACAACCACTTTGATGCTTCAAAAAGTTCATAAAACGATAAAAGGTAAAAAAAAAAAAATCATTATGAATTGAGCGGTTAGTCCAAATTTTCTGAAGAGACTCAATCGCTTTATATGATGAACAGATTTATTTTATTCACAAATAAACATTGATCAGCAAATATAAACAGAAGCTCAACTGAAGATGCTTGACGCACAAGAACCAACCTCATTGGTTCTTGCAGAAGCTCAAATATGATGCGTGACAAGAATGAACCTCATTGGTTCTTGCAGAAGCTCAAACGTGATGCGTGACAAGAATGAACCTCATTGGTTCTTGCGGAAGCTCAAATATGATGTGAACACGAGAATGAACCTCATTGGTTCTTGCAGAAGCTCAAACGTGATGTGTAACACGAGAATGAACCTCATTGGTTCTTGCAGAAGCTCAAACGTGATGCGTGACAAGAATGAATTTCATTGGTTCTTGCGGAAGCTCAAATATGATGTGAACACGAGAATGAACCTCATTGGTTCTTGCAGAAGCTCAAACGTGATGCGTAACACGAGAATGAACCTCATTGGTTCTTGCAGAAGCTCAAACGTGATGCGTAACACGAGAATGAACCTCATTGGTTCTTGCGGAAGCTCAAACGTGATGCGTAACACGAGAATGAACCTCATTTGTTCTTGCGGAAGCTCAAACGTGATGCGAACACGAGAATGAACCTCATTGGTTCTTGCGGAAGCTCAAACGTGATGCGTAACACGAGAATGAACCTCATTGGTTCTTGCGGAAGCTCAAACGTGATGCGTAACACGAGAATGAACCTCATTGGTTCTTGCGGAAGCTCATATGTGCTGCGTAACACGAGAATTAAGCTCATTCGCTCTGGCTGGTAAAGACCTTCAAGCTATCATTGGTCTGTGGTAATTGCATAATAGCTAAGTGTGGCTCTGAGGCTCTGCCTTCTTTGAAGTGGAATTCTTCTCCAGTTAATTTCTTCTGTTAAATCAGTCAAGGTCAGACTTTCTCAGCCGCTTTATAGCAAAAATTGAAGTTGTAATTTTAATCGAAAGACACTGACTGTTTGTTCATATTTATAACGTGACGTGACTTTACTGCAGTGCTGAATTGCTAAACATATCCACATCACTATGATCTGATGTTTTCTTAACTTTTGTTTTCTCACCACTGTATTTTTGTTGTTTTTTTGTTGTTGAAAGGAACCTCTAATCCCCTGACGATGTCATGTTGTTAAAGGGATTTTAGTAAAACCTAGAAATGGATTATTAAAACAGTTCAGGACACACCATGAATATATCTTAATTGCCTTTTTTCATATTAAAATGATAAAATATTCCATCATATAGTTTATTCAATATAATTAAAAAGCAGGTCACATGAAAATGTACTGCATAACAGGAATGACCAGGGTATGTTCACATTTCCTCTGATTTTAAGACGTTTTAACAGGAAGGCTTGTTTCAAGTTCCAAGACCAACAAATGTTGATGTGAGAACATCTCTTCCTATTTGTATTTTTGGCATCTATGGTTGATGCAAGCTAAATCTCAAGAAACATTCATAAAATATATCTTATAGGACAAAAAAATGAGTGGAAAACACCCTCCTGATATTATTTGCTAGAATTGGGAAAAGTTTGAATATAGCACACGTAGCACCACAACTCAAGATAAGATGAACATTATAAATTCAAAATCAATTTCAGATGCAGGTGCACTCAACCTAATGAAAGCTTTGAAACGGATAGTGGAGCGCGACATCATCGGTCATGTTTTTGACATGTTCTGCATTTTGTATCATGAATTGAAAGACATTAATGCTGTTCTGTGGAAACTAAATAATCGACATGATTATTTTCGTCGTGCCTCAGATTTGTGGATGTGTATATAAACTTGCTTCTTGTATAAACGTATCTGTCTACTGTGTGTAAATGTTTTACAGTTATCCTGTATGTGACCACATAAAACCACTATATAATAGAAATTAATGATGGATATTTAATTTTTACATGCTTTTAATTTTATATGTGTCACACAATGTGTATGATTTTTGTATGCTGTAATAAATTAATGTAAACCAAACAAACTCGCATGGTCTTCCCAAATTAATAATTACATCATGAGTTGATAATTAGACGTACTGTAAATATGCAAACAAGCTAATTCATCTGAAATGATGATGCTGATGAAACAATAAAATTACACTTTTTGGTAGCTGTAAACAATCAAGTAAACAGTACAAAAGAAATATAGTTTACAAAGTATAACTATTCACTAATAAACATCCCAAATCTACCATATCCAGAACTTCACAGTGAGACTTAGATATGTAAATCAACACACTATATTGAAATCAACTACAGACATTAACAGCATATAACAAACTTCTTTATTTAATCTCATCTGAGTGACCACAGCAGCATTAATCTGACTGGCACCTCTCCAGATTCCCTCACACATAATTGAGGTCATGAATTATGCATCTGATCTTAATGACTAACGAAACATGTGCTATTGGTTCAGGGACAACATTAACTCACACGCAGACTATCAACAGAATGACGGCCTGTACAACTCTGACTCAACCTGAGTAAGAACAATGCACAAGCTGGAAAAGAGTCTTTAAATGGGGGTGGGGAAATAGCAGCATAACAAAAGACAAGAAAGCTCAAGATTCAATCTTAAAGGAATAGTTCTGCCAAAAAATTATAATTTTTGACAATCCATCATGCCGTTTCAAAACCGGATGACTATATTCCTTCTGTGAAACACAAAGAGAAATGTTCACAATTGTAATGGCGACTCTTTTTCATATAGTAAATGGGGATCTGGGCTGTCAAAAAAAGTTACAACAAAAGAAATGTCCATACAACTGAAAATTAATATGAACAAAAACAGACACATGAATTAGACCCAAATTTAAGTTATTCACATATAATCTCCTTAACTGTAGCTCTCATCTCAGTTACAATGCTGCACTGTGATTGGACAAGTAATCATCAATGATTGGTCACCTTGCATTGATGTCAGAACTAACGTATTTGAATACAAGTAGATGTGGACAGCGAATGGCAAGATCACACAATTAAAGTGGCTTCTGAAGATGTATGAATAATGACATTTTGCTGATTTTTGTTGTCACTTTGGAGCTTGGGTGCACTTACATTTTCATTAAATGGAAAAATATGCAAATACAGCCATTAACATTTCCGTTTCACAGAAGAAATAAAGTCATACAGGTTTGGAAGGACATGACAGCGTTCATTTTTTGGGTTAACTATTCATTTAAAATTGAGATTCAGGGTAAGAAATTGTAAAAGTAAAACCAACAGATCGTGATATGAACAGGCTAGCAAATAGCAAAGATACAGTCCAATACCGCACTACATTTCAAGACTGTTACGTTTGATCACAATAAAACACTGAACTGGAACAGTAGGTAGCCTAATGGAGAATATAGCTCCTCATAAATGAAACGGGTATTTAGAAGTGCTGATGATTTCATGGTCAACACAAACCTCGGAAAGAAAAAGACTTTGACATAATGATACTAGCCTAAAACCTAAAACCATCACAAACGTCCTGTCTGAGCTTCACACCAGTGCAAAGAAGTTCAAAAGATTTTCTTCTGTACAGCGCTAAAAACGAACAAAAAATATAAAAACGTGAATATACAGTAGCTGGTATCAAAATATTTTTTGCTTCTTTCATTATAAGTTAACGATAAAAAGTGGGTGTATCAGTTATTTAAAAAATAAAAAGTCCAAAGTCTCAGCCTATTATGACATTACAATCCATTTTAAGATAGAGCTGAGACTAGCGCACTTGTACGGTATCTGCTGTGCTGTGACGCACAGCTGTCGCGGAGTCATCAGGCTCCTGACACTGGAACATGGAGCTGAACTGGGCTTGAGCCTCACGTAACTCCTTGAGCATGACAGAGCAGCTCAGTCCACGCGCACAGTTCACACGCACCAAACCCGACTGACCGCCCGACAACACCCAGTTGTATGCATCCATGTTTGGGTTAAAACGGACCTTAGAGAGAGAGAGAGAGAGAGAGAGAGAGAGAGTAAACATTTATTAAGTAGATAGTTTGCATATCAATGATTTGTATCATTCACATCACTTAAGTGGTAAGTAGCTTGCATTTGGCTCTTGGTTATTGTTCATTTTCCCCATAATGTTCTGAATCTCTCCTCAGATTAATTAGTAATTCCAAAGGTCTGTAACCTTCTGTTCAGCATGTCCTCTGTGGGTCACTGCACTATACTGCCAGCAATAAAGCATTTTAACACAGCTCTAATCGCTCTGTGCATGTGGCTCTGCTGAACAATAAACCCTTCTCCTGCTGGAAGACATCCAGTTCTGTTTGACGCTTGCTCCTTAGCCACAGTTATTTCCAAAATGGGATTAAATGGAATATATTCTTTTAATCTTTTAATATATAACTTTAAATTTTTTTTTTACACTATTTTATGTATGAACTACTATGGAAGCTGTTTCTGCCACTTAATAAAAAAATAAAAAGAGTAATTGTGACTTTTTTCCCTCACAATTGCAAGTGTTAAAGTCAGAATTCAGAGATATAAACTCGCAATTGCGTGATATAAAGTCAGAATTTATATTTTAGAATTCTGATTTTAACACTTGCAATTGTGAGAAAAGAGTCAGAATTCTTAGATAAAAGTCACAAATTCCCAATTACTCATATTGTTTTATTAAGTGGCAGAAATGGGCTTCCATAAACTACCAATGAACAGTTATATTTTATTATTTTACATGAACAAATACAAGGGTACCCTGACTGGTTTGCGGCTATGCAGCTCAATATGCAAGAAACTGCGATGCACTGTGTATTTTGATATTTCTATCAGAACCAGCATTAACTTCTTAAGCAATTTGAGCTACAGCAGCTTGTCTGTTTGATTGGACCACACGGTCCAGCCTTCACTCCCACACGTGCATCAATGGGCCTTGGCCGCCCATGACTCCGTCGCTGGTTAGTGACAGCCCTGTCAGTGGTCACAATGATATGGCTGATTGGTGCATGTATGTTTATATGCATACACATTTAATATTAAACTAATATTTTATTATATAAACATTTTTCAATTTTACATTATTTTATTTTCATATTTTACAAAATATTATATTAAGAAATGTACTCTAAATCATTACATCAATACACATCTTACAATCCTTATTATAACCATAAATGTTCCATTGCGCAGTGTGTTCTTCAGAAAAACCCACCATCTCAATCTACAGAGGCAGCACTTCCTGTTCTCCTCCCATCATCCACTCTAGATCTAGAGTGACATTTTCCTAATTTTACAGGCCATTAGCTTCTGTCCATCTTCTTGCTTAACTCTCAGCAAACCACTAGCTCTCTCTCTCGCTCTCGCTCTCTCTGGAGCAGTGCATTGCCACTGCTACATACAACTATAGCTTGTCCAAAGCGGGTAACGATATAGCAAGGTTAGTGCTGATGGATCACCTTATGTGGAACACATTTAGGGTCAAAATCTTATATCGCATGGTAAGTATTCTGATATTAGAATCTGTATGTGTGCTCTAGTAGGTGGTCAACTAGTACTAAACATTCTGCTGGGATTTCACAAGGTTATCCTGGCATAAAACAAGCATCTGGTGCAACTGGCATCCAGTTCTTCAGGGTATTTCACAGCTCTACACTAATAGGTGTCAGCAAAGGCCTCGGCTGGGCTTGTTTGCCGTTTTATAGATAAATGTGATCTCACCTTGTAGAGTGCACTCAATGGCATCTGGTCCACTTTAGCAACACCTTTGACCTCATGTTGATGGAGGTGCTTCATCAAGGGGCGATTTTCACACTTAGAAAAATTCCCCTGAGAGAGAGAAAAACAAGGTGTAAACACCAACTCCAAAGGTAAAGGTGCACTAGGTAAATGTTAGCGTCTAGTGGCGAGGTTGTGAATTGCAACCACTCGCCCCTCCCTTTCAAAGCATGGTGGCTGACACAGGACAAAGATGTTGTCGTTTGAGACAAAATGGTGAATTCACTTTAAGGGGACCGGGGTGTAGATAGAAATGGCTCATAATAAGGTAATAAAAACATAATTGTTCATTATGTAAGATCTTTATACACCACTGAAAACAGTTACGTATATTATATTCCATTTCTGTCAATAGATCCTCATAAATACTACCCACTGGAACTTTAGGAGAGCACTAGATGGAATATAAGGTTACCACCATAGCATCAACTACTTCACATTACAATCTATGTCACGTTTAAAACTTTACAATATCATAATTAGATCGCAACTGAAACCCAGTGTGTTTAGTTTCAATCCGTCTCTCAGTCTGAATTACTTTTGTACAGTACAGTGCATTATTGGCAATTTTTACACAGCATCAAAAAAAAGGTCACTCAGGTTTGTAACGCTAAATATTACTGTTTATACACTATTTGGGTATAAAAGGAAAATGACAAATTCATTCTAGAAATGAAGTGACTATGACAGTAAATATAAATATAATGACTTAAAGTTAGCACTTACAGACAGCAGACAAACGGCAATCTACCGGTCACTCAAAATGGCCATGCCCTTAGTTATGCAGAACTTTATATAATGTAAACGAATAAAAAAAATCCACCCCCCTTACAGTTGTCATGAAGGGCAAAATTATCTATATAGACCAAAACCACAATTTGTACCAGACTGTAAACCTGGGGTGGGCGGATCGATCTAAATATCAATAGTATCGATGCCAACACTGGTATTGGTATCAGATCGATACAGTGGTAATTGAATCAATATTTTAATTTAAAGATCTCTCCTCTACGTTCATTATACTTTGCTTGAGTCTTCTACCTCTACAATCCTGAGAAAAAAACGCTGCTTTTACATCCTGGCCCACTTTGCTACTCCTCCCCCTCCTGCTGCTCTGCTGTGATTCGCTGTTGTGCTATCACGTGACTCACTGACACAAAGCGCCAAGGAGCAGCGAATTGAGTGAGCAAAGCTGATAGCACATTGAATGAGAGATCAGGATGGCCGAGAGGAAGAGAAGTGTTGTGTAGAGCTATTTTACAGCACTAAAAGATAATACTGCAACTTGTGATATGTGCAAAAAGAGCATTTTTGTTATTCTTTCTTTCTTTTTCTCTTTCTTTCTTTCTTCAATACATTAATAAAAAAAATATCGCTTGAAGAATTTATTCATTCACCTCAGAAATAATGACATACGGCTCTTCCCTACACAAAAGTAGTTTTTTTTTTTTTTTTAAGTAAAAAGAATCGTATTAGTATCAGTATCGGCAATACTGACCCTATATGTATTTGGTATCGGATCGATACCAAATTTGTAGTTTAATTCAGTTCTGTACTGGCTTTTAAAGGGATAGTTCACCATCCAGGCATCCAGGCATCCAGGTGGGAAGATACTTTTCTTTTTTATTGCCTTACTGGTAAAGCAGATTGATAGCAACAAAAAGGTCATGGGTTTTATTCAAGCGCCAACCTTGAATTGGAGTTAAAAATTCAGATTTTTAACTCCAACTGTTTTACGTATAATGCATGTCAATGTGGTCTAACTCTAATTAGAAAATTCTCTTAACTTTTGAGAGAATTTACTTAATTCTCTAAAATCCAACTACTGCAGTTTATCTAACAGTGGTCAAAGAGCAATGCTATCATTCAGACCATTGTTCTTTTGCTGCCTGAATGTGTGTGTATTTGCAAGGATGACTGAGGAGAGTTAAATTAACCCAGTTCAAACAGCTCTTGCCTGCTCCAGACTCTGGCCTCAAAGCGGACATGTGCAGCATGCCATGAATAGACGGACGGATGGGGGTGGAGCGCCGGAGCGGGAGACAGCAGAACAGATGGAGCATCTCTGTAAAGGGGGGTAGGCCTCCAGGCGGGTATGACTTTAAATTAATGAAGGGTGCAGAACTTAATCAACATATAACCCATGAGATGCGGGATGAGTCTCAAAGGGATTTGAGAGAGGGGTGCCACAATGCTAACACGCAGACAGCACTCCCGGGCTCTCGACTTTTGTCTCCTGCACTCGCTCAGGTGTGCTGGGAAATAACTAAGCCAATAAATCCAGTCCGACCATGGCCCCTGCATGTAATGATCTGTGTGTAATGATCTGTGGAATAGGCAGCGGTACACAGTAGCTATCACACACAGATCATACATACACACACTGCCAAGATCATATAGACACACTTTAGTGAGGCCCCAAATGGATTTTTACATGGTCTTGCAAATGCAAACACATACATAACTAGTCAACTTCGCACACAGAAAAAAATACAGGAAAATCAGGGGCGTATCTATTATTAAAACTGGGGTGGACACGTTCCTTCCATTTTTTTTTTTTTTTTTCACAAGCATAATTTTGTTTGGTCGCAGTGTAAAGAGAAAAATGTATCCAGCCAAATAAAACGTCAGCTTCAGCTAACATTAATATGGCTAGCGCCCACCTGCTTTTCAGCAAATCAATTATGAATATTAACAATACACCACCTAATTAATTTTCATGAGCGAGGACAATAAGGTAAACTTAATATTTAGATTGGTGCAGAGCTCTGGTGAAAGTGAGAGAACATAGCCTGTGTCAACAAAAGATCAATACTCTCAAAATCTAATTTCCTACATCATCTCCCAAGCAGAGAGATGTCATGAAGAAAACCGCACAACTGTGCGGCGATGATGAAACTAAACATTGATTGCACAAAAATCATGTTTTTGAGTTTCTCACCAGGTCCAAGTCGTGAAAGTGGAGATAGTACTTTCTGACTGCTCCTTTGTAGGTCAATGGCTCCTTCCCTGGATTATTTGTAGGGTTTTCCATTTCATCCTCCTGTTCCTCATCTCCAGGCCTCTGTCCAGGTTCAAACTGGACCGTGTCAGTCCTGTACACTGACTGTGGGGATTAAAATGGTCAGTGCTAATTCAAGACTGATATGTTGGATTCAATTAATGATAAAGACATGTACAAATCTCCGTCGTCTGATAGTGCTGGGGTCCATATCCATTTCAGGAAGCAAGCTAAATAAACAATCTCCTCCATTGTCCGCAACAGCAAAAGCATTCATCCAATCAGACATAGACAGGCTCTGAAAGAGTCGTTTTATTATTAGACAATTTTGACTATATTAAACCATGTAGAGACAATCTTGTGAAACATCCACATACCCAAATAGTGGCTTTTCTAGGACATACAAAGTGAGGCTTAATTCCAAGATAACCTGAATCGAAATAATGGATTCCATGTTGCCCAAACCTACACAAAGCAAAGGAAAATTATGTTTTAATAAAAACCTAAATATTATGCCTGACTTAATATCATATATTCAGAAGAGCAAAAATTTGTGGACTCACGTGGCAAAGCAACACTCTTGAGCCATCAGGAAGCCACTCCAAAAGAGGGGCCAGTACACTTCAGGGGCCAGGCAGCGCTTTACTGCCAAAAGAGGCACGTAGGTTTTCCTCAAGTCCCACATTTTAGCCATCCGATCATCTCCGACCGTCACCAACAAGTTACTGCCCAAGTAGATAAAAACATGTTTTCATACCTCATCACAATCACAAGATGATATTCACGTTCAAAAGTTAAAGTGAATATTAAAACATTTTCTATTTTAATATATGTTAAAATATAATTTCCTGTTGTGGCAATGCTGATTTTTCATGTCACATTATCCTTTAGACATCATTCTAACATGCCAATTTAGTGCTAACTAAATAAATGTTGAAAAAAGTTGTAAGCATAATATTTTTTGTGGAAACTGATACATTTGTCTCAGGATTCTTTGTTGAATAGAAGTTTAAAAGAACCACATTTATTTGAAATATAAATCTTTTTTTTAACATTATAAAAGTCTTTACAATCACTTTTGATCAATTCAATGCAATTTAATTGAAAAAGAATCCTACTGACCCCAGATGCGCTCCTCTGAGCATCTGGACAGTAAAAGGGCAGATGAGACAGCTTACCCACTGTGTATACGCGAATAGTCTCCAAAAAGGCATTTTGACATTTTTGTGTGTACCGGTGTAGGGAACAGCCTAGGGAACAGCCTCTCTTTTGCAGCTTAATATGCTTTTAATATAAACACATCTAGCTGTTTAACAACAGCTGATTGAATTTTACAACACTCACTTATTTGGCCAATTTGAGTGTTAAGTTTGGGCTTAAGGCGGACGTACACAATGCAAATTCGGACACTCGGGAGGTCGTGGGATATTGCAGATCCTAATCGATAAATCGCATCAAATCAGCTGGTGAGAGAGAGAGAAAGAGTGTTTGTGTATGTAGGCTGTATGTTTGCACTGCATCCACTGAGCTATAGCCTAATAATACTCATAGATCAAGTCTATGTGACGTAGTTATGCATGATTTGGCAATAGGGGACAGACATGCTGGTGAAAATCAGGCCGACTCCCCGAATTTTTTAAACATGCTTAAAAATTATCGTACGGTTGGGAGGTGCTCCTAACGTGCTCGTCTCGTTTCGGATTTCCTGTCACACGCTGCGAGCCACGACCATACAAGCATCCACTATGTCCACACGATTTCTCCCGAGAAAAAAAAAAAAAAGTTTGCGAGTAAAAAACGCACAGTGTACGCCCGCCTTTATAGGGAGTGAAGTAAAGTAAGGTGCGCTGGGGGGAATGCGGCAGTGGCACACTAATCGTTTTACCTCAATTATCTTGTTTTCATAATCGGTGAAAACCAAATTTGAAATAAATAGTTTAATCGCACAGCCCTAGTGCACGCATACAAAGTGCAACCCTTCAGAGCAACGATACACGATGAGACCTTTAAGCTTTTTCTGAAGTTTATGTGTATCTGAATTCTACATGAGCAGTCACATTTTAAGAGCCTAAAGCACAAAAAGAAAAAACAAATCAAAACAGAAGAAATCTCCACTTGGTTTCACTAGCCCCCCGTGGGGCAGTGGGATAGGGTGTCATTTTCCAAATGAACTTCTCTAATACCACTTACAGCAGTCTCTTATAAGGTCACAGCTCTTTAAAACTAAATGCTAAGAACAGGCTATTGAAGCTACTGATGCTGAAACATTGTGTGGTGCTAAAATATATTTGATATAGACTGATTCTCTTTTGCTAAATGAGAAAACTCCATGGGTGGGCTGTTTGACAGCATGAATACCATACAGCTAATGGCATACATGAATATTTAAATACACCATGAATAACAATGAAAAATACTAGGTTAGCGTGACAAATTTTTTTTGTCAAAAAGAGTTTTTTTAGACAGACACAACCGTTCAAAAGTATGGGGGCTGTAAGTAATGCAGCAATACTGTGAAATATTATTTCAACATTTAAAATATGATTTTTTAAATTTTATTTTAAAGGGGTGGTAAAACAATTTCACTTTTCTAACTTTAGCTAGTGTGTAATGTTGCTGTTTGAGCCTAAACAACATCTGCAAAGTTACAACGCTCAATGTTTAAAGCAAAGGGAGATATTTGCTTTTAAAGAAATTCATTTCTAAAGACTACACCAAACGGCCGGTTGGGAACTACAGCCTTTTCCTCCAGACTTGCTGACATCAGCGGGTTCAATATTTACATAAACCCCTCCTCCAAGAATTTTAAATAAGGGGGGGTGATGCCATTTTTTTATTGCTGTGCATAAGAGTAGGCTGGAGTGTGCTAGGCGGTTAGCGAATCACAACACAGCTGGGCCAGCTAACCAATGTGAGCCCATTGTGTATTTTTGAGGGACTGGCTTCTTAGAACCAGGAAACTATCAGACTGTTTTTACAGCAGTGTACAATAAAGGTAAAATGTATGAAAAATAATGCAATTTTTTAAAGGGGTGATGAATTGAGAAAACAACTTTCCCTTGAGCTTTTGATATATAAAAAGTCATGGTAATATAAGATTATCCTGTAAGTTTCAGAACTGAAAATTTCCTTTTTAGTCAAAGAAAAGCTTTTATAGACACCAGGCCCAGCAAACGATCTTGTGCTTCATAGTTACATCATTGCGCGACGAAACATACACCTCTACATCGCCTCTAATCCAGTAGCCCCGCCCACCGACTCAAATCTCCGGTCGATGCTGGATTTGGATCCGACAGGAATGGTGCAACACACTTATGTGAGTAAAACGTGTTTTATATGTAATAGTATTGCATTGTTATAGATCGTTTTGCTTATGTGTACGTGTCTAACAGAACATACTATTTTAGCACGCTGGACTCAGACACGTATGGGCCAGGGCTCGCAAAGCCCAGCAGAACGATGAATCTCTTAGTATTCCGTTGTAGATGTTGTTGTCTCTCAAGTCTCGACTTTTGAAGGGCGGTTCGAGCTTATATCGACTGATCTAGCGGGCTATGTGTAATATAAAAATAATAGTCCAATCAATCACGGGTGGATGAGAAATAAATCATTGTGTTTGTTTGATAAAGACGTTTATGAGCCCTGTGATTGAGAAAATCATTCCGGTTGCCGCTTCTCCCTCAATCTCTCATTAAATAGGCAAATCTTATCCAATCCTAGCCGTGGGCGTTTACTTCCAAGTCTCCAATGTGGCACGCCCATCCAAACCCAGTGTTTTGGAAAGAGCCTCAAAACCAGTGTAGAAAATAGCCTATTACATATGTTTTTGAATGTGTATAAAAAAATGTATTGAAAAAATAAATTTAAAAAAATTCACACGAACATCCTTAGTTGACCTCAGACAACAGTATAATAATAAAAAAAATCCAGTTCATGACACCTTTAAAAACGAAGCATGAACACATTACAGTGCACCCCACAAACACAATCAAGCCTTCGAAAGAATGTGTTTTACCACCCCTTTAAAGGTGTCATGAACTGGCTTTTTTTCTACTGTCTGAGGTCAACTAATGATGTTTTTGTGGTTTTTACATTCAAAAACATCATAACTAATAAGTAATAGGCTATTTTCTACACTGGTTTTGAGGCTGTCTTCTGAACGCTGGGTTTTGACGGGCGTGACGCACTGGAGACTTAGAAGTAAACGCCCACGGCTGGGATTGGATAAGATTTGCATATTTAATGAGCCTCAGCTCCGCTGTCATATCAAGCCCCTGTTAGTTCAGTTCACATGAGGGAGAGATTATTTTGAAAGCGGCAACTGCAACTTGTCTTTATCAAACAAATACAATGATTTATTTCTCATCCACCCGCGATTGTATTACATGGCCCGCACCCGCACGATCGGTTGATATTATAAGCATGAACCGCATGCTCGCGTGCTCACACACACACCTGCGCGCCCAAATCAAGAAAGAATTTCTGCCGACAGGCATATGTTTTGGTCTGGTACAGCCCCAGGACTAGTACTATTACATTTAAAAAAATATGTTTTACTCACATAAGTTTGTTGCACCATTCCTGTCAGATCAAATGAAGAAGGCACAACATTATGTCTGCAAATTCAGCACTTGAGGCTTGTTTACAAACAATTCCACAGTGAAATGAAGAGAACACACAAACGGTCTTCCCCACGTGAGTGACTGGAACTTCATAAAAAATAAATGTAGTATCACCCATTCGTAATATTATGATCCAAAGGAAGCTTATGCAGCGACTGTGTTCTTTCACAATATCTTATCTTCTTCCACGTTTATTGCTGCTGGCAACGTGATCGACCGAACAGCTCTGAGTCAGTGGGCAGGGCTACTGAATTAGACGTGCTGTAGAGGTGTGTTTCGTACCGCTATGACGTAAGAATAAAGCTCACGATCGTTTTCTGGGCCTGGTGTCTATAAAAGCTTTTCTTTGACTAAAAAGGAAGTTTTCAGTTCTGAAACTTACAGGATATTCTTATATTATCATGACCTTTTATATATCAAAAGCTCAATAGAAAGTTGATTTCTCAATTCATCACCCCTTTAATATATTTTAACATGTAATTTACATCTGTGGTAGGAAAACATTTAAGCATCATTACTCCAGTCTTCAGTGTCACGTGAATCTTCGGAAATCATTCTATTATGCTCATGCTGATTTGGTGCTCATGAAACATTTCTTATCAATGATGAAATCAGTTGTGCTCCATAATACTTTTGTGGATACATTTTTCAGGAGTCTTTGATGAATATTTGAAATAGTATTTTTGTGACATTATAAATGCCAAATAATGCGTTTTAATGCTAAATAATTTATTTCAAAAGGATTGTTCAAAAAATTATTGGCAGCCATGTTCAGAAAAAATCTTTACCGATCAAATAAAGTCCACCCCCAAAACCTCAGACTACACTACAGATGATTCTCACCTCGAGGCTTTGCACCAGCTCAGGGTTCGGATGTTCTCGTCGTGAGCATGAAAACAATGGTAAGGGAAGAGAGACACAACTCCATCTGGGGACCTGACTCTCAGCAGTGTAGACTTACTAGCAAGATCCCACAAACCAACCAGACCTGGAAAAAAGAAGGTGAAGTGAAACACCACAATACTGCAAGATATATATATTCTGCAATTCTCTTTAGAAGAAAAAAATAGACGTATAAACAAAACATGACATCACCATCATAGAAGCCAGCTGCCAGGAGGTTATGTGGCTTGACATGGAGCCAGTCCATCGCAAAGCACAGGCCACTTTGACCTTTATGATCTGCCTGGTTGGAGCCCATCTTCAAAGAAAGAACCTTCTTCACCTGCAAAAACACAACGCCATAAAACAGGTCACATAACACTGATCTAGAACACTTCATCCATCTGCAATAATTACAAAATCTATGGTATACATAATTCAGGGTTCCCACAGCTTTTGACCAATGAATGTCATGACTTTTCCATGATTACCACATTTAAATTGCTTTTTTCAATTTATTTATATAAAGTAAAAAAATATAAATTAAATACAAATTAATATAATATACATAGATATTTTTTACATAGTATGGATGAGTATATATAATATATATATTTACACACACACACACACACACACTTATTTATATATAAATATTGAATATTTTTCTGAAATATGTGCATGAATGCATGTGTATTTTATATATACATAATAATTATACACAAACTTTTTTTTGGGATGCGATTAATAGATTTGACAGCACTAATACGTGTATGTACATGTAAATGCACTATAGAAATACCTCTGATATTTCTAGTTAAATAATGGTTTAAAATTGGTTCAATAGTCATCATTTCTATGAATCTATTTTCTTTTGCCATTATCCAAAAAAGTTTGGATTTATCCTCCACTCTACACTCTCCATTTCGTTTAAGGAGGTCCTTCTACCATGACAGCTAATTTCCAGAAGATCATCTCTTGGATGCTTGAAAATGTTACATAGAAACTAGGCAGCCCATAAAATGGCCCAGAGGAGCCATACCAGAACAGTTTTTAGTGAAAAGCCACTTCAACTGTGAAATTGAGCTACAGTGAAAATGACACGTCAGATTCAAGAAAACACTCCCATGATCTCTTGCCATTTTACCTTTAGATATGATGCAATAAATGTGTAATATGTCACTTAATGTGTGGAATGAAACAAAGACTGAGGTCTTATCTGTGAAAATAAGAAGCATGCTGGCAAAATAGATAGAGACGTACCCGGCATATCAGTGGTGCTTGGCTGGTTTCTCCTATTGGAAAACACATAAATGTGTTCAATGCTGTGAACTTATAGATCGGAGCATTAATATTCAACACGACTGCATTTATCAAGAAAAACAATCAAAGGAACAAAGATCAAATGACATGTGCTTAACTGAAATAATGTAAAGTATAAACAAGCAGCAGTTTAATGTCATAATTTAAAGGGGTCAAATACAGTGCATTTTAACTTATACCTGATGGGGTTTGTTGTGTGTAAAAACACAATCACCATTTTCCACTTGCTCCCTTGGACTATTAGAATCAAATGGGCTGTTATGTTTTTAATGGGATGAATTTACATAAACTAAAAAACCCTTAGAAGAGGATTTTACAATTCGGATTGCTACATATAGCAACACACTAATAAATAAATAAATAAATAAATAAATAATACTAAAATGTCAAATAACAAAACAAATTAATACATTTTTTCTATACATAAAGACCATCTCTATTCTGCAAACTAGCCAGTCGTACAAAATCTACAGGTAAATCTGCGTTAATCTTATGCAATCAGCAGGTGCGTTGACTGTAATCGGTTTAAAAGTCCAATCCAAATGAAAATCCTCCATATAAACACCTTAATCAGAATAAAAATGCCCAAACCGAATTATATTGTAATCGATTTGAGAGGGGTGGGATAAACCTTTTCATGTACCAAACAAACAAAAATGTAACCATGTAAACGAGCTGACCCGATTACTTTTCAGTGTGCGTCCTTATATGACGTGATATACAGCGCGCGCCCTTACTACTTAAGAGTGCGCGCTGCTCACACGCAGGCTATAATGTTCAGAGGAAAGTTAATTTTTCTGAGGGGTAAACTTATTTCGTAAGAAGTTATGAAGATAAATGTTGGCATAATGACACAGACATAGCCTGGCTACAACCAGAGCAACGAAGGTGAAGCGGAGATAGTTGAAAGATTAAACTTTTGCTGTATCCGGTCGGCAAAACTCAGAACACATCTTCCCTTTTTAAGAATGACTTCAGTGCCGTTCTTTTCTCAGAGAAAAGCTAAACTCCAAGTCTTCCAGAGTCGCAGTCAAAGATGATTTGAAAGACCGCCGTTCTCCAGCTTCTGTGTTTACTAGTAGCGCGCAAGCGCAACTCTGGCGTTATGTTAAGCCCCTCCCACAGAGTCTATACACGATGTGATTGGCCTGACCAGAGTTTGGTTTTTACAGCTCAGTGTATTGAGAGTTGCTAGACTATACTCGCGGGAGATTAGATTTGCTGCTGCTAGGGTGTGTTCAGATTTCTAGGCTAACTCTGTGATGATTGCGATTGAAAGTGAGCACCTGCAAGTTAAACCCCAGATCGGTTTAGATAACGTCTCATGTAAACAGTCCACTGAATCTTTCAATCTGATTTATTTTAATCGGAATGACAAAAAAAGTGTGAATGTAAACGTGGCTAGTGTTTCTTGAACAAAAAAAGTTCTTTAAACAGTGAGTCATTCAAGACGAGTGAGTCATATATACTCAAGACGAGAATATAAATCAAAAGAAAAGTGCAAGAGGTGGTGAATGGAGCCGCATGTATGAAACTGTGTGTGTGTCTATGGACAGACACTGCATGCATGGAGACAGATGTGGGTAGAGGGCAGAAGTGAAAAATTGCTGTATGGCTTTAGGTCGCAGCCGTACAGAGCAGTGACGGGTCGATCAGGTCGATAAAGCAACGCACCTCTGATCCACTCATTCTGGCAGCGTGGCAGACAGCCCTGACCATCGGCCCTTTCTCCAGGCTGACTAAGGTCTTTTTGATTGACAGGCCAGGAGGAAACTGGTGTCAGGTCTTCGGCTCAAATTCATGGCCTCAAAAACTAACAACTGTGTAGCGATGCATCTTTTTTGTCATTTCAATTATAGATCCTTGTCGGATGAAAACAAGCCAGTAAATTATCTCCATTGAGAAGGGAGGAGTCAGCGTCTATCTCATCACATTTTGCGGGACACCCTTTCACTCCAGAGAAAACCTATTTATAATTATCTACCATAACCCTTCCGAACCAGAAAATATATATAATATATACAATAATGGAAAATTTTATCACTAGCTTTTTTAAACGTTTGCTATAATTGCTACTGCAAGTCATTTTCAAATCAATAGACAAAGCAATAAAATCAATCTACAGTACGAACATTTTCAAATGAATGTTCATGTGATCTATGTAATAAAAAATGTATATAATATACAGTCCCTGAAAAAAAGTCTTGTCGCTTATCTATTTTCTAGAAATACCTGATATTAACCTGACTTTTAATTAATGAATTGGTGTTAGAAATAGCTCATATGAAAAGCTAAAACCTTCCCAAATGATGTTTAATGCACTGAAATAAATAATTTTCATAGAAAAAATATTTATCATTTAATCAAGACAGAAAGGTCTAATTTTGGCATCCTACCCCACATATGCTCAATGATGTTCATGTCTGGTGACTGGGCTGGCCAATCCTGGAGCATCTTGATCTTCTTCGCCTTGAGGAACTTTGATGTGGAGATGGAAGTATGCGATGGAGCACCGTCCTGGTGCAGAATTTGGCCCCTTTTATGGTTGGGAATAAGAGGTAGCTAAGATTTCTTGGTATTTTAGACTATTGATGTTGCCTTCCACCCTGCAGATCTCTCGCACACCCCCATACTGGATGTAACCCCAGACCATGATTTTTCCGCCACCAAACTTCACTGTTTTCTGGGTGAATCTCGGATCCATTCGGGCACCAGTAGGTCTCCTGCAATATTTGCGGTGACTGTGGTGTAATTCAACAGAAGATTAATCTGAAAAATCCACCTTCTGCCACTTTTCCAGCATCCATCCTTTTAGCAGGCTGTGGGCCTTGGCAAATGCCACACGGTTTTTCAATTGTCTTTTGTTTAGTGCTGGCTTCTGGGCACTGATTCGATCATGGAGGCCATTTCGAGACAGAATCCGACAAACTGTTCTGGTTGACACAGGGACTTCAGGTGACCAGGTCTCGTGGAGCTCTGCTGCAGTGGAAAATGGGCTGGCCTTGGATTTTCGAGCCAACAAACGGTACTTGGCGCTGAGACACATTGAAGGTGTCTGCCACATCAGCAGTGGATCTGGTCTTCAGCCTCTTGATAATCAAAACTTTAGTCTCATGTTTGCAGAGGTCTAGTTGCAGTTGATGTGAAGGTCTAGCGTAATCCCACAAAAGCTGGTGGGATTAAAATGAGCCATTTCTTGTAAAAAAAATCTTGATTAGAAATATATTTCAGCGGCACTTTAGGTCAATTTGTACACAAGCGACAAGACTTTTGTCAGGGACTGTACAATTGTTTTTTTAAATAAAACCAATGAAAAGCAATAAAAAAAAACGAACAAATAAAAATATTAAAAATAAAAAATAAAATGACAATAAAAAATAATTTAAGATTACAATAAAAAGAAAATATAAAAAAATGAATAATATGAAAATAAAACAAAAAAAAAACAATAACAAAATAAAACAAACCCGACTAAAACAAAAAAAGTAAAAAGCAACCAATAAACAATAAAAAGGTAAAAAAAACAATATAAAAACAAATATTTAAAAAAGCTTTAAATATAAAACAATTATTTTAAATATACCAGTTAACACTGATAAAATATGAATAAAATTACCCAAAAATAAAGAAATCAAAAACAAAACCCCCCACAAAAAAAAAAACTGAACAAAAACTAAATAAAACCTATAAAATATAAAAACTAAAAACTAAATTAAAAAACATTTTGATTTTCATTTATATGCAATGTCCAACACACACACACACACACACACACACACAGGTCTGAGGTCTGTCAGAGGGATTGTACGTCGTCCAGTAATGAAGTTTAATTCCCTGAGGGAGCAAATAAATTCTTGGCCAGAGCTCATTGCCGGGTCAGTGACAAAAGACTCCAGGAAAGCAAGACCAGTAAGAGTCACAAACAGGGCCATGAACAGCCTTTCAACAGAAAACGGTTACCAAGGCCATCTCAAAAGCAGTGTGGAGACGCATAACTGGTGGAGTATGAGAAGCAATTTCTGTAGTATTAAATAGAAAATACAAGAGGAATACAAAAAGCAGCGAGAGAAGGATTAGCTTTATAAAGGTCATGAAGCATTTTTTTAAAGGTGTCATGAACTGGCTTTTTAAAATGTTTTATACTGTTGTCTGAGGTCAACTAATGACGTTTGTGTGGTTTTTACATTCAAAAACATCATGACTAATAAGTAATAGGCTATTTTCTACACTGGTTTTGAGGCTGGGTTTTGATGGGAGTGCCGCACTGGAGACTAAACCCCCACAGCTAGAATTGGAGAAGATGCCTATTTAATGAGCTTCAGCTGCCATCAGTTCAGTTCACATGAGAGAGGGATTGTTTTGAAAGCGGCACCGGAATGATTCTCTCGATCACAGGGCTCGTAAACGTCTTTATCAAACAAACACAATGATTTATTTCTCATCCACCCACGATTGATTGGAATATTATTTCTGTATTACTTGGCCTGCAGTATCGGTGGATATAAGCGCGAACCACACACGCACATGCACACACACACACACACACGTACGTAGTGTTTCCATGTTTTATGGGGACTTTCCATAGGCGTAAAGGTTTTTATACTGTACAAACCGTATTTTCTATCCCCCTACACTGCCCCTGCCCGTAAACCTACCCATCACAGGAAACATTCTGCATTTTTACTTTCTCAAAAAACTCCTTCTGTATGATTTATAAGATGTTTTCCTCATGGGGACCTAAAATGTCCCCACAAGGATTTTAGATATTGCCATCTTTGTGGGGACATTTTGTCCTCATAACATAGGGATTACCAGCCCACACATACACACATAAAGAAAGCAATATTATTTCACTATTTCAGATTCACCGGCCTGCCGACAGGCTTTCATTTTGGTAGTCCGCCTGGAAAACACAGCCCCGGGACTATTACAAATAAAAAAAAAATATTTTGCTCCCATAAATTTGTTGCACCATTCCTGTTGGATCCAATATAGAAGGCATAACATTGTGTCTGCAAATACAGCACGACCTAAGACTTTGTTTACAAACGATTCTACAGTGAAATGAAGCCATTACGAACACACGTAAATGTCTTCCCCACTTGAGCTGGAACTTCATTAAAAATAAATGAAGTATCACACATTCCAAATATTAGGATCTGAAGTAAGCTTATGCAGCGACTGTGTTCTTTCACAATATCTTGCCGTCTTCTTCGGCATGTTTCTTGCTGCTGGCTCAATTCATCATCACCCCTTTAAGTCTAACAATATCCAGCCATTCCTTCAGAATTCACAACACAGTCAAGTTCACAACCAATTTCAGTCAAGATAGCGAACATCTTTCAACATCATTCAAAAACATATGCATTCAACCAGGATTTCTTTTTCTCAAATTCCCTTTTAAATTCAAGACTCAACTTGAAGAACAATTGACGCTCACTAACACTAACAGTTTTAGTCCTTTGAGAGAAAGACGTCTTTAAATAAAGCATTTGTTACACATCCAACCAGTTCTTCTGGCCTCAGGAAAGTGTAATTAAGAAAGCATTAAAGCTTAGAGTAGGATCAATGAATTAGAAGCTTGCAAACAGGGAGAATAAGGAATTGAAGAAACAGAGACGGTTCATTAATGAACGTGGGCAGTTGGCTCCTTATCTCTACTGGAGCAGGGCCCTAGTATACCACACAGAGGGCCCCTGAGGGACCAGAAGGATGGACCACATCACTACTCGATAACTGGAGAAACCTAGTACAAAAGCTGACTGTCTGAATGATGAATAGTGAGGATAGCCATGAAATTAGCCTTGTTTACTAGTGTATTAAAGTAATGGGAATGAGGATGTGCATAAAATGTATTTAAAAGTGTTAATTGTCCAGACCTGAAAAAAGACCCCACACCATTATATTTCCAGGATTTCAATGGCCAGGAGAAATCCTCTGTGAATATTGTTTTTCTTGATAAAACATTAAATAATAATTTGTATTATTAAATTTTACAAAAAATACATATTTTTTTATTATGTTCACTAATGTTCAAAATCTGGGGGTCTGTACAACATATTCTGAAATATTACAATTTGAAGTTATAAATTAAAATCACAGTGATATGGAAACAGTTAATGCTTTGCTTAATACCAGGTTCAAACCTGCAACCTTTTTAACTAGCAGCCTTGATCTTTAACAAGTACGCTACATAACTAAATATGATATGCATTCATCATGTTAACCAATGGCTGGCATCTGGATATAGTGGGTAAACATAGTACCAGCAAATCAGTGCTAGAGTGAGAACACACACAATGCTGTTCTCATGACGGATAAAAACAAAACTAATTAAAAATAATAATAATAATTAACAACTGGTATTAATATCCTTGTGGGGACATTTGGTCCCCATAACGTAGGGAATACCAGGACCACCCACCCACACACACATTTATGTTTCACTATATTAGTGAAGAAGATGACATTACATACACTTTCAATTATTTTATATCAGGTTAATTATATTTTCTAACCCAACCGCTATTCCTTAACCTAACCATAACAGGAAACAAGTGCAGGAACAGGAACAACCTACACATACACACACACACTTTCTCTCTGTTTCTTGTTATTTGTTGACACCATTAATGATAGTCAAAAGGATCTTTTGTATTTCTGTAATCATATATATATATATATATATATATATATATATATATATATATATATATATATATATATATATATATATATATATATATATATATATATATATATATATATATATATATATATATATATATATATACCAAAAGAAAGCTCAATCCCATTCAGTGTGTGCAAACTGAATTCTGTGACATCAAAACAGCATAATATATAAAATGCTTGCTATACATGTTTCCTGCAAAGATTTGAATTTAAATCAGAAATACTGACATATTTGAATGGCTATTGGAAAAATGTGTTTTGCTAGCAGAATGGTCAATAGCTAATAAAACAGACTCAGCTATGAGGAGCGATCAGTATAACTGTAGATAAGCAACATTTCACTGCTGTGAAAAGAAGGGACTCTAATCAAACGGCTCAAGGCAGTTAAACTCATATAGGCACTAGAGTAGACCCTCCCTCTTTTTTTCTAGCTTTCTCACTGCGATCGTGATAAATGAGAAGCCCTGGGTGGGTAATCTTTTGCAAACACACACAAACAGTGCAGATAATGTGAGTTTCAGAGAATAAAAGAAAAGAGGAAAACAGGGAATGATGCAGTGGATGGCAGGTCATCAGTCTGTTCCTAGCACTCCCTGAGGAGAGGGCATTATGAGCTCCCATGGGACAATCAGCCTACGCTGGCCATTTTATCAGTGCATGTGGCCTTAAGATGTACAATGAAATACAATAAAATCCCCATATCCACATTTTAAATCTGAAATGTGCTTCATAAAATATTAGTTTGAAAGCCTTTTATAAAATACTTCACCATGACTAAAATTGTAATTAGACTTCCAGCCAGGGTAAAATAATAATAATTATAATCATCATTATTATTATTATTAAATAAATTAATAAATATTCCAAACAATTTCAGGAAATTCAGTTTGTTCTGTTCTTTATCCGTTTCCAAATGTTTTTAAAAAATAGGAAAAGGCGTGTGAATCATGCCTGATTAGTTTGTTTAGTGCTGTGCTAATAAGAAAAATGCATTATGGCACTTCTGTCTTGTGCTGCCCTCTTCTGGAAGGATCAACCCATTGCACGTGAATTCACCAGGTGTTTCTAAATCACGCGTGTCCCAAAAGGAGTGGCCACCTTCCATCAGAGTCCAAGGCCCTGTCCCAAATGGCCAAATGCCCAAACCCACCCGGTCTTCCTCCGAATCCGCACTTTCACGGCGTAATGCCGCTTTGGTAGAAGTCCTCTGTGTAGCTTGCAAACTTGCGGGCTCAGCTGAAGTGTGCATTGAGGGCGCATAGCAGTCGCAAAGGGGACGCTCATGAACACCCTTCTTTAAGCTTAAATGACGAATGAGACTCCCTACGGTCCCTACACACAAGACCCAAAGTGCAGCATTTGGGACAGGGCCCAAGTATAGGTCTCTGCAGGATGGTAATAGAAATGACCAGATCAGTGGGCCATCAACAGAGGGTCATTTTCCACTGCGTTACCTGATTTGCCACGTCACAGTGTGGGAAGAGTTTAGGGGTGGGGTCGGTGAAGGAGATCATTTTCATTGCGTGAATTAGACACCCACAACATTTAGAAACACCCCCTTTTGTTTTGAGGACACCTCATACTCTCAGAGTCTAGCCTCAACCTAAATTAAACATCTTTACGAGCTAATCATTGTCTTTGGAATTACTAGAAACTTTCAGGCAGATTTGTTAGAGCTAAATGCTGCAGGAAGTTGGCCCTCCCAGGGAAGGATTAGACACGCGTCACACAGAATGTTTAAGTAGTCCTTGGCACAAGTATATTAAGTGGACCTAATATGACCCCTTTAAAGAAATGAGAAGCGCAGGCAAATGAATGCGTCACCATTCTCTCACCTTTACTTTGATGGTGTGCTGCAAGGGCTTCTGGGTGTGGAATACTGTAGACACCGATGGTTCCGTTAGAGAAAGCTGCCGCTAAAAGACCTAATCTAGGCATTTGTGGAGCCTGACAAGAACAAAACCACATTTACATCAATGTACAGTACAATCAAAATCAAAAAAAGATCTTTTGAAGAAGATTTTTAAAGGTACACTATGTAACTTTTGCAGTTTTCACTATGTAACTTTTGTGCGGATAATTATGACCCATCACAAAAGATAATGAACTACAATAAACTCTGTGATAGAGCTACATGTGGCAATTTACCTGTTAAATAAAATATCTTACGCACCTGTTGAGTAATAAAAAATGCAATTTTTGCGTCGCTTCACAACATCTCAAATCCCTCATTGCCATCTCTGAAAAGCCACGCCAATGTTGACTCTTTTTACCAGCAGACTCTCCTTTGTTTGGCGTTTGTTTAAAACGTGTGATTCCATTCTTGCTCGTTGTGACAACTAATCTATCCCACTCTCACACCATACACGTGTCAAAGTAGCCAGAGCAACTTCTCTATTATTTTACGCATATGATGAGACACACAAGGGCAAGAGATGCATGTACACAATTTCCTGCGAAAACAATCCCAACAGGTCTAAAATATAAACACTTATAATAGTCAATTGAAGGTGAACTATGTAGTATTTTTGCAGTAAAATATCCAAAAACCACTAGGCCAGTGTTATATATTTTGTTCAGTTGAGTACCTACAATATCCCAGATGTTTCCAACTATTTGTAAATTGAGAGAAAATTGCCATTTTAACTAAGGACCAGGACGTTTCAGCATTGCATTTGACAGAGTCGCCTGTCAATCGCGTCATATCTGCGTTACCCTCGGTTTCGGCTTTTATTTGGCAGGAGCGCTTTACTCTTAGCAGTGTGAACAAGTGAACGCACGGAGTAACGTCATAACATCGTTTTAAACCCACTTAAATGTATCTAATATGATAAACAGAGCTCCATTACCTCAAAATCATAACCGGAAGAGCTGATCAGTGCAGGCGAACGGCGACTGTCTCCCGTCCCTTCATAATAAAAGTCCCGGTATTCGCGAGGCGGGTATTTGTTTAACAATCGCTCCAGCAGCTGTGCTCAGGTCTACAACACTCGGTCCTGCTCTGCTTTAGACTACAGTAATGTTAATAACCACATGCATGAACGTGATTTCTGCCCGAGTCCTATTTTCCGGCTGTGATGAGAAGACCACATCTCCCAAGATGCTGCGCTCACACGTTGCGTCATCAAACTACGCATTTGTTTTGAATAGGCGCCCCCCAGTGGACGGAAAGTTCCATAGTGCACCTTTAAAGTAACCATATTGAACTAAGGTAAGGCATTTATCCATAGACATTTTGGAAGAAGGATTAATGTATTGACTTAAATTTTGTGTACTTTGAACCAAAAAAAGTTACATAATGTACCTTTAAATTCCTTTAATGTAATTTCTTACCTTTCTGCTGGTGGAGGGCAGCTCCCACACTCCTGCAGGACACCACCTTATATTCCAGATGCATCCATCATCTATCGCCAGAGCGTATGTTAGATGAGGAGCAGTAGAGGGCCTGAATTGAAATAAATAAATCATAAATTACTATTTTACTTTAAGCCCAAGACAGGGTACACATTTCCTCTTAAAGACAGTCTGTATGTGTCCTATCTTTCTTGTCTTCACCTGCTTTTACACTGAAGGTCTCCGATGTCCCACAGCTGCAGTAAGACAGGACCTGAGTGCAGCTTGTGGATTTTGTGTGTGTCGTCCATGCCTTTGTGGCAGTAGATGGAAGCATACTGTCTTTTTGCTGCTCCGTCAGGACATGGGCACCACTCCATTGACCGTACAGGACCCCCCACAAAGAACAGAGCGTCCCAGCGCTCAGAATGATGTGGCAAGGATTCAAACCTTCAGATCAGCAGATATTTTACATGAGAGCATATATATACTACCGTTTAAACGTCTATGGTCAGTATGATTTTTCTTTTGTTTTTTTACAAAAAAGTAAAACTTGTATTCTGCATTACTCTACTGATCTTTTAAACTTTCTATTCAATTAACGAACACTGGAGAGAAGATTTAAACGTTTTTTATTTATTTATTACAAATTAATTAAAAATAAAAATAACTTTATGGGGGAAGGTGAATATAATTAAAATGATGGTCTCGCTTCAGCTTAATTATATGCTTCTGATGCTACCACTTACAACACCACAGCTGATTTTCAATCAATATAATGGTTAAATGTTTCCTATATGGGAAAAGGCCCAGGATAAAGCTTAACAAATGATATGCCTCTCGGGATAACGGAGGGTTGGGACAACAAGACCCTTGGCTCTATCAGGTATCTTTTGGTTGACCAAACATTGAAACAATAATACTCAATAAGATTGGGTTACTATTGAGAAAATCTGTCTTGGGCATACAGCCCTATTGACTTGCCTCAATGTTTAGACATGACCCCAAATGCTATCACGACGCATTCCAGAGAGGTATAGGCAAAGGTTCACAAGATGCATAAAATATCACACTGTAAACAACCATAATCTTCCCTATGGCATAACTGTGCTATTTGTATTGGGAAATCACCTATTTACTGGACGAAATGGCATATGAATGGTTTGTGTACTGTGGCAGACTTTTTTGAACAGGGTGTATTTATGTCTTATAATAACCTTGTACAGAAGTATAATCTAAAGGGCAAAGAACATTTTTGGAAACACCAACAAATTAGAAATTGTGCTTCTAAAAAAATCCAGTACACGGACGGTAACCATATCTTGAACACCCTAACACTGCCTCATTCCTAACAAAAAGCCTCTGTAATCTACAGGACAACCAACCATGTGCTCAGCAATGACTGTACAACTTTAAAGACAATATGGAAAAAGGACATCGGGGCTGTAATCAGGGACGAAGAGTGGAAAAGAATTGTATCAAAATACAGGTAAATACATAAGAGAAGCTAAAGGCCATTTACACAGTACAAAATGTGCTCCAATTATCACCAATTTTATGTCTATTGGCAGACAGGAAGCAGATGTCAGATATTTCAAATGGAGTAATCATGGTGAGGGTCTCTGTGATGTGAAAGGGGGATTCTGAAATCCACTGTATAATATAATATAATATATATATATATATATATATATATATATATATATATATATATATATATCAATTAAAATAATAATCAAAGCGTTAATCAATATTTATATTCCTATATTATTATGATTCTTTCTAGTTATGATTTTGCTTAAGAGAACCACTGATTGTTTCTCGTTTCCAAGTGTGTATTTGGTCTCGAAGGAATGACTGAGGGTCTATTTCCTTTTACTGAAACACTAAAGAATCAAGATAAATATTGCCTGTACCATTATCTGTACTCTCACTGAGAGAAAGCACTTGTTATCAGCATGTTTTGGGGAACATTCTAGTTAAAACCGGAGCTAAAATCAGCTCCAACCTTGGAGAGACTGTGTATCTTTGCATGTGCGCAATATTCTGTGTTACAGATCAGTGTTGAGAATGGACATCCTAAGAGATGGGTGGACTTGTTGTTCTGGGCAAGCTAGTGCCTGCTCCAGACCTGGAAGCTCACTACGGGGCTAATTCCGGGGTAAAAGAGTCAACAAGTGACACGTCTATGGAGACGTGCATCAGATTAACTGTTTTCTGAACCAATCAAAATCATCTACATTACAGTAATGACATGGATAGACCTTGAAAACAGTATAACTGTTGGGAAAATTGTATGTACGATCGGCGGGCTGACGAGATGGGGAGAGGGAGCACGGCCTACAAAACTCCTTGGGAGACTTGAAGCTGGCTTCTGCTGTTGAAACTGCAAACTATTCTTTAGTACATTTTTCTTTAATTATTTGCACTCCTGACTTACTCCTGACTCTTGTTCTTCCAATTTTCACTACTTGGGTCATAAACTTTTAACCCCTAACATATGGCTACAGTCCTTTTGAAACACTGGAAAACTCAAAACCACAGAGTTAAAAAAAATGGGTCAACATAATGACAAAGACTTCCTTGTTTGAATGTTTGCCTTACAAACTACATACAGTAATAAGAACGTGTGTATCCCTGTCTGGGAAGATTTTTGGTCTTTGATGTTGTCTGTCCATGTGACACAATAAATCTAACTCGTAATCTGTGTTTTGTATGATATTTCCATGTAACGGATAAAAACAATATTGATATTGAATTATAAAACACAAAAAAACATACAAAAAAAGATTAAATATTTGATTTGTTTAATTTACCAAACAATAACAAACATCAGAGAAATGTGAACATGTGAATGTGTAGCAGTTAGATTATTTAAAAGTTAACTCTCAGGAGATACTTCAAGTAAATATTTCGGTCAAAGGGACTGACAGAGAAAAAAGTTGGGGAATCCCTGAACTACTAGCTGAAATTATTTTTAACTTATCTCATATATCAATAATGGAAACAATCACATCATGTAAAAAATTGTTTTTTTTTTTGAAAGAGACCATGACAGCAACTGTCAAGTGTCATTCATTTGTGTACTGGTAGATTGCACACTAGTGATGATTTAAATCACCATTTAATCAATGTTTTCATCCAAAGTCGCAAAATTTCACTGTGCAAAACAGAATAATTGTATAAACACTTGCGAATAATGCACTCTTTCCATTCTATGTGTCCAAGAGAACAAAATCGGCACTGAACTCAAAATCGAAATTGAATTATCAAATGATTTTGATGACAGATGTTTGACTTTTGGGTTATTTAGTAAAAAGGTCTTCTTATGGGATACATTTTTTTTATCCGCTTCAATCGAGCAAATGTTTTTTTAAGGCACTTTTGGCATTTCCATACAGTGTCCCAAAATGTGCATAAAATAGTTGGATGGAAACAGCTGCAGTGAACGCCATTTTAAAGAACTAAAGCCAATTAGTGGAAACTTACAAAGGATATCTTACCTTCTCACAGTTTGCAGTTTGGTCTGTCCCTTGATTTTTTCCCGCGTAAAAGTAAAAGAGGCAGATTCTTTCTCCTGGGGTAAATATTTTTCAGCTTCACTGTTAATCAAAACAAACACCTGTTAAAATGGCCAATTCCTTGTTTTCATGGATGTTATGTGGCATTTAGCTATACTAATACCTGCTAGATAGGAAATGCCAATCTTTGGCAGAAGGAATCCACTCTGGAAATACCCAGGGGGAGAAGTTTTCATCCCGACTAGCATTTAGTGAAAAAAGGATACAAGTGTATTTCAAGATACAACCGATACAGATCATATGAATTGCTAAAATGGTAATTCTTACATAATCTTGTATAAAAGTGAATAGCTTACAATGTTTTGGTCCTACTAAAACAGTTCCAGACAGGCTCCATGACATTGTTAGCTAAGCCGTTTGGAAGCAGACAGTGCTGTTGAGCAGAATATCATTCAAAAAATTAGACCACACAAATATGCAAATCAAATGTGAATCACAGCGCAAAAAGGTTACGGAGTATCGGACGATAAACTCACATAATTTCCTCTGGGTGTTCTGCTTCGGCGCTCAATGTTCAAGCTGAAGTCTGGCTCTGAATCTTCTTCCTCTTCACTCTCTGCCTCTTCATCCTTTCCTGGGGAAAAATCCTCATCATCAAAGTCGCTGTCATAATCTGGAGTTTTCCTTTTCGTCACCCTTCCCCTTGCTGCGTTCTTTTTCTGGGAGGCACTGTCCGCTTCACCAGATTTGGGCCTATCTTTTGCTGATGGGATACCGAGATCCTTGGCCAGGTTGTGAAGATAATCTAAAGCACTAATCAAGGTGAACAAAATGAGATGAATTAACAAGACCATCATTACAAAATGATCAACTGATCATCAAGGTTTGTGCCTTCAAAATGACAACATCATTTAAATATTTGAATAATCACAATATTTTCACACACTGAGTGCCAGGTTAAACTAGACTGTGGATGGTTAGCAAGCAGGTTTTTCTGTGTACTTAGATAACTTCAGTTTATTTCCATCTATGTTTTTGATTCTGCAAATTTAAAGACACTGTGAATAGCTCAATGGTAAGAGTGTTGGTTACGCAATGCGGAATATCCAAGTTCAAGTCCTGATCAGAACACTTCATCTGACCATTGATTTTTCTAGAGCTAAAAGATATATTTAATCATGCAATATATAGTGTAATACACAAACATATAATCTATAGATGCAGTATATATTTAGGGAAACTGCATAAAACTGGCAAGCATAGACTTTAGCAGTTCTCCTCTTGGAGTGACCACTAGAAGTGAGTTCAGAATTTTTCTAGATCAAAATATATTTAATCCTGCAATATATATAGTATACTATACAATCATATCATCTAGACATGCTGTATGCATAGTTGGGAAACTGCATAAAACTGGAGAGCATACACTTTAGCAGCTCTCCTCTTGGGCCGACCACTTGAAGTGAGTTCAGAAGTATCAGAGACTGCTGAATTGTCATGTTGTATTGGAGTCTGTGGAATGATCTCCTTTTTCCTCCTTTTGACAGGGGTCTTTGCCTTAGAACCTTTTTTTGGGGTTCCCTCAGTATTAACTGGGCTTTCTTGGGCCACACCTGGGGGAACCTGGGAGGTCAGTCCTAGAAAAGACAGACACAATAAAAGATTCATGGGAATTAGATCCATTAGATCACATCATTAGGCATAAAAAACAAAAGCAATTTAAACCAAATCATGAAGGTAAAACATGTCCTTTTGCAGTACTTGGCTCTTCTCTAATAACAAACTAGTCATATGAAATAACACACTTACCAGACGCTTGTATCTCTGACTCCTTGGTCTCTCCTTTACTCTCATGGTTAATCTGTCCTGGTTGGTTATCTGTATTTTTTTCACACGGCAAACCCATTTTTTCACCTTTCTGTTCACCCAACTTCAGGGCAGCTGCTGCCATTAATACTGAACACCAGCTTCCAGCACAGTCTAGAAGTAAAGAAATGTGTTGATTTTATGTACAATGGTTTAACATCCATCTACATGGAATATCAAATAAAAAATACATTAAAAAAAAGCACGTACAAGCAACATTTCACGAATTACCATGATAATACAAAAAACATGCATATCCCCAAAAAACCATGGTATTTTCATGACTCTTTTCTGATGCTTTTTTAGTGGTGAAATTGTTCAGTAGTAATAATACACGCATGCGCAATGTCGCACTGACAGGCGACTTGCCTCCACCACTTTGAGCTTACTCAGTTACGCCAAAAAATAATTACTCGTTATTTTGAATCTCATACAGAACAATAAAAAAGAAATACATTTGATATTACGTTGTAAAAAAAATAGCACGTCTTTTTAAAACAAGTACACTTCCTTAAGTTGACAGATGGTCCTTCTCCTTCAGAAGTCTATTATATTCTAAAAAATAACGTTATAAGAAACGCTCAAAAGACTTGCTTCTATAAAGCACAGGAAAGACATGGGCATTTTCTCAGCATTGACGGCTTTTAACAGTGGCTCAGGGTGATCGTCCACTATTTCCTTCAACCACACGGTCTTCGATTCGCGCGGGTTCGAATCCAACTCACTGGGCACAATGAAAGACTTACCGCCGTCAGAAGCCCGCTGGATAGAATGTGCCTGACCCCTACTTAAATTAAAACACTAGTATTCAATTCTGCTGTACAAAAATATGCTGCTTTTCTACTACACTCCTTTGGCTAAAGCATTTTTGACACATCAGCTTGCCGTCGCCGCCATGTTTGAGTGTCTCCCATGACCTCGTTTGCTCATTACCGCCCCCTATCCAACACTGACACCAGAGAGGTTTTAAATATGTGCATGATCCCGCCTGACCACGAGGTGGTATCAATGTGGTTAAGAAGCACAGTACAGTACTTTATTGCCATATGTTATGTACAAGTCGCTGGTACAAGTGCACGCACTTACAAAACCATATAGTCCATTCCTTTAGCTGCCATTGGTCTTTTTCAAAACATAGGCCTACCTATAACAATATAACTGTGTTTGAGGTGTAGGCTATTTAGATGATTAACATTTCTGTGCAAAAATGGTTTTGCTGATATGTTGTAAGTGTTATTTTGTTTACTGAGGCCTTTTGAAAGTCATACAGGCAATAGAGTATTTTTTGTTTCTTTTTTGAGGCTGCCTTTACTATACACACGCACACACACTTTTTGTGATTTAATGTTTGATGGGGATATTCCATAGACGTAAAACTGTATATTATATTGCCCTACACACTATGTATGTGGTTTACAGGGACTCTCCATAGCAGTGCCGGCCCATGAGGTTGTGGGGTCCTAGGCACAATCATAAAAAGTGGCCCCATTGGAGTAAAAAAAAAAAAAAAAAATCTTAATATTGAGGCATTGAGGGGCCCCCCAAGATAAGGTGGGGCCCTAGGACTGCCTATATTGCCTAATGGAAAGGCCGGCTCTGCTTCATAGGCATAGTACAAAGTTCAAACCATATAATCTACTATCCCCTTACACTAATCCTCTAAAAATATCCATCACAGAAAACCTTTGGCATTTTTTTGAATAATAAAAAAACAATCATCTGATGCTTTGCATTGCACATTGTGATGTAAGGCTTAGATGAAGCTGCTCAGTCATGGAAACCCATTCCATGAAGCTCTCTACACACTGTTCTTGAGCTAATCTGAAGGTCATGTGAAGTTTGGAGGTTTGTAGCTATAAAATCTGCAGAAAGTTGTCGACTACTGCGCATTGTGTGTGCCTCAGCATGCACTGACCCCGCTCTGTAAGTTTACGTGGCCTACCACTTCGTGGCTGTTGTTTCCAATTGCTTCCACTTTGTTATAATACCACTAACAGTTGACCGTGGAATATTTAGAAGTAAGGACATTTCACGAATGGACTTATTGAACAGGTGCCAACCTATCACAGTACCTTGCTTGAATTCAATGAGCTCCCGAGAGCGACCCATTCTTTTACAAATGTTTGTAAGCGTCTGCATGCTAGGTGCTTGATTTTATACATCTGTGTCCATGGAAGTTATTGGAACAGCTGAATTCCATAATTTGGAGGAGCGACCTAATATTTTTGTCAATATAGTATATATAAAACTGTTAGTTTAATATTATTGATAATATATTTAATATTCAATTTTAATATGACATTGCCGAACACAGAACAAAAATTGTCACAAGCTAACATATAAACATTTATTGACTTGATAAGTGAAACGGTAATCACATTTACACTGTTAAGGAGGACTGATCCTATCTATTTTGCACTTAAGCCATTTTTACTTTGCATGTTTATTTAAAAGTAGGCCTATCTGTTTTCATAAAGACCGATGTGTTTTTTTAAACTTTCAAGAGATTTGTGTCTTATGAAAAATAATGATGTATCTCAGTAGACCAACTAATTTTGTGTCATTTGAACACAACAGCTTTTGAATGTTTCACCTGACATCCTGAAACACCTTTCTAAAGCAGCATAGATCACCATCACAAATCCAACTTTTACAGAGCATCATGTCTGTGGTGTCAGAAACACAATCATATCACAAAAAATCTGCAGCATTCATGAACATTGTAACATGCAACTTTATCTACTGTAAAGATGTGGAGATGGAGCTTACATAAAAATAAACAATGGTCTACTACATTCAATATACATAGATATAAATACATATATAAAATATTTTATTCCAAAAATGAAATGCATAATAAAGTCAAATTGTGATATTACTTTCAGAGAAGTTCCAAAAATGTTTGCTGTGCCCTTTCAATATATTCAGCTCTTCCTGTCAATAAAAAGGAAATTCAATTCTACGTCAAACACTACCGTTTGCATTAGTTGGAGTTAATACGATTAAAAAAGAAGAGATTAATACTTTTATTCATTAAGGATGCATTACAATGGTTAAAAGTGACAGTAAAGACATTTATAATGTGCTGAACTTCCTAATCATCACATAACCCTGAAAATGCTTTCCACAAAACGACTGAGCTGTTTTCAAAGTCGATGATAAGAAATGATTCTTGAGCAGCAAATCAGCATATTAGAATGATTTTTGAAGGAACAAGTAACAGTGGAGTAATGATGCTGAAACTGCAGCTTTGACATCACTGAAATAAATGACATTTAAATTATATTAAATAGAAAACAGTTTTTTTTTTATTTTTATTTTTTTACTGTATCTTTGATCAAATAAATACAGGCTTAGTGAGCATAAAAGCAATAGCATAAAAAATCTGACTGACCCCAAACTTTTGAACAGTAGTGTATCTCTTTATTCTTTGGAGGTAAACATAGGAAAAATGTTATTTTGGAAAAGGAGCAGGAATGATTCATGATTGACTTCCAGGTCTCTGGCTGGACACAGGCTTTGTGAGGGGCCTGCTGAGGGCCCATTCGTCGTCTGCCTCCGACTCGCTGCTGGAGCTCTCGCTACTGCTGCTACTGCTCGGACTGTCGCTGCCGCTGAACTCATAGCAGTCTTTCTCCTGTCTGCCATCTTTCTCTTTGCATCTGTTTCGCCCCTCCTTCCTCTTTATTTCCACTCTTCCAGGGGTTGCTGTTCCACTTGACATGGGCATTGCCGACGACTGTCTATCCGGCCAGGTGCTGGATACCTCAGGAAAACTGAGGGCTGGATTTGGTGAGGGAAGGTCTGCAGGCTTTATGGAATCTTCCTTTGGCTGAGTCTTTTGCAGTTTGTCTAACTTCGAACTCTTCGACTTGGAACGAACAACAAACCAGTCCTGTGTAAATTAATAACAGTGAAAATATTGTTTATAAAAATGCGTATGATATTAAGGAGCATAAAATGTGCTATTTTAGCATTTTTTAAAATATATTATTAGTTTTTATTGGCTTTTATTTATTTATTTTCAGTTTTTAGTTTAATTTTGAGCAATTTTGTCACCTGAGAATGAATGGAATTGATGTGGTACTTGACTCCGCTTTCAGAGTTGAATTCTTTCTTACATATCAAGCATTTATACTTCCCAGTCTCAAATTCACCCTGCAGAGAAGAAAAAGTAATCTCTTCATAAATGAATCCTGTTCCAAAACAAACCCAAATAACAAGACAAATAATCAAACAAGAAAAATTATTATAAGAAAACCATAAACGTATATTGATTTGGGTAATAAATAAAAAGTCAGTCCATTTAAACTGTGCAGATGGATTTCTTTTCTGGTAAAAAAAAAAATACAATTCAATTTTTTTTGGGTAAGTAAGATGTTTTTAAAAAGAAATTAATACTTTTGTTCAGCAGGGATTCGTTAAATTGATAAAAAGTGACATTAAAGACATTAATAATGTGAAATATTTTGGTTTCAAATAAATGCTGTTCTTTTGAAAGAAAAAAAGCATGGATACTTATAATTACATAAGTATCTATTTAATGATAATTATATATTATACTAATAATGCTTGTTTTCTTGTTTGATACTTTGATAAATGTTGCTTTAAGAGAAAATCAGTATATTAGAATGATTTCTAAAGGATCATGTGACACCAAATTCAGCTTTGACATCACGGGAAAAATTGCATTTTAAAATATATTCAAATAAAAAAAGGTGTTATTTTAAGTTGTAATATTTCATAATATATTTTTTTACTGTATTTTTTATCAAATAAATACAGGCTTGGTGAGCCTTAGAAAAACAACAAAAAACACTTACCAACATCACATTTTTTAAATGGCAGTGTATAGTAGAATTGCAGCAGTATATACGAATTTATTCAATCTAATTTACCAAATATCCTGTACTGTATAGTATATGTCTTAAAAAGAAAGCCAAGCCATTCCTTACCAAGGTACATAATCCAAGATGAGCCTTTAGACCAGATACGCTGGTATAGAAGCAGTCACATCCCTAAAATGATGACAGCACAAATGATAATTTCATATTTGGTTCAGCAAACCATTTATTCACTGAAAATCGTTCCTAATAACGCTACAGTCATGCCGCCAATGCAAAACTTTAAAGAATGCACGTTTAAGTTCCAACATAATGGTGAAAACTCGTGGAACAATAACAGTTTATGCAGGATGTTCATACCTTGTTGGGACACTGCACTTTTTTATGCAGTTTGACTTCATTCTTCCACTTCCGAAGAGTCTCTTGGCTAAAGGTGGGCAACCCTGGACGAGAATACTTCAGCTACATGAACACAAAAATACCATAAATGCCTATAAAAAATTATTAATTGGCAGTTGTCATTCATTCTGTGACAGGGAAACTAAAACGTTTTAAATTACAACATTCTAAAAGTTCATATACTGTATATATGTTAAAGAGCACCTTCCTGTCGTCTGGTACCAGGTCACGCTGGACTTTCCTTTTGGGCCATTCCTTCAGCAGCTCCTCACTGGCGATCTCCCTCAGGTGGAACACGGCCACCTGCGCCGACAAGCGTTTGGCCCGTCCGCTCGGCGTACGCTCTGGGATGGGATCTTTCTGCGTCTTTACCTCCTCTACTTCAATTTCTTGGACTGTCTGATAACAGATAATTATGTCCGTTTATTGGCAGAAACTTCAACCGCCTGAATGAGAATCAATGATATCAGAACAGAAACATTTTTTATTTATAGAAGCTGGAACTGAACAATGGGTAGGAGGACTCACAGGACTGTGTTCGTTCTTGAGGTGATACTCCAGACCCGCTCTGGAACGATACGCTTTTCCACAGTGTTTACAGTTCATTAAGAGTTTCTCCAGTTCTGACGCCTCTTTGCCACATTTCTTCATATGGTACACGTAACCCATTATACTAGTAAAACTTCCTGTGCAACCCTAAAAAAAAAAAAACATTCATTAGGATCAGTACAACAGCAAATATTTTTCACTTTAACTCTACTGTTCAAAAGATGTTTTATATTTTCGTAAGAATTCGATTGTGCTTACCAAGGCTGCATTTATTTAATAATATATACAGCAAAAATTGTAATTTTGTGAAAATCGTTACAAATTTAAATAACTTTTCTATATTGAATATATTTTAAAATGTAATTTATTCCTATGAAGGCGAAGCTGATTTTTCAGCATCATAGAGAAAATAACTTCAGTCTTCAGTGTCACATGATCATTCAGAAATCATTCTGATATGATGATTTGGTGCTCAAGAAACATTTATGATTATTATCAATGTTGAAAACAATTATGCTGCTTAATATTTTTGTGCAAACCATCATTCATTTTTTTCTCCAGGATTATTTGAGGAATATAAAGTTCAAAAGAACAGCATTTATATTATATATAACATTATAAATGTCTACTTTCATTAATTTAATGCATCCTTGTTTAATAAAAGTATTAATCTGATTTTATTTCTGAATGGTAGTGTACTTTATTTTCACTTTCTTGTTTATTACTAACTTCCCTTTTTATATATGCTTACCTGTAACATGTAACCTGTAATTTGTATTTATTAAGTGCCTTTCCCAAGCTCAAGGTCGCTGTACATGTATAGTATCTTATGCTGTTTATATACTATTTAAATACTATAAAAATGATGTTACTAATGCTATAATAATCCATATTCACCATATATTTCAACCTCAAAAAGTTAAGCAGCATTGTATCACTATCAAATTACTTTATAACTGGAACTAAATCATTTATAAAAAAAAATTGTAAAGTAATTTTACTTGTAAAATGTGACCACACCTCTTTTGAACATTTTAATTTGCCCATCCTCTTTAGCACTTTCCGTAGTTTCTCCTTTACTGCTTGGTCAACTAGGTCATTCCCAGTATCTGGAATGGGCTGAAAAAACAATAAGAAAATTATTTTTGAATCAACACTATCCACCATTTTCATTGCCATTTCACTGACAATTTAATTTAATTGTTTCATTGCTATTTATCACAACAAAAAACTAACCAAGTTGTTGTGGTCAGCCATGAGGTGGTACTTCATTCCAGTTGAAGTTTTCAGTTGTTTCTCACAGTGTGGACAAGTAAAAGGATTCTACAAAATCAGGTTCAGAGCTCAAACAACTGCTTAAAAAACAATGATATATTTTTAAATGTTGTTACTAGATGCACATACAAGTTTGCAGGTTTCCAGGTGCTTCTTTAACCCATCCACAGTTTTTCTTCCAACACTTTTGCATTTTGGGCAGGTTACTCTTCCCTTTGCAAAAATCTGCAGCTGCCATTTCTCCTCCTGACTTCCTGTGAATAAAGGCGCCACAAAAAATACAATCTGACTATTCAAAAACGGGTTTGTGTGGCTTTCATTTAGCCTGAACAACTGGCATATTTACCTGGCAGATAAACGGGTGACTCTTTCTTGGTGAACTGAGATGACTTCTGCTCCTGCATGCTATCAGTTACCTGATTCTTGTGAGTGAACTGAGCAACAGGAACTATAACAGGAACTGTTGAAGAAAAAAAGATACAGTCAGCACTTTTCAGAATTTATCATGTGGATTATTGAGGAAAAATCAGAATCATTTCATACCCGTTTGCTTTACTTCCTCAATGTACTTTTTTAAGGAGGGCTGGTGAGCTTCTCCTATCTTCTGCTTCTTTGATTTAAAATCTGTGGTATAAATGCTACTTGTACAACTTTTGGACATTATCCAGACCGTCATACTTTAAGGGTTAGTTCACCCAGAAAGAAAACCTCTGTCATCATTTACTCACCCTCATGTTGTTCCTAAACCGTAAGACTTTCATTTGTTCATGATTAAAATCTGGGAGCTTTCTGTCACTCCATTGACAACTACACAATTCCCCTTTTGATGGGTCAAAAAGTTCATGAACAAAATTTGGACTAAACCACTCAACTCTAAACTAATATGAATTTGTTTTACGATCTCTTCAAGAACTTTTTGATGTGTCAAAGAAGTGGTAGTTAGACGGTCAGTGTACATAGTTACAGAACTGGCTCAGATTCATTTAAAAATATCTTCAATTGTGTTCCGAAGATGAATGAAAGTCTTACGGGTTTGAAACAGCAAGAGGGTGAGTAAGTGATAACAGAATGTTCCCTTTAAATTTCTGGAAGTCTGTACTAACCTGCTTCTATTAAAGTATCTGAACTGGATCCATCAATTTCCCCCATCATTCTGCTGGTGTGGTCAGCGTGCATATGTTGACTTTCCAAACCATTGATCAGACTGGATGTGATAACTGAACTGCAAGATGACCCATGGTCTGAATCCTCTGTAGGTCTCATAATCACAGGCTGGAGATCATGATACCTTTGGACATGAAGACACCTTTATTAATCCATTATGTAGATTATGCATGACATTTACTGCTGCAATGCAGGGTATTTTCTACTAACTTCCATGCATGAAAACTCACTTTTTTCTGGAGTAAGTTCTCTTTATTTTCTGAGAGCTCATCCGCTTATTCTGAAATGTAATAACACAAATGCACTAATAAAATTTGTTCTGATGGGCTCATGTTTCATTTTATTCATTGCCTAATGTTATGACCGTTGATTATGTTGTCTAATTAATTTAGACTACACTTGGCATCACAGGGACTCCACTCGAATGGTTTGAGTCCTATCTCACAGGTAGGTCTTATAAGGTTGCCTGGAGAGGAGAGGTATCCAAAACACATCAACTGACCACGGGGGTTCCTCAGGGCTCAGTGCTTGGACCTCTCCTCTTCTCCATTTACACTACATCACTGGGACCCATCATTCAGGCACATGGCCTCTCATATCACTGTTATGCTGATCACACACAGCTCTCATTTCAACCAGTTGATCCCACAGTAGCTGCACTAATCTCAAGCTGTCTGGCTGACATCTCGGCATGGATGAAAAACCATCACCTGCAGCTCAACTTAGCAAAGACTGAGCTGCTCGTCTTCTCTGCTAATCCGACCATACGACACGATTTCACCATCCAGCTAGGTTCATCTTTGATTACTCCTTCAGGGTCTGTCAGAAATCTTGGAGTAATCTTTGATGACCAGCTGTCCTTCAAAGACCACATCTCAAAGACAGCTCGGTCATGCAGGTTTGCGTTGCACAACATCAGGAAAATCAGACTGTTCCTTACAGAGCATGCAACACAGCTTCTTGTCCAAGCCCTGGTAATCTCTAGACTTGACTATTGCAATGCGCTTCTGGCTGGACTTCCATCTTGTGCAATCAAACCGCTGCAAATTGTCCAGAACGCTGCGGCACGTCTGGTCTTCAATGAGCCCAAAATGGCTCATGTCACACCTCTATTCATCTCTCTGCATTGGCTACCACTCGCTGCCCGGATCAAATTCAAAGCCCTGACTCTTGCTTATGGATCTTCCACAAGCTCAGCACCCGCATACTTCGATTCACTCCTACGAGTCTACACCCCCACCGGAAGCCTTGTGGTACCATCACAGAGAGGCATGAAATCCCTCTCCACAACTTTTTCTTTCACTGTTCCTGGTTGGTGGAACGATCTCCCGTCCTCCATACGCACGACAGAATCACTCGCTTCATTCAAAAGACAGGTAAAAATTCATCTCTTCAATGAGCACTTAATCTTATCATAAAATAAAATAAAATAAATAAATCCCTCTAAACTCTTCCTCCTCTATTTTTCTTCTCCCCATTTCTGGTTTTTGCTTATCTGAGTAGTATACAAATATTGGTATTTAGGGCACTTTTTGTGTTTCTTTGCCTCTTCTTGACAGATCGCTTCCTGTACTCCTGAGTTGTAAGTCGCTTTGGATAAAAACGTCTGCTAAATGCATAAATGTAAATGTAATTTGCTGATGTAATAAAGTAAAAAATATGTAAAACACCTGGTTCAAAGATGCAACATTATGGGGAGACAACACAGCGGAATAAGCTCAAAAATGAGTTTATTTAATCAGAAAATGTAGTTTACCATCCCAATCAAGCCCACAAAAAGAGAAAAAACAACCAGAACCACAAACACAATAATAAATGGAGCCATTCTAATAGTAAACTAAACCTAGTGGTCATCATACATACTATTTAATACTGTATACTGGCATACTGATGCATAGCTCAAGGTGAGGATGCTTGGTCTTACTTTTGATGGTTTCATTCCACTAGCTTCAGCCTCTTTTCCCAAATCCTTTGTAACATCTGTTGAAGGCACAACCAACTGTATTGAATCGATTCAGTGTTGGGTAAGTTACTAATTAAAGTAATGAATTACTAGCTACTAAGTACATCTTTAAACGTGTAATTAGATTACTGTACTATTTACTCTCTCTCCAAAAAGTATTGAACTACTTATTATTACTGATTACTTTCTAAACCCCATTTCAACCTTGACCAGTTGAATACAAGGATAGACATGAAAAGACTCTTTTAATTCTTTCAAATAAATAATATAAAATTGCATATATTAATTCTGAACTAACCAAAGTATTTAAAGAGACCACTATTGTTTGCTATAGAATAGTTTTATACATAGTATTTAATGCATTTACATCAGAAATAACTGTAATTAAATTACAAACAAAAGTAAGAGGAATCCCATACTTTACTTTTTCAAGGAAAATGTATTAATTAAATACTTAGTAATGAATTACACCCTACACTGTATTGATTTATAATATATTTAAACCAAATAAACTTTCTAAATAATATAACTGTAATTGATTGTCTTTACATCTCAAAAACTAATAAATCACCAGCCCTGTTCCTGTAGGTTAAACTGCAGAGCATGGTGGTGCTAGCAACGACAAGGTCATGGGTTTGATTTCCAAGAAAGAACTGATTAAAATGTGTACTTTGATTGCAATGCAAGTCACTTTGGATAAAATGTCTGCCAAATACATAAATGTACATTTATGTAATCAAAGCAGACTTCACAATCACGTAACTATAATCTGGAAATTCAATCACTTCAGAATAAGCCCTTTAGGCTTTACAAAAATTAGTATTTAATAAATCTCAGATAAATTGAGAATTACCTGGTGTTTGGGGGTTTAGTTTTGGTCTTTTCCTCTTGCTGGGCACACATATGGCAGACATGTTACCTTGGGTCTGATCCATCCTATTACACATTAACATTGACAGATACAGAGAGGCATGATGGATCTACTAGTCTCTAGCCTATGTTATTTTATCATTATCAAAAACAAATAAGAAACAGTCACATATAGGCAAGCTCATGTGGAATTGCATTATTAATCCAATGTCCTATGTCAATCACAGGCAGATACTGGTTGTACTGAGTATCTGAAAAACATTTGCATGCATGAACTAACCCTGCATTTGCACACAGAAGCTGCATGCCCCTTTACTGCATGTAGTCTTCAAGACCAATGCCACCATCACATTCACTGCCCACCAAAATTTCCAGCCAGAAAAGGACACATGACGGCACTACGTCAAATAAACCCTCCATTGCTGCATCCCACCGTCAAACAATTCATATGACATCGACATACAATAAACTTTACATTTACAAAGGACATATCCTACGCTCAATGTTGACAAAGCAACCAAGAGTAGCTGTAGCATTACCGTCCTCTCGGCGAGATCAGATGATGCACGGCACGCCTCCTTTTCTCACCAGCCAATGAGAACGCGCCCTTCCCATACACACACCAAAAAGGGCGGGTCTCATCCCAAAACAACCAATCGCTAGAGACTACAGGCTCCAGATCAGATTTTGGCACGCCTATGTTGTTATATTTTCCTGCGGTTGATACGCCTTGACTGAATCGGAGTCAGTTCTGCATACTGAATTTATGCAATTAACTTTTATCATCATCAACTTTCAGTTTCACTACAGGAGAAATGTACAGCGCAGGGTCTTCTTGGTTTCCCACTAGATTATCGTGGATTAATCCGAACACATGGGGCAAAACCAAAGAAAAGGTAACGTTACAACAACATTCAAAATGTACTAAGTAATATTAATAATCCAAAATACGCTTTTGTTGCTCCAATGGTGCTAGCAAGAAAATCCATATTAAAGAGTGCTTGTGTCAGGGTTAATATGTGTCTAATAATAATCTTTATTTCCCTATGTTATAGAAGGGCAGAGTTCTCCGAGAACAAATCAAGGCAATATCAGGGTCTTCTGCCCTAGATGGTATGTGTGTCACCTCATCTGATGATCATTTTTATAATGACATTTGTTTTTATCACACCCCCATGGCAAATGTAAAAATAAACGCATTAAACCGAAGTTTCTGCTGTGTGACATGCAACATTATTTCCACCTGTTTACAGATGCAGGCATTGATGATGCTCAAGTCCTTACTTTGACAAGAGAGGATGTGAATGAGCTTTTTCCAGGTATCAGGAACTTTCAGCTCCGAAGGACGATAATGTCACTCATCACAGACGCAGTGAAGGTAATGTCTTCATAAGTGCCCCCCAAAATATTCACACACTCCTAAAAATGTAGGAATTTTATTAGTGGCAAACAAATGATCCTAGAGCTTTTTCACAATAACTTTTACCCAACAACAAAGTCTATTTTGGATAGATGTTTTAGGTCACGTCCTCTGAATTAAAGTACACAGAGGCGTCTTTGCAAAGTTGCTAAGGTGCAGTTAATTTCATTAAATTGGAACACACCCGTGTTTGACAACCAGAAGGTGTCTAAATGTATATACCGGTACTTAAAGGAATAGTTAACCATAAAAATTAACATTCTATCATCATTTACATTTACTCACCATCAAGTTGTTTCAAACCAAAGAGTTTCTTTCTTCTATTGAACACAAAATATATATTTTGAAGAATGTTGGTAACCAGACAGTTGACGGTAGCCATTGACCTCCATGCAGGGGCATCACTAGATCCATTTTAGGAAGGCTTTATCCCCCCTAAATTTCTACCCAGCCCCCCTAAACATTTGGAATTACCTCTGTAATATGTACACTAATTGATAAATGGTCATTCCCTTTAAAACTCACATGAAACCGGCAGCAGGTTTAAGCTAGCTCCAGTATTTTAGTCTGCGTTATCTAGCATGTTCATCAAAAGCAGAGGACATGTGTGCATATATTGATAGATTGTTATAATGTCTGCATCTGTGTAGTTATTTGTCATAAATGCAGTTTTTACATAAATAATATGATGTGGAAGGGAGCAATACAAGAAGGTTTCCCATTCACTGTAAAATGTGGCCTTATTTACTATTTGAACAAATTTCTTTCATCTAAATGGCTTGAGACTTTTCCTATACTCTTACTAAATTTCAACACAAATTATTGCTAAAATGTGTTATAATTTTCATTTTATAATATAAATTGAAAGCAAAACATGCTAAAAGAACTATATAAGGAAGTGATGGCAAATGAGCTAATTAGTGCTCATCTTCTGCCATCTACTGGTTATAGAGGTCATTTCATGTTTAAAATGTTTGACAGAAATCTTCCACAAAAGCATGACACATTTTCTTCTTTGAAGATTATTTACTGCAAAAATGTAGTTAAAATAGTAGCATTTAAAGCACTACATGTGTTAAAAAAAAAAAAAAAATGTTTTTTGTGGAAATTTTACGATCTGTAGGATTCATATTTAAGATAACCATTAAATCCATTAAATTTGAGAAAAAAAGGTCTGAAAATATACAATTCACTTTTAAACTGTAGGTTTACCTCAATATAAAGATCAGTAAAACTCTCATCAAATCCTCTTGTTGCACCAAAATCCAGCAAAGCAACCTGTGGATTGAAGATTGACTATTAAAAATAATAATAATAATAATAATAAAAAATATAAAAAAATTATATATATATATATATATATATATATATATATATATATATATATATATATATATATATACAAATAATAATAAATCATTCAAATGTTGCCAATATAGAAAATTACTGTAATATATAGGTTATTTAAAATGATTTAAAAAAAAATAGGTGTAGAACTTATTGTCTTGTTCATGCCTATCATAGTATACACACATTATTTTTATACATAATTTTATACATATTATACATAATATTATTAGTATTATTTTTAAATCATACCTTCATTGGGGGCGGAGCCCTCCGTATACTGAAACCCTAGAATCACCCTTCCGCTTCAATGGTATTTTTTTCTTCTTCTATGTAAGCCAGTGGCTATCATCAACTGTCTGCTTACCAGCAAGCATTTGTTCATATAATTGTATTCATTCATGATTTTTTTGATTCCTAAAAGGATTCACTTCAATCTGGCCCAGAAACATTTTCCGGAGCACTGAAGCATTTAATGCAGAAAAACAGCAGTGAGTAACTTATAACCCCCACAATTTTTTTAAGTCGTAGCAGAGAACCAAGGGACTTTTCTTTGTGAAAGACACGTTTCATAGCGGCCTTACAATTTTGTCCCAGATGACGCTGCCATTCAGGAAGTTTTGAAGGAGTCTCTTCGAGCTTTTAGAGAAATGGAGGAGCAGCTCAAAGCAGCACAAGCATCTTTGAAACCATACATTGAGGTCTTGAACAGCCTCGCCGAGGCATCAGCTAAAAAAGAGCACTGGGATACAGAAGAAACTTCAAGCAGAAGATTTCCATCACAAGCTGATTTGAAATCTCCATCCATAATGACTCCTTTTGGTGAGTAACAATAAAAAGTCTCTTGTGAGTACATGCCTTTTCATTCAAGTGATCAAACCATATTTTTTAAGAAGGTAAATTAAAGGTTTAAAAATATGTATTTTGCCTTATTGAAAACAGCGGGGTCCTAAAATCTGAGAGCACTAGTGAAAATTGAAAAAATGATCAGTGTAACCATTTATTTTAGTGAAAAGTCTAAGTAATAATTTAAAGCCGGCATGAAAGTCTTTTTTCCCTATCTTTACATATATCCAAGTGAAAAAATGTAGGGCAGGATTGATTTTGTGCATCTGGAACTGTGGTTTGCTATTGGTTGAACTCATGTGAGTGACAGGTTGCCCCGCCCTCGCTCCAGTAAACACACCCTCAGAGAAGATATGTTGTTGCAAGAGGGAGGTGAAGTTTTTTTGATTAAAGATTACAAAAGGCATGTGAATTTTGCAATAATGTGCATGAATACATTGTTTAAAATAAATTAGGGCCGGGACTTTAACGCGTTAATTAAGATTAATTAATTACGTGACTTTAACGCGTTAATTAATTATGCAAAAAAAAAAAAAAATTAACCACACCTATTTTTGCACCGCGGAACACCGTTCACTAAACATTGGAAGTAGGCTAGTAGAAGAGTTAAATACATACACGCAGCGCATGACAGAGAAAGCAACAGAAATATGCGCGCATGAGGAGAAAAGCGCTGCGCGGGACGTGCTCGCGCTGTCGGACTCTGACCTGAAGCGCGCCGCGCCCACGCGCCTTTAAGACAACAAAATGCGATTGCCATTCAGTTCTTTCGCGGATTATTATTTGGTGTTGAATGGTCAAACATATGTAAAAATGCGTGGTCTGGCGAGTATTCAGGTAAACACAGTCGGATGTGTCTTTAGTGAAGGTGTAGCCTACAGCTGAGGTAATTAGATCCGTGTAGGTCTTAAGCCAGACCATATATTCTGTGATTAATGTTAAGCAAACAATAGAAAACCACCACATGCTTGGCTGAATAACTAAATATATATTTATTAAGAATTAGTGTAGAGTTAAATTACAGATTGTAGACTAAGTAAGCAGTTTTATATTTGATTTTTAAATTTCTATCTTGACTTGCTACTGTTAGGATGGACCTAATGTAGCTGAGAAATAGGCCTAAAGCACTCACTTACGAAAGGAAAATATATTTACCAATATATTACTTATATTACCAATATTATAATATATTGTAAATGCATGGAATAATATATTGATGGTATTTTACAATATATTATATATTCCTGTTATATATTGCAAAATATACAAATGATTGCCGCTTTCATATATTGCAATATATTGGAGAATATAAATATTAAATCCCATATATGTGAATATATTGTCTAATGTATTATATGATATTTTCCAATATATTGCAATATATTTTTGTTTGTCATATTGTTTGTAATTTGCATTTTTTGCTTATTTTTAAAAACAGATACTATTAAAAATCTATATTATAATTATAAGATCACATTTAAAAAATATTAAATTACTCGTATAATAAAATAAGATTTTGGTCATCCCAACCTGTCGAGAAGTGAAAGGTTAGTGAATGATAACATGATTGATAATGATGATCTCTGTAAAGATCTTCACACTGGCATGTAGTTATAGCAATAAGAGGAGGGAATGGTCAAAAACCAGGGCAGGAACATGCTGGCCAAGTGAATTTTTAGTAAAAAAATTAAACAATGAATAATTGTTTGAAATGTTATGTTGTCATATTATTCATTTTACCTGGTTTTTGTTTGTTTTTACTGTGGTATCGATTTAGTATCGGTATCGAGGTATTTTAGTCTGGTATCGTATCGAAGTCAAAAATTTGGTATCGTGACAACACTACTAAACTTAATGGCAAACATTGCGCTGGTCTGCTGGACTGAAATAAATAAACAATATTTTGTTGATTAAGCTTATGTATTCAGTCATTATTCAATGGTATACTAAAAATACATGTGAAAAATTACTTCTCATTGTTCTCAGGTCAAATATTTATATGCAATTAAAATGCGATTAATTTCGATTAATTAATTACAAAGCCTCTAATTAATTAGATTAATTTTTTTAATCGAGTCCCGGCCCTAAAATAAATACTACATGAAAAAACAGAATTGTTGAATTTAAGGGACTCTACTAGTTTGTATAAAACCAGCATGATCTGAAAATGAGCCAAAGAGCATTTTTTAGCTACAATAGAAACAAGAACATCTGACCGTCTGTACAAAAGACGTCTGTTTCTATCAACACTGAAATATTAATTAAAAAAAACAAAATTCTTTAAGATTCTGCACTTTCAATTAACATCACATTTGCTAATTTTCCAATAATAAAAACTGTAAAAAGTAAAATAAATTTCCCACTTTTCATTCCACCCTAATGTTTCTTTCTCTTTTGCAATCCTTCAGTCAGAGTGCATCCATTTATTTGTGGCCGAACCTTGGGAGTTGACAAGCAAATTCTTGCTCAGCTCAAGGGAGCTACAGAGAGTGAACTGTGGGACTGTCAGTTGATCCTGATCTTCTGTCCCGTTGTATCACGATCTGGAACTGACACTGAAGATGCATTGAAGAGAGTTTCAGGTAATCATTCATTACAGTGTTTAACTAATTTTCACATCATATTTGTATGGAATCTTAGACTGGATAAACTCAGCCTGATTTGATTTCGCCCTGTAACTCAGTCGAGAAACCTGTACATTCATTTCTAATGCTTCTGTTACACTTTTGCGGGAACTATTCACAGACTGGCTTATCCACCTGGCATGCTACTGACGGGTTTAACACGATGACTGATAGAGAAGCGACGGGTCGTTGCCCGTTGATCACGCCTCTTGTGGTCTTATTGTTTAAAGGACTATCCAGTTGCATCAGTTTATTTATAAAGAAACACAACAATGTATAAAAGGCTCCATTACCTTGTATCTACACTATCGCCCCGTAGCAGCTGTTTTTTTAAAAATAGGCTAACGATTGAGTCATAACAAACGCGACTCTGTCGCACAGTTGAGAAATTACCGTATAGACAGGAGGAGACGCTTGTAGGCAATCTTTTACTGTCTATCAGACAGTCGGGGGGACGTGGAGACATAAAGTCCAATAAACTCAAGGGAAAAGAATGGGGTAGGGGTGTCCATGGTTAACCGATTAACCGTTTTGCGTAGCCGAGTGAAACATTTTGCTCGGTTAAGTGGCGTCAATGGCGTGTTTTGAATTTAGTTGTGATATATTTTTGCACCACTAGAGACTGCCAGAGTGCTCCCAGACATTTGTAATATCCACAAGAAGAAGTCATGACCAGCTTTCTAACATGAAGCGGGCAAAGAAAAGTACAAGTGTGGGAGCACTTTAAAATTGAGAGTGACAGGGCAAAATGCAAGTATTGCAATGCAGTGCTTACCGCATTTTTCAGGCTATAAGTCGCTCCGGAGTATAAGTCGCATCAGTCAAAATATGCGTCATGTAGAGGAAAATAACTTAAGTCGCATTAGGGCAGAAGCAGAGCGGGAGCTGTGCATAACAGATCAGAAGAAAGAAAGTTTGAAGTGAGAAACTTGTGAGGGACTAGCGAAAAGCAGAGGTTACTTTAACTGTAATGAAGAAAACAAAAAATGCTAATCGCGGACTGAAAGCAAGATGGCCAGAGCTGAAGGAACGAGTCCACAGATGCTTGAACTCTCTGCCGGGAGAGGCTCAGCCGCGCGAGTCAAACGCTGTGTGAATCATTCTCGGCTGCATATTTTACTACATGCCCTAATCATGCAGGCGCCCTCGCGGCCACTTGCATTGCTCGTGAACTGGAGCGCGCATCTCATCCTAATTCAACGATACTCAGCGTAGGCCTCACAGACATAAAATATATCTTAAGAAAGCTTGAAATGTTTTTTAACAATTTAAAACGAAAAGAAATAGGCTACTCTCTGATTAGGTAATCCATGATGTGCATTTCTCTCTATAGGCGCGTTCACTACGGAGATGGCGATCGTCAAATTAATAAACTAAAAATAATAACTCTGACGCACACTATGGTTAACCAACTATTAACCGCTAAGGGCCTCGGTTTACGGTTAATGAAAAACTTGAAAACGTGCAGCCCTAGAATGGGGAGAAGCCCATAGTGAGCCAAAAGCAACGGGACAAAACATTTAAACAATGTGATTCAGATTTCACTTTCCACAACTATTAGAAGACTAACAACTGTCAGACAGGTTGCTCACATTACATCTACGTCGTCAAGCTCAGTCTGAGCCTGGGCAGTTCGCTCAGCCATCAGGAAGTGAGTGCTTCTAATTGACTTCATTTTCCGCCGTTGAAGTCTATGGGATCGCTGTGTCTATTTCTTTTACCGTCTATGATTCGAACCCCTCAAATATATTTTCAATAGCATATTATAAACTCACGAGAATACTTTATTACTTAAAAGAAGTAAATATACATTAATGAGCAAATATATTTTTGAAAGAACTAAGTGTTTTTAGCTAAGAATAAACTAAAAAAGTTACACAGTGTAGCTTTAAGTCCTTCATAGACATTCTGTTTTACATTCTTCTTTTGTTTTTCTCCACAGTGGATAAACCAGCTGTCCTGGTGATGATGCACCATACCTTCAACCCTAACTATGCGTGTCCCAGCTGTAATATAACATCTTCTCAAGTGAACATTGTGGAACATGTCAACGTGCTCTTCCATGACTCAATGTATGGTCTTCTGAAGTGTGCAGCAAATCAACATGCAATCGACAAACTTCAGTCTGTCATATACCAGTACAAGGTCACGCCTTGAAACGCTTTAGCTGCCGATTATTAAAAATGATGATTCAATGCATGTCAGTTATATGGTCATATGAATGGACAAAATCAAGCCTGCTAATAAACATTTAGAACTGGTTTGTTGATTCCAAAAATTTAATATTCAGACGATTTCATTACAATTTTGAGTAAGAACGCCAACAGCAGGAAGATTAGAAAAAAGCCTTTTCCACCAATGCTCTGATATCATTACATAATGCTTTCCTCTAGTTCTCACCTTCCTGTAGGCACATTTAAATTCATGTACATCTCACACATCAGAGAGGTGATACCTCATGCCATCATGATTAATATCCTGGCTTTTTAAAAATGCATTATGAGAAGTTGCGCGTTTTACAGGCTAAAAACAAGCAAGCCTGTAGCCAACCTACATAGATAACACGTACGTGGCTGTTGCAGGTGTATCAAAACCTGCACGGAACTCTATTCTTCTTCTTTAGGAACTTCTCTTTATCATACTTTGGCCTATATTGTGCGCATCATTCACAAATCACAAACCGAAAAAAGAAAAATACCATTGTAATGCTTTCTCAAACAATATATGCATCAGAGTTAATATACTGATTTGGAGGAGACGGTCCTCACAAACGTAGTCCGGCAACCCGGGGAAAAAAAACGTTGGCATGATTATAAAATGTTCTACAGCCAATCGCAATTCTTGATGACCAGTAACCAGCTTTCCAGGTTATAGGAATTTCCGTAGGCACATAGATACATCCGTCTGAATAGCAGTCTTTGCGCCACACGGCCATGGATAATCATGGATATTATTTCCCATTAACACACTCAGAAGGAAAAACAAAAGCCAAAAACAAACATGTATGATGGTATGGATGGGTCAGTCGAGACAAAAGTGCCATTCGTTTACATTCGAGTGATTGGCCAGAGCATTTTGTGATAATCCAAGTTTCTTTAGTTTGAAAAGCCCCGTCACTTGGTCGGTCCTTTCTTCCGATTGCTCCAGTAATTATTGTAGGCCTTGTTAAACATGTTCTTGCAGCAGAGCTTAGCATTCAGGCGGGAGCAGATGAGGAAGGAGCCGCCCATTTTGCGATGCAGGGAGTAGGTTTCCTCTGGTGGAGGGATGAGCCGCTGTTTCAGCATGACGGGGATGAGGTTGTGGATGCGCTCTGTTGTGCTCTGTGCCCCAAAGTCAAAGGGCTCCACGGAGGCAAAAGCCTCACCCAGGATCATCACCGCATCGACGTGGGCGTTCACCATGGCCTGTATGAGGAGAAAAGGTTGTGTTAACATGACGGTCGTATGTGCAGCCCCAAACACAAAATACCATGATGGTATTTTCACACCTTAGTCTCATAACCAGTCAAGAACTTCATTTCTATGGATTGCTTCAGCACTCCTTCTCGATCACCCTCTGCTGCAGCCTTGATGATCTGTTTTAAAGAGCAAGATACAGCTAGTAAGTGTCACCGGCGGGCACAGAATCATTACATTTTAAAAACAGTAATATCCCATACTAAACCTACACTAATTTTGACAAACTATATATCATTTGAAATTTTACGATCTGTAGGATTCATATTTAAGATAACCATTAAATCCATTAAATTTGAGAAAAAAAAGGTCTGAACATGTACAATTCACTTTTAAACTGTAGGTTTACCTCAATATAAAGATCAGTAAAACTCTCATCAAATCCTCTTGTTGCACCAAAATCCAGCAAAGCAACCTGTGGATTAAAGATTGACTATTAAAAAAAGTTTAAAGAAAGACGTACATATTTTTGATTTACTGTAAAAAATGCTCAATTGAATGCTTATATAATAAGTAAATATATATACACACACACGCATATATTTATATATATCTGATCATATCATTAGAATATCATCAAAAGGTTGATTTATTTCACTAATTACATTCAAAAAGTGAAACGTGTATATTATATTTATTCATTACACACAGACTGATATATTTCAAATGTTTATTTTTTTTCATTTGTATGATTATAACTGACAACTCACAACTAAGAATCTCAAATTCAGTATCTCAGAAAATTAGAATATTGTGAAAAGGTTCAATATTGAAGACACCTAGTGCCACACTTTAATTAACTTAAAACACATGCAAAAGGCCTTTAAATAGTCTCTCAGTCTAGTTCTGTAGGTCACACAATCATGGGGAAGACTGCTGACGTGACAGTTGTCCAAAAGATTACCATTGACACCTTGCACACGGAAGGCAAGACACAAAAGGTCATTTCAAAAGAGGCTGGCTGTTCACAGAACTGTGTCGAAGCACATTAATAGAGAGGAGAAGAGAAGGAAAAGATGTGGTAGAAAAAAAGTGTACAAGCAATAGGGATAACCGCACCCTGGAGAGGATTGTGAAACACAACCCTTTCAAAAATGTGGGGGAGATTCACACAGAGTGGACTGCAGCTGGAGTCTGTACTTCAAAAACCACTGCGCACAGATGTATGCAAAACACGGGTTTCAGCTGCCGCATTCCTTGTGTCAAGCCACTCTGGAACAACAGACAGCGTCAGATGCGTCTCACCTGGGCTTAAAACAAAAAGGACTGGACTGCTGCCGAGTGGTGCAAAGTTATGTTCTCTGATGAAAGTAAATTTTACATTTTCGTTTGGACCCTTTCTTTGTATTGGTCTTAAGTAATATTCAAATTTTCTGAGATACTGAATTTGGGATTTTCATTAGTTGTCTGTAATAATCATCAAAATTAAAAAGAAATAACATTTGAAATATATCAGTCTGTGTGTAATGAATTAATATATTATACAAGTTTCACTTTTTTATTGTAATTAGTGAAATAAATCAACTTTTTTCTTTATAGATAATTGATGCGTGTGTGTGTGTATTTATATATAGATAATTATTACACACGCATATTTTGTGCATGTTTTTATTTTGGATGTGATTAATCGTGATTAATCACTTGACAGCACTACTAATGATATAATTATTCATATGTATTAATAAGTATGCATTAAAGCAATAAACATTTTAATAAATATTTACAGTAAAGCCTTACAAATTCCTTATATATATATATATATATAAAGTATTTCAAATAAATGCTTTTGAACTTTCTATTCATCAAAGTATCATGAAAAAACCGCATCACTTTCCACAAAAATATTAAGCAGCAATAGTTTTCAACACTTTCTTGAGAAACAGCATATTAGAATGCTTTCTGAAAGATCATGTGACACTGAAGACTGGAGTAATGCATGTCATAAAACCTTTACATATTAAAAAGTGAAAATACAGGAATAACAGCGAACTAAACAAATTATTCTTATATTTCAGTTTCATCTACACTTTAGACAGGTTGTGCAAGTAACTTGGAAAGATCAACGAATGGTCATGACACTCTTACTTACCCTGTGGGTTTGTGGATCATAAAAGAAATTGGACCAGTTGGGATCCGTCTGCATGTATCTGAACTCGAAGAGCTCCCTCAGACACAGGGTCAGGATATTCTCGCAGATCTGAGCATCGATAAAAAAAGTGTGGTTTACGACACCTGTACTGGACTGCTTTAAATCATATGTAGTACTTAGTGTGAAGTAATAGATCAGTTCTATCTCAAAACAAAACACCCACTGTTTACAAACTACATAACTGATGCAGGCTCAAATCATACTCATACGGTCTGTTTAAAACATTCAATCACATTTATTGCCTTCATTTATGTCAGTGTACTCCATTTTCTCTGTTCAGGGTTTGGTCAACACATTTATTTATTTTAAACTTCATTCCTTAAATTTGTTTTCTATGGAAATGACCTTGTTTCAACTTTGCCCTACTAATGCAACAAAACACTTCCACCACCAGGTGGTGATAATGTTCCAGGAAGCCCACTGACTTCCATACTGGGCACATTTGAGACCATGTGACCCTCCCATCATAATATAAAGTGGCCTGATACCACACCACATTTTAACTTATATAAGTGCCTTTCCTTATACAACTCGCTAAACAGTATGATATATCTACGTTACTTACTGTAAATCACCGGAGAACTAAAAGTGCTAGAAAGTAAACTAAAAAAATTCCATTCAAAATGCAATATTGTTAATATTTATTATATATATATTTTTAAAAGATTATAATGTACCACATACTGAAGCAACTTAGGTTAACTTGATAATACATACATACTTTTTAAGAAAAATAATTTAAAAATGCATCAAATATATGATACATCAGGCTTTTAAGGAAGGTTTATTGTACATCCCTCAATCATCAGTGTTGAATTGAATTATTGCCTTGCCTAAAACTAACCATTTAAATATCATCTTACTAAGACACATTATTGGGAGATACAAAGTGACAACTTATATTTAAAATTTTATGCAAGTAGTCTGCTATACCATTATAAAGAACATTGATTTACAATGTAAATCATTGGTTTACATTACAAGCGATGATTTTATCTTACATCCTATCCATATAAATATCAGCAAATGCACCAAATTGCTCATTTTGGACCTTTTTTCCTCTCAAGGATAAGCTCCATATTTTTGTCTATGCCACACAAGCCTGATGTATCAAATATAATCAACAAATATAATCAACAACGTTCTTCAAATGCATTTATTTTCTAATGCATTTTGTCTAAAGGTTCAATCATTTATATGGTCTATACAGGGTTTACAGTGGTTTAACAGTACCAGTGAATACCTCATTTTTCAGCTCTTGTGACAGTCCTTCAGCCTGATCCAAAGGAAACCCAGGCACCAGTTCTGTGGTGAGGACGTGCTGGCTGCTGAATTCGTCGATTACCTCCGGCACGTAGAAGAAGGGGTGATCTTTCAGAAGTTCCCTGCCAAAAACCACAAAGCTTCTGAGTCACTAAACACAAGCAAGCCACCCTGTAAAAGCATGCCACCCGGCACGTGCACCACAGACAGGACGTGCTGATGAACATGCGCGCACGTCTGGTTCTGAGGGATGTGGGGAAAGCTGTGATGCTGTTCTCTGGAAGTGAGGAATTCCCAAAATGGATACTAAAATGTGTTACATCAGCTTGAAATGACAGCTTTTTAAGCAATAACAGGTACATAAGCTTTGATTTAGAGTGTATAGCAGCACTAGATTATAGTCAAACTAGCAATTTTTGAACATATGTAGCTACACTAAAAGTTAATGTTAGAAGTAGGAACAGTCAAACCAAATGTATTCAGACATCTTCAAAATTCTCACATTATCACAGTTTATTTGCTCTAGTTTAGAAAATGGTAATAAAATATGACAAAGTTAAACTGTCATAAATTCATCTTGATAATGTCATAACTGATAGAAAGGTTTGTAATGGATTACAATCAACCGATCAGCTGTTAAAGTTAAGTACACAACTAACCAATTTAGGTCAAACAATGCTTAATTTTTTTTAGTCTGTGGTGTGAAAGTTTGCATTAGCAATTAAAGAAAAAAGTCAGGTCAAAGCGTCTGAATAATTCTGGTCCCAAATTATTATCAGTTGTACTGGTAGTATGAAGAATTTTATGGGTATAATATGTCACAGTTTACTTTATTTTGCTATCCTCATGTACATAAATTAACCATAGTGTCCTGCACCCACTAGTAAAAAATGATATCTGGTGTTTGAATTTTTGGTTTAACTGTATACTAACTATACTGAGGCTACTTAACAAGGTAATATAGAAGTATCAGATTATACTTTTTTGTTAAATTAGAGCCATATTTAGCTTGTAAATAAACTGTTGTGTAAATGTTGACAACAGATTCTTTGAAAACATGCAACTGAATCAAAAGGCAGTAAATTAATACATTTATAAAAAAATGCTGCCTATTTGATACTTGTGCACATCAAAAAGTAATTTTCCTCCTTAGTTTCTTGGCATTGTTTTCCAGAACATTCTTAAATCAATAGTATATTTATTTGCGATAAAAAAAAATTCTTCTAAAAATAAAAAACAAAACAAAAATCAATCAGGAAAATATTTCTGCCAATGGGCAATTTAAAGGATAAAAAAAGTGTTATTTTCTTAGTCTATCTGCAGATGTTTTTGTTTTGTTTTAAGCATAACCCATGAACAATTTCTCACGTAACATGCCATATTCTAGTAAATGTATCTTGATATGTATTTGGACTAGAAATCAAGTCAAGACAAAAATAATAAGAAAGTGAATTTTGCAATGTATAAACACTACTGAGTGATGACTCGGTGAATGGAACTGGTTCAACTAAGTCTTTTTACTGTTTATATTATTCTAATACATTATGTTTTCTGTAAAGCTGCATTGTAAACACTGTTTTAATAAAGCTTTAAATAAAGATTTACTTCCCTAATAACATCCTGACCAATAAGCAACTGTTGTCAGACGAGCTTTTGCTCTTTTCTAATGCAAGTCTAATTGTTGAGTTGGGTAGATTCAAACGCAACTTAAATATATGAAAATATATATTATGTACAATTAGCAACAGTGACAACAGAGGTGAAAAGGTAAATTGTCCAAATGAACCAATTCAATAAAATCAATTCGACTACCTGACAAAGGGAAGATATTCTAGAAGAATGCGCTAGATTACCGGTATATCCTCAGCTCTTCTGGATGTAAGGCTGTGTGTGCAATGTTTGTAAACTACGTCAATACTCGCAGGAAGCAAACGTGCTACTTTATTTTAAAACGGGGCTAATCTACTGAACACTGACACTCTCATTGATTTGCTCAAAGGTAAAAGACACAGATCCCACCCTGAAGGGATTACATAACTAGATCTCCCTCTTGGAACATGCGTTTCGTCCCCCTCTCTGCAAAGTAGAGGACAGGACGCAGGGTACAGGCCGCTTGTCAATACTTATTATTTACATTTGTGCTATATTTAAAATAGGTCAGCAGTTCCTTAAAATCAAATCAAAGTCAAACCCTGGCCTTCAAGCTAGGCTCAAAATAAGACCACAACGCTCCAGAGAAGCTGTTATCTGAGGATACAGACGTCCACAATCATTCTGAGCCGGTGTAGTGTTATTTATGTGTGCGTAAACCTTTATTTCAAAGGGTGTTATGGCACAGGATAAACTTAGCTAAAATATCAGTTACACAGCAGCCTGAAAAGTCTTGTAAGAGCCGGCAGGCCGTCTGTGATCCCTCGGACCGCCGGTGATTTTAGAGAGGGGTAGATTAACCAATACAATGACGGGATGCTCCGATTTGGCAGTAAGAATAAATGTCTCCTGCTTGCTTTCACTCACTTGAATTTTCGAGCACACTGGGCTTCCCTTATGTAATCACACTCCAGTGCCAGCTCACGTCGCATCACTTCTATCAAATGCTCCGGAAACAGACCTGCATGTTCAGAAACAGAGTCAGAGATGAGTCGATAGGTTAGTTTGTATTTTGAAAAACATATATTTGATTCACCAAGAGGTTGAATTCACAATGCTTTCAAGGGTTTTTGTGTATACTTCCCTTGTGGAAAACAATTCTTTTAACACTACCTTTGTGTGTGTGTTTGTGTACATACATACATACATATATACATATATACATATATACATACACACACACACACACACACACACACACACACACACACACACACACACACACACACACACACACACACACACACACACACACACACACACACACACACACAGGTTTGTTTCACTATATTAGTGAGGACATTACATAGACTTCCATTGATTTTATATCAGGTCAATTATATTTTCTATCCCCTAACCCAACCCCTATCCCTAAACCTACCCATCACAGAAACATGTGCAGATCAACAGATTTAAATAAAAACATGTTATGGCCGATTTATAAGCCTTTTTAACTAGTGAGGACCAGTCCAATGTCCTCACTAGTGGGTCATTTTCATGTTTTACTATATAAGTCCTCACAAGTATTGCCAAACAAGGAACACACACACGCACGCACGCACGCACGCACGCATGCACACACACACACACACACATCATAAAACATTTTCCAGTATATTTGGCAATACACTTTATCCATATTTCAAAGTATTTATGAAATTATAAATATAGATACACTTAAGTGGGTCAAAAAAGCATTAAATTAATTGCATTTAATAAAAATTTGAACTGTAAAACATTTTTTTTTATTTGCAAAAATCATTACATTCAGTTCGCACTTAAAGGTGCAGTATGTAATATTGACATATATCAGTCCAAATTCTAAATATTGGAAAGCGTTGTTTCCCTGTCCCTTCCTCCTCAGACTCACGCGGGTTGCTAGATTGAGGAAACGCAACAGGAACAGGTGCACTTAACAACAGAAGGGGACGCACGCGCCTTACACTGTAATTTGTGATTTGTCAGTTGATTTATCCACGTTTTAAATGCCTCTGGTCACAGGGCTTTTAGGTGGACGTTAGGTGGCTTTTTAGGTCGGGTAGAATGTGAGATCTCGAACCCACATTCTAGTGGGTTAGAATGTGGGTTACCAGTTTGCTTTCTGGCTTCCACGACTGCAATACACTGCGTTTTCCGCCAGCTGCCAACCTGGGTGTCGGAATACCATTGGATAAATTGGCAACGGAAGGGATCAGACGGACTAATACAAAAACAGACATTACGACACGAACACACATTTCAAAGTAGAATAAGTAATTGTAGCATTGACCTTTGGAGAAACAAATACGCAGACAAAGCATCCTAAATATCTGCGAACATATGCTATTCAGTAAATGCTTTAGATCTTAGACTTAGATTTCTTAGAAAAGAAAAGATCTTTTAAAAGAGATTTCCATAATAAGCACTCTTCTTAAACCTATGCTGAAGTGTACTTCTCACAAGGATTGGCATGACATTGAAACATATTTCGGGTATCTGCTATGTGTCATGTCTCTCGTTTGGCAAAAAGAAAGATCGGCAACGCTGTGGTGATATTTACGAGCTCAAATGAAAGTTCAGACTATATTTGGAGGATTAGGCTTCCCTGACAGCTGAATATTTAACAGGCACTGATCAGGCAGAGTAGCGGACACTGTTGTAACAATGACACAGCACATGCGCGCCGCTCCTGGGCTCTGATTGGTCAGTCATGCAGTCTGAGATCTATCAGCCCACTAAGACCCAACAGGCCTTAAGCTCTCAGTTCTCAGTTTGAAACACACTAAACATAGATCTGAGTGCACTGACACCGAGTTCTTGGACAGAATTGGGTCAATGAAAGAGATTCAAAATCAATAACATTTCTTCAGTTTATTATTTCGGCATAAAATATTCCTAGCCAAATATTTTAGAACTAGGGTTTATATATTATATTAAATTATATGATATTATATTATACACAAATACACACTTCATTCATTCTTTTGAAATGAATTATTTTAATGAGCAAAGATTGATTCAACTGATCATAAGTGGCAGAAAATAAATGTATAATGTTACAAAAGGTTTCTATTTCTATTTATTTTCTTTTACTTATTCAAAAATGATGAAAAAAAGAATAATGGTTTCTGCAAAAATATTAAGCTGCACAACCATTTTCAACATTGAAAATAAGAAATGTTTCTTGAGCTCCAAATCAGCATATTAGAATGGTTTCTGAAGGATCAAGTGACAAAATGTATTACATTTATTTGGTAAAATATATTAAAATAGAATGTTTTTTATTATTATAATATTATTTTAAAGTATTGCTGTTTTTTAAAAACTTGTTTTTACTGTATTTCTGATCAAATAAATGCAGCCTTGTTGAGTGCAAAAAATTAAATAAACTAAATAATAATAATAATAATTCTTAGCGACCCTAAACATTAATTTTTTTGTTTTTAGTTATAGAATATAGAAGTTGGGGATGGGGAAATGACCTGAGCAGGCCATGTCAACGCATGTGCACTATCCAAAATCCTAAAAATCTAATGTCATCGGAGGTCATCACCTTCAGGAAGGGCGTTGCTCATGCTCAGGACTGTCATCAGGTTATTCACGTCGCTGTTGATGCTCTGTGCGACTCCAGGGTACTGCAGGAACCAAAAGTATGTTACACTGGGCTCAGAAAACAGTTCATTAAACCAAAACACGTTCAAAGCGCCGTAAGAGCATCCAGGGGAAGCAACACCTGAGCTGCTGAAAAAAACTTCAACACAAGTGGCCTCCAGCAAGACAGCCCTGACCTTTTGTGGGGGATATAACAACATTGCAACACTTGTAACATTTCAAAACTGTTTGTTTTACTAAAAAAAGTTGAGAGGTGACATTCAGATAGATTTATGTTATCTAATCATAAACATCCAGGTCTCATCTGTTTGCAAAAGCAGGTAGTGGTAATCGCTCTTTGGACTTCAAGCAGTTGGTGCTCGAAAATAACCTGTTAGGAGACTTTTATCGCACCTTTAAAGGGCATTTTATGTGGTGTGCAATAGGTGTCAAGCTCTGTTTGTGATTTTGAACACAATATACTACAACATGCTCCTCGAAATTAGTCTATTAATATAAATATGTGGATGTTGCTTGTAAGTGATAGCTAATAATATGAACACATTTAACAAAATGCATTTTTTTTTTTTTTTTAAATCTACAAATGGGTTTTTAACAAAATAGTGTTAATGTTCGTTGATGACCCTTTTTTCCATGACTACGACTATATCAACATGCAATATCGTTGACGAGAAAAAAAAATAAAAAATAAATAAATCACTGACTTTGTCAGCGGGACGAGTGTTCATGCTTGCGGTTGCCAGATTCCAATCATTTAAATTTTCCCTATTCGGTTAAAAGAACACGTATCCTAATCTGTGTTTTACTTAAAATGTGCAATCTGGCAACCATGTGTCCTCTCTCTCCCTCCCTTTCTCTCATGATCTGAAAAAAAACAATAAATAAGTAATCTGCTGCTTAAACTAAAGTGTCATTCAGTCTGTCTGTGTTCTGTCTATTGTGCTGTTTGTGCGAATAAATCTGCCATCAAAACTTCTCAGTTATGAACTGTAATAAATCCAAGCATGGATCTCTTGAAAAATTGTGTTGACACACAGAGGTTAAGTGCAGTTATTCAGCAACCACAAATCACAGTGTTTTTTGCTGTTGTTTTAATAGAAAACTCTTAAAAGTAATGTGGAATTTCACTGTTTTAAACTTTTAAAGAAAAATCGTATTTTTCCACTAGGCCTATATAATAAATAGCCTATAATACATCATTAAACCAGATGAGGTAAAATAAACCAGTCTCTTGATTTCTGCTTATAAGGAAAAGTTTTAATCTTCAACAGAGCTCCAATGGAGAGTGGCCACACACTCTGTACAAATGAAATGTACGAGAGTCTGGTAGGACCAGGCTAGTCCCATTGAAAATGAACTGTAAACTCACCTTTAATGAGCATAAAGCATTATTGATTGGGAGCATGTTAAAAACACTTTCTGCCTACAACCAACCTGGATTTTCATGGCGACCTCTCGACCATCTTTCATCTTGGCCAGATGGACCTGACCGATGGAAGCAGCAGCAAAGGGTCTGTCCTCAAACAACTCCAGTTTATCCCTCCAGTTTGGGCCAAGATCATTGCTCAGGGCTTTCTGCACATATCAACCAGCAACACACATGCAGTTTATTTATACATTTATTTAAAATAAGAATTTCTGATGGGAAACATTCAAATATTGTGTAACTTAAGTAGATGGTACCGTCATCTGTTTGATGGGCATGAAGTCAGCACTCTGACGCACGCGTTCGAAGATCTTGGCCAGTTGTGGGTTGATGAATGCATCATCTGAAACATTAAACACATATTTAATGTTGGTTTAATACAAATGCTATTCCCAAATGAAAACAATGGTCCTGTTTATAACTGGTATTAACATCCCTCTTGGGTGATCCGATCACAAGTGCTCAGCAGAGACAGAGAACCACTTACATGAATTACTAACAAATCAAATGTGTTTCCTGTGACAGATGAAAATTATTATTAATGCAGAAAGATGCTATGTTGCTTATCAAATGTACACAGTGTATAGATACATTATTGTTCAGAAGTTTAGGGTCGGTAAGATGTCGGTTTATGCTCATCAAGACAATATATTTATTGTAATCAAACAACGATAATATTTGGGAAATATTATTACTATTTAAAATAAGTTTTCTATTTTAATACATTTTAAAAAGTAATTCCTTCATGTGATGGCAAAGCTGCATTTTTGGCTGCCATTATGATCCTTCAGAAATCAATGTGTCAAAAAATATAAATTATACACATCAGAAATCAAAGAAACTGGATGTGTATCATTATATTGGATACGGTCATTAGGTCTTAAAGAGACAGCAGCCTATAAAAACCTACTGATTTCTATGTAATTAAATGTTAAGCAAAAAACAAAAAAATCTTTAACAAAGATTAATTTATACAGAATAACACTAGTGTTTTTATATTTCCATGACTGAGTTCTACAGTTATTTTATTTGTAACTTTATATTATCTATGCATATATTTATCTATGCTTGTAATTTGTGTTTGTTCTTATTTTATTACTGACTGTTCACTTAAAGTTTAATTATGAAAAGCTAGAGTTTATGCTGTGATATCGGGGTACTCAACGTGGGCTTAAAAGTAATTAAAGAAAGGTTACATTACACCCCTCTACCCACTTTTTTTGCTGATCCAAAAAAAGATTTGATTCATGAGTCAAAAGCCGCTATATCATGCGAACCGTGAGTTTAGTGATTCGTTGCGCCACTATTGAAAACATTATTGTTGAAACATTGATGCATTGTTTCTGAGGATTCTAGAGCAAAAAGTTCTAAAGAACAGCATTTATTTGAACTAGAAGTTTTTGTAACAATTTACTGCCTTTACTTTACAAGTGTCCTTCCTGAATAAACGAATAAAAAAAAGAGGGGAATTTTTCATCTTTACACAACAAAATGTGATGTGGTCACATTTGAATGAGGTTTACATTTTTGGATCACTCTGTATTCCGTGCTGCCCGCTTATGATTGGATCACTTCAGGCAGATGTCAATACCAAGTATAAAGGGCACCTGCGTTTGACTTCATAACATCAAGCTCATATAAAAATGGAGTTGCAAATACTATACAGATTTATAATACTAAACAGTATTGCATTTCATGTTTCTTAATTCTTATCAAATCTGTTGTCATGTTATAGGTTGTCTCAGTTACAGTGCAGTCAATCTATACATGTAAACAGGATTTTACAGATGGTTTCACGATAAGGAACTGTGCGACAGATGTACGCCACTGTAAACAAGTCTCAAGGAGACAGAGAGCAAGCGAGCGAGAGAGAGAGAGCGAGAGCGAGCGAGCGAGCGCTAGCTAAATAACCATCTCGATCCGAACCCAGTGACACGTTTAGAATGCAGGACTGCGAGAAAGTCAAAAGATTTTCCATAGCTGCCTCTGTGTAAAGCATAACTAACTTTAAAAAGGAAAGCTTTACAGTTGCCATGGTTTTTATCCTGGTTCATTTGTTTGACCCAGATTAGTATGCTGAGCTCACATTTTCTGAGCTGATAATATGGCTGAAGAATGTGGGCTACATAGTGTCAGTAATTCCTATCTGTTCAATAACAAACATTAGAAAAACTCTGCAGCATTCATATTTTGGTTTGCCCACTACACATACACAATTGCCCTTTGTCACATCCAAGCAATTTTCTGCATAGTTGTGTGTATGACTCTTGTAATACTGCATTGACTACATTAAATATTTTGACCTCAAATCAGTATCCCATGCGCACATGTTCATTTATTTGGGAAGCAACCACATAATGAGCAGTATAAATGTACACATTTTTGCACAAATAAACACTTTCAGTTTGACGGTCACCCTGTCTAGGTTTATTTTACAGTAATATCCATTACTTTTGTGAGTAATAAAAACATTAGGGGTCTCTCTTCACTCCAGCTGTAGAAAAAGATCCTGTACACAATATTGTGATATACACCAATCAGGCACAACATTATAACAGGTGAAGTGAATAACACTGATTACCTCCATCACGGCACCTGTTAGTGGGTGGGATATATTAGGCAGCAAATTAACATTTTGTCCTCAAAGTTGATGTCTTAGAAGCAGGAAAAATGGCCAAGTGTAAGGATTTAAGTGAGTTTGACAAATTGTGATAGCTAGACGACTGGGTCAGAGCATCTCCAAAACAGCATCTCTTGTGGGTGTTCCATCAAAAGTGGTCCAAGGAAGGAACAATGGTGAACCGACGACAGGGTCATGGGTGGCCAAGGCTCATTGATGCACGCTGGGAGCGAAGGCTGGCCAGTGTGGACCGATCTCAAATTGCCTAAGAAGTTAATGCTGGTTCTCATAGAAAGTTTTAAGGATACTTAAGCATTGTTGAAGAGCATGTACACCCTTTCATGGAAATGGTATTCCCTAGTAGCTGTGGCCTCTTTCATTAGGATAATGCGCCCTACCACAAAATAAAAATGGTTCAGGAATGGTTTGAGGAGCACAATGAGTTTGAGGTGTTGGACAAACAAGTCAAATCCACGGAGGCCCCACCTCGCAATTTAGAGGACTTGAAGGATCTGCTGCTAACATATTGAAGCCAGATACCACAGCACACCTTCAAGGGTCTAGTGGAGTCCATGCCTTGAAGGGTCAGGGCTGTTTTGGCAGCAAAAGAGGGACCAAAACAATATTATAAGTCATAATGTTATGCCTGATCAGTGTATTTGTTTAAAGTTACAGTTTTCTATTTTTGATTATATTTCAAAATGGCATTTCTGTGATGGCAAAGCATCATTATCCAGTCTACAGTGTCCTTCAGAAATCATTCTAATATGCAAATAAAAAAAAAACATTTCTTACTATTATCAATGCTGATCAATGCACTTAATATTTCTGTTAAAACCATGAATCTTTTTTTGATGAATAGAAAGTTAAATAGAAATAGAAATATTCTGTAACATTATACATTTCTTCAATCTCAACTTTAAAACAATTTAATGTGTTGAATAAAAACAAAACCGCTGTCTGTCTCCAAACTTTTGAATGGTAGTGTATTTCTTTTTTCCACATTTTAGGATAATAGTAAATAAATAAATAAATAAAACTATTAAATATGGATTTTGTAATAAGTAATAAATACATTAGAGGTCTCTCTCCATTCCAGCTGTAAAAACAGATCCCGCACACTGTAGTTTAGCCATGTCTAGATGGGCGATTGTGTGTGCCAGTCCTTTCTTTCAGAACTTCCTGGGGTGTAGCGTAAAGGTCACGTTTCTGGCATAGCTGCAGGCTTATTTTGAGCTCTGCCGATGCCAGTGCTGTCGCTGTCCTTCACTGCCAGTTGTGCGATCTGCAGCTTACAAAACCTGCCTATCTTGATGAGAACGACGAGCAGCATGAGGCCAGAGCATGAGCAGCGCTCGAGGTTTGGAAATGTCATGCAGGGAGGCCGTGCTGCTATGATCTATGCACTGCATTCTTGAGTGGGTGACAGAGATGCTTTCATTTTGATTTCCAATACACGTTAATGCACACAGACCGGGGAGAATGACCTCACATGCCTACCAGAAACAAGCAACATATTTGCACAGATAAGAGGGGCATGTGTGCCACAGAAGAAGTAAGACAATGTTTGAGCTGCTGGTCAATACAGACAGAAGAGGATTCAAGAGCGAGAGGAAATGACAAAACTTTTGAAAAGTTATGAACATTATATATATATAATAATGTTAATAGTATTTGAACACCCGTCTATCAGCTAGAATTCTGACACCCATCCATTATAAAAGTAATCCACACAACTCCGGGGGGATAATAACGGTTTTGAAGTGAATCGATGGGTCTTTGTAAGAAAAATATCCATATTTAACACGTTATAAAGTAAAATATCTTGCTTCCGTTTGACTGCCTTCCATTATCAACTAGAGAAAAAAACTTAACTGGTGAGGCGATGACGTCAGACGTAGTGCAAGCATTTTGAACTGTGAGAGGCCTTACACTTTCTTCATAAGTTAAATGTCATATACACCTAGGATGGCTTGAGGGTGAGAAAGTTATGGGATAATTTTCATTTTTGGGCAAACTCTCTCTTTAATATCTATGTGGAATCTGTGATTTTTCAAAAGAACAACACTTATTTTTTGTGAAATTATAAATATATCTTTACAGACACTTTTAGTCAATTTAAAGTTGCTTTTCTGAACAAACGTTTTAATATAATTATTTTTTTGTTTTATATTAGTGTATTCTTGTTTCTATTTACAACAGTAGTTAAGTCTAAAATGTTTCTATATAATTGATTTTTATTTCAGGATTTTTGCGCCCAAACTCATTTTAGTTTAAATTGTGCATTTGTACAATTTATATTTGCCTAAATTCAAGAATTTAAGCATGACTCAAATATTATACCTTACATTGAGAAATCTAAGTTAAGTGGTCTTTTAATTTTTCCCAGAGCTATATGTATTATTATTATTATTATGTATTATAATATGTATTAAGCATTTTTCCCTTCTTTTTTACACTTTTAGTCATGTGTGGATTGACTAATTGCTTGTTATCTTGTTACGTCTTTACTGGTTAGAGGACAGAGTAACCTTTAGATGAAAAGATTTTAAAAGATCACGACAACTATAAACTATTCAAGTATGTCTAAACTGGTAGTGTCCGAGGACCCGAAACTGTCAGCATGCAGTAAAACTAGCATCCATTTTCCACTACTGTGTGGAAAATAACGCTGTAAGTTTATCTGAGGTTATTTTATCTTTAGACATTTGCATATCAGAGAAGAAATAAACTATGTCTCCAATTTCTCTGCACCTTTCTGTAAGCGTTTCACAGTCACACACATCACCAGGTTGTAAAACCGACAGGCCTCGATCACATACCAGCCTAACTTGAGAGCGGCCATGACTTATAACGCTGGAAGCAGCCGTGGGATATAAGCTTTTGTCAGTTATGGAGGACGCCTTACTGGTCCTAACAAATCTTTGAGGAGTGACCTATTCTAAAGTGGCAGCTTGTTATACAAACAGCATTCTCTTACCCTGGATACTGAGCATCTGACCGAGCTTGAGGGCCGCCCCACGAACTTTACACAGTGTCCTGACGATACGCTCCGCATTGGCCTCCGAAAGGAAGGGGCTCTGGTCCAGAACTGCCTTCTTTTCACCTGTGAAATTACAAGTCTGTTAACATTATGGACATAAAACAACTTACAAACAAGAACACTGAGCACAGTAATGCCTAACGGGACACATTTTTATACAGAGAGGTCCAAAAGTCTCAAGCAAACACTGTCCATGCCATTTGACACAAAGGTAATCTGCGCCGCTGAAAACCATTAGTCCATGTAAACAAAAACACACAAACTGTTAGATCAGGGTGTTCATTATCTCTGCGAGAACATTAGAGCTATTCCTGAATGTGATGATGAGATCAAAGGTAATAATAATACCGAGTCTACACAGATAAGATCTAGTTACAGACTGCTGTTCTTAGAACACATTCTCTCACTTCCCATATGGTGTTGATGCCACACAGGCATTAGGCAATAACAACTCACGTAATACACATTCATATTTATACAGTTGTATACACAGTATAAACGTGTACATGGGCCTTATACTTGCTATTTAAAATGTAGATTCATTTTTTCCAACTTATTTAATTGTTCTAGATTTATATTAAGTTGTTCGTTCTTTAATTCCATATTTTTAACAAGCAGAAACCTCCCGTGGTCTCTCTTGAAGCCCATACGGAAGGGACTTAAACTGCAATTCAACGACTGGCCACTAGGGACAGGCTCCAGAAGAGAGCAGAATCTCATTGAGCCCCATGTTAAAATGCCCAACTTTACAGCAGAAAAAAAACATGTTTACAGCCTGGTACAAATCGTGGTTTTGGTCTATATAGCTAGTTTTGCCCTTCTTGACTAGCCTGACGTGGTCATATTCAATTCTAGTCAGAATATGAGACTGATACTGCTCCATTGGGCTGTGATTATTTATGGGGCGTGTTTCAACTGATCCAGGAAAGACCTCAATTGGATAGACCTACAGCCAATCAGAGCAACGAAGCGGCGCATAGCGTTAGTTGTCAAATGTCAACAGAACTCAACGGCACTGTTTTGCCAAGTGTGCGTTTTTTCCCGCTGGTTGTTTTTATCATGTCCACAGGTTGAAGTTTAATTATAGGAAATTATAGGAAATATATACCCAGGGATGCGAATTTTAGCAAAAGCCAAAATAACACATTTTACCCCACAAACGCCATTTATTTACAGAGAACCCCCCCGTAACCAGAATCTTGACATCACAGACACTATTTCAATTTTTTGTTTTTTAATGATTTCTCTCTATTCTATTGTTATATATGCAAGCGTCTTAAGCTCCAGGAAACCATATCAACTTCCTTGTGTGCTTGTGCACACTTGGAGAATAAAGTGCATTCTTATTCTGATACACAGCCAAACTGACATATGCAACTCTGTAGACAGCGAAACCATGAAATATCTGCAAATAACTGGTGTAACAAGAACCTCTCAATGTAATGAACAAAGTTTGAGCCTTTAATAATTGCAAGTATAGATTTTTTTCTTATAGCATTTTTCAATGACATTTTGAGCCGTTAATGCCTATTTAGTCAAAAGATGAGCGTGTAGATCCAAACACCAAAATGTTTTAATGTTGTAACCCAATTGTCAAGATTAGGGTACAACTAAAGGAATCAAACTTGCACTGATCTACTAATCTGAAAACAGTAATATTGAAGACTCTGATTTTTTTACTTTAATAATAAATAAAAACTAAACAGTGGTTAATTTAGAGCATAAGAAATGTACTGCATTGAAAGAGAATATTCCTCTGATAAAATATATACCTTGAATTTAATGCAAGTCACTCTGGATAAAAGTGCCTGGCAGATGCATAAATGTATAATAAGTCTTTCATTAAATGTAATAACGCTCTACACATTCACAATGATGTCGCGTGGCGAATTCTGTTTCAGGTTGTCTTTAAACATGGCAAACACAACAGTGGCAATGTGTGTGTCTGACTAAAGCTCTTTCTGTGGCGTAAGAAGATTTGAAGTTGAGCTGAGAGATCCTTGATGATGGGAGGGGTGCACATATTTACATGCATCAGCGGTGAAAGAAGTTAAACATTACAATAATGAAGGACAAACTTAAGAGCAGTATACATTTCAATAATATACTGGCATTCTTTTCATTCCAATTACACAGATACATATAAATATTTTATGGTCGGTGCTGTAAAAACAGCTTGTCTATACATTTAAACTGCCTCTCAGACTAATTTAGGAGCACTTTAGAACAGACAACTCTATTAATTTTATTATGTGCGTATATTATTATACATGCGGTCTAGTTAAAGCAAACACAGACAGTCAAGAGCAATAGCGCTCACCTGTCTAAATAATTCCATACGCATGCTCGATTTTCAGGGCTGGTTGTATTGAAATGACGGACGAAAGAGGGAAAGATCTATTCACTGCTACAAATGATGCACATTGATTATGATCTAGGTTGGTGTGGGCCCTGGTGAGTAGTGCATAAGTGTTTATGTGTGTGTGTGACTTTAAATACCCACAATCTCCTTCCTATTCAGAGTCTCCTCACTCACTATCTTGCTGTTAATGAAATGGTTTAAAGTCCAAAAACAAACAAAGCAAAAAAACTCTGACCATGTTATTTATCACTTGTAATCATGCCATGTCTGATTAGTCAGTAACTTTCAATAAAATGGACTGACTAATAGTGTAGTGATTTAAACCTAGTAGATAATACAATTGTCTTACCATTCTTCTCCTCTGATCTTAGGGTTTTCTTTGCCACTTCTGCCAAAGCTCCAATTCCCAAACCCACAGCAAGACCTGCAAGAGATTATTAAGGTCACCATGAAATCAAAAATTACTATTTTGTTTTTTTTAATGGACTATTGCAATATTCTAAATGATCTATCCAGTCACATTCATGAGCCTGTGTAATCTTTAATCAAAATAACTTCCCCTTCCTCTTGCAGCAACATCTCCTCTTTTCTCTGATGTTATGTTTACTGGCACCAGGGCAGGACAACCTGTCACTCGCATGACATCACAGCAACATCAAACCACAAGCATCCAATCAATTCCCAATGGACAAAATCATTTGTTTTTGATCAAAAAGCTGCTTAACTCTAGCCTGACGTGGTCATACTCAATTCTAGTCAGAATATGAGTCTGAAACTGCTCCATTGGGCTGTGATTATGAGGCGTGTTTCAACCGAACTAGGAAAGACATCAATTGGACAGACCTACAACCAATCAGAGCAACGAAGGGACGCATAACGTTACTTGTCAAATGTCAACAGAGCTCAACTGCACTTTGATGCCAAGTCCGCGTTTCTTCCGTGGGTTCTTTTCTATGTCTGCGGGTTGAAGCGACTATTATGTGATATATAGACCCTGGAGTGCGAATTTTAGCAGGTAACCTTGCCAAAATAACACACATTTTACCCCCCAAACACCATTTTTTCACCGGAGAACCCCCCTAGTAGTTGCCGCGTTTTGTTGTAAAAACTTGGCAACCCTGTCTGCACGCGCGCTGGAATACACGATCTTTGCCAGTGTTGTAAAATAATTTAATGATACACAGAGTACTTACCCAACATGATCATCATTTCTGAGAGAAATTGTGATGGTGAATGCATATACAAACAAGCTTAGGATTAGTTAGGATTCAAACAAATATAATCCAAGCCCCTTTGATGACGTGCATGATTACGTTACTGTTTATCATCTGTCCGTCATCGTCTAAAGCCCGCACTTGATGATTTTATTGGTCCGAACAGTTTCTGGCCAGACCGAACTGCCCGACCTAAAAATGTTGTGGGGGCAGGGCTAAGTTCGGCTGACATCCAGGCTAGCTTAACTCAGACATACATCACAATAGGGAAGAGACTGACAACTTCCGTTTCATGCCGACCAAGCAATTAGTCTAAAAAACCCCAAACACAATTTATTAAAAAAAATGAAAATAGGAAATGTTCATAAATGAACAGAAGTTAAATATAGTGAAACCATCTTTATCTCACACCTCAAACAGCACTTCCACCCTGAAAACAAAAAAGAGCTGTATTTACATCTGCCTTTTGAATTGCTTCAAAAAAATACCCACAACAACACTGATGCTGCATAATGTAAACCTGACAAAAACGAAACGTCAAAAATAGCAGCGCCAAACCACTGTGGTCAGCACATTTTCTGTGGTAGAGCTGAGAATCAATGCCGAGTTTTGGTGCAGCCTTCTTCAATAGTTATGTAACTTTCTGATTATGCAATCATCTCGCTTTTGAGAAATTTAGGAGGGGTCTCGAGTCGGTTGTAAATCAAGCAGTGAAACCAAAAACATCAGTGTAAGCTGTCAATAATTTTTTTAATTCTAATGTATATCAACACACATTTTGATGCTGACTCTTATCCTGGTAAAGTTTATTTTGTATTTTTTTTTTACCAAGCCTGCTGGGGAAGTTCTAGGCTGATGATTAAGCAGGTTCCTGTTTTTATGTCTCTTTATGCCTGCAGGAGTTTAAAGACTTGAGTAAAACACAAGGGGCCACGCCAGGGTATTCAAACATGCAACATCTGATGCAGTGTACTGCATTTGCTCTTTTGAAACACTTAACATGCATTCTGTTGTGCACATACAGACTAATCCATGTGGCTACACAATTCAGGGAAAATAAATGTACAGGGTAAAAAATCATCTAAGTTTGGGGCAGATTTTTTTTTTTATTCAGAAAGGATGCATATAATTGATGAAAAGTGACAGAAAGGAGGAGATGCATAATGTAACATAAATTTCTTTATTTTTAAATGCATCATGGTTTCCACAAAAACACAATACTGAAAGTAATCATAAATGCTTCTTGAGCATTAAATCAGCATTATGAGAATGATTTCTGAAGGATCATGTGACTCAAAACTGGAGTAATGATGCTGATGAAAATTATTAATGAAGCTTTAAAATAGCTCTTTGAAATTGTGATAATATTTCACAATATTACAGCCTCGGTGAGCATACGAGACTTCTTTAAAAAAAAAACTTTAAAAAAAACACACCCACCCCAAAACTTTTGAACAGTAGTGTATTTGCTACTTATTTGAAATTCATAAACATCAGAGTAATATTTGCACATATTGTCCAACGCACATTCTTTTGCATGATGGCACAGAGTGGTTTAGATCGCTCTCAGATTGCCTGATAGCATGACCAAGGACACAACGGGTCCCAATCTCATGTTACAAAAACAGAGATATGTTTCTGAACATAAACACAAGGAAAACAATATTAACATGCATGCTGCTTAAAAATAGTTGTTAGAGCACTGATTTAAGGGCCACCTACAGTCACTAAAATTGAGATCAAGAACCACACGGACGCCTGCCAAAGTAACGGATGCTATTCTTAGATGCAACTAATCACTATCTTTAACTATCCAACGAGAGCTAGAGGAAGAGAGCCAGAGAATGGTTGAACTGGATAGCTCATGTCCAGGAGCGAGGTCAAGGTGAGGACAGAGGTCAGACACACATCACATAAAACTACTTTAACAGTGACAACTACATGACAAACCACATTCAAACATACAAACAATGTTTTCTCTAAGTGATCTAATTTCAGTATGAGTAACAAAATTAAATTAAATTCTGTAATGTAATATATGACACTTTTAGGGGAAACCAAATATCTATTAAGGACCAAACTAATTGTTTATTTATTAATATTATTTAGAACAATGTACACCAACATTTCATTCACAATACTACAAACATAAAACATTATAATAATAATCTATCTATTGTTGTTTATTATTATTAACAACAACAACTGTATCAGAATATCTAATAATACATACATACATACACCCCAGAAGTAGGTGAAGGGTCTCTCACACACACACACACACACACACACACACACACACACACACACACACACACACACACACACACACACACACACACACACACACACACACACACACACACACACACACACACACACACACACACACACAGGATTATTAGGAACACCATACTATTACTGTGTTTGACCCCCTTTCGCCTTCAGAACTGCCTTATTTCTACGTGGTATTAATTCAACAAGGTGCTGAAAGCATTCTTTAGAAATGTTGGCCCATATTGATAGGATGGCATCTTGCAGTTGATGGAGATTTGTGGGATTTGGGATTTGTGGGCACGAAGCTCCCGTTCCACCACATCCCAAAGATGCTCTATTGGGTTGAGATCTGGTGACTGTGGGGGCCATTTTAGTACAGTCAACTCATTGTCATGTTCAAGAAACCAATTTGAAATGATTCGAGTTTTGTGACATGGTGCATTATCCTTCTGGAAGTAGCCATCAGAGGATAGGTACATGGTGGTCATAAAGGGATGGACATGGTCAAAAACAATGCTCAGGTAGGCTTTGGCATTTAAAAGATGACAAATGGGCACTAAGGGGCCTAAAGTGTGCCAAGAAAACATCCCCCACACTATTACACCACCACCACCAGCCTGCACAGTGGTAATGATGGATCCATGTTCTCATTCTGTTTACGCCAAATTCTGACTCTACCATCTGAATGTCTCAACAGAAATCGAGACTCATCAGACCAGGCAACATTTTTTCAGTCTTCAACTGTCCAATTTTGGTGAGCTTGTGCAAATTGTAGCTTCTTTTTCCTATTTGTAGTGGAGATGAGTGGTACCCGGTGGGGTATTCTGCTGTTGTAGCTCACCCGCCTCAAGGTTGTGCGTGTTGTGGCCTCACAAATGCTTTGCTCCATACCTCGGTTGTAACGAGTGGTTATTTCAGTCAAAGTTGCTCTTCTATCAGCTTGAATCAGTCGGGCCATTCTCCTCTGATCTCTAGCATCAACAAGGCATTTTTTCCCCTTTTCACACTATTCTTTGTAAACCCTAGAAATGGTTGTGCGTGAAGATCCCAGTAACTGAGCAGATTGTGAAATACTCAGACCGGCCCGTCTGGCACCAGCAACCATGCCATGCTCAAAATTGCTTAAAACACCTTTCTTTCCCATTCTGACATTCAGTTTGGAGTTCAGGAGATTGTCTTGACCAGGACCATACCCCTAATTGCATTGAAGCAACTGCCACGTGATTGTTTGATTAGAATATTGCAATAATGAGAAAATGAACAGGTGTTCCTAATAATCCTTTAGGTGAGTGTATATATACGGGCGGGTTAGTTGAAAATGTTGGTCGGTGCGGGTTGTTTATACATTGACCTGCGCATCACTGATACATATGCAACGCAGGCAACGACTATGGCGGAATCTGCTGCACCAGCTGGCCGAGGGGTACGATGTCATCAATAAATGAAAGCAATTTGTTTTACTATGGTAATCCAGGTCAAATGTACATCCCTTACATTCCACAAACACACACTGTGTTTCCAGTGTTCATTCTCATGAACAACTCAATAGCACAAGCATGATAGTCCAACTAACGAACATATTGCGGTTGTGACAAGATTAGAGGGTTATTTGGATCACTAAAATAGGAACCAAAGGAAACAAACATATATTAGGAGTTTATTACTTTTCAGACACACTGCTAGCTGACGCTTGAAACAGACAGTGGTTTATAAGATGTGGAAACGATTGGGTCTTTACCATCGCTGAAATGAACGACGTTACGACTGCAAATGGACAAACAAGCGAACATGACACACGAGCATATTCAAGCAAAAGCCAGCATATATTAGTTCTGTGAAACAAAACCAAACCAATGTTACTCGCCTATCGAGAAGAAATAAAGCAACCTCTGTGTCAGATTGCAGGCCTTAGTGCTCACTGAGTTCTCTCCAGCACTGGAAAGCTGATACTTCTTTCCTGAATGCAAGCCTTCCTTTGTTTAATAGACATTTTCCACATTTGATTTTTATCTGCCATCTCTCTATTTCTGTCATCGCTCGGCTAATATCCGTCCTGTGTGTCGAGTCTTTTGAATAATGACATACACCGAGTGCTCTCTTCTCACCATCATTAGTAGACACGCCCCTAACTGATGATTGGCTACAAGTTTGTTTTGGTACTCGGCCTGAGACACTTTTACAAATCAGTTTTGAAATGAATTTAATAATAAAAATAACAAATGATGATAACAACAGATAGACTATTATTACTACATTACTGCTAATGATAATATTGATATTAATAATAATACTAATAATACAAATAATAATTCAACAATTATTTGCTTACAAACTATATGATAATAATATACCCATGCATGCAGTCTTGCAAACTGGATGCAACACGAAACTCCAAAGTCATCTTGAACAGACTCGGTAGCTTTGATCCTTATAGAGGACATAAAGACTTGTCAACACATTCCCCTTATAAATTCACAACATCCCATGATGCTTTGGTGGTTCAGAGAATGTTGAATCCAAGTAGCATAGGTCACTCCCAGTATATGCAAATGGCTTGTAGTAAACAGGTGCCCAAAGATGTTTTCTTGTAATGGTGGTGGATAAGAGTTCAATCTGACATTGGAGCATATCACCCAGCATACACACGCACCAACAGCAGATGAGAGTAGATATACATTTTCAATAGTGTACGTCAGTGGAAAACTAGCATACAGTGAACCTGTGAAAGAGAGCTACTGTGACCGCTAGCGTTTAATTTTCCCATGTGACAGCACTTTTCGCTCAAACCCTCGTCTACATCCAGCCATTCACTCCCTGTAACTGTATTCAGCACTAGTCCTCTGAGAAATAACCAATGCAGTGCCATTTAAAGAACAAAAGCGGGTACAGTTACACACCACCAGAGCAGAATGGGAAGCTCTATCTCAGGAGGAACAGGTGATGCGCATTCCCAGACTGGTTAAGCTCTGTCCCATAATCCAAATCAGCGGCAGCCGCAGTCTTCGATATTACTGGTCAAAATGCAGATTAACCTTGAGCCTTCAATCTGGCTCTGACATGTTGTATGAGGATAGAGAAGCAGCTAACTTAAACATGCCCTAGATCAGAGCACGAATAACCAGAAAAGACAGCAACCTGGAAAGCCAAATATGCCGGTCCAAAAAATGCCTTTCAGAATCCATAACTAACGTAATGATGACTTAGACTATATACTAAATATATTCAATAGTCTCTGTGCAAACAGTATATCTGAAGTGCTATTCACGCTCTGGTTTGGATGTACCGTGCAAAAGCGAAGGTTTTCAGTTACCATGGGCATTGTAGAAATGCCCTAATTGCTGTCATCCATGCTTCATTTATTCCTTCAAGGAAAGAGTCCAGTAACAGGAGAATTACCAAGTGTAAAATATTCAGCTGGCTATAATAGGTCTGCCCACAAGGCAATCACGTATAATAAAAAGCCATTTTATAGGCTACTGATAATAGGTTACATCATTAGTACATCATTTTAAACAGATTTTTTTTTTAAAGTATTGAAAAGTTTTGAAAGGTAGTGTACATACACATACATACATCATAATATCAATAACCTTACCTCCAAAATTTGCAAGTCTCCCCAGCCGTGTGACCGGTACCTTCCGCTCTCTCGCTCTTTCACTAAGCTACAGCAGGAAAGAGCAAGCATTTAGATTGTGTCACTGTGTTATGTGCTTCCAGTTCAAAATGTCCTTTTTAAAACTACTAGACTAAATTTCAGGGCTCAATGCTAAGTATTTTTACTATTAGCCTGATCGGGCACCACAAAAAATTTATTAAATAAAATAGGCCTAGTTATTGCATTATTGCAACAGCTCAAATAAACACAATAGATCAAACATAAACATTTGCTTTTTCAATGTTTTTTCAGGTTGGTCTAACAGCAGTTTTCTGCAGTAATCAAATGTAAAACAACACTGCACAGTCTTCACTGTATAAATTAAATAATATTACTTTGTTACATGTCTTTGGGTCCTCAAAGTGCTTTACATTTAGAAGGGGGGAATAAATCAAATCTAGAATATTCTTATTAAAGTTGCAGAAGTTCAAGATCAGTAAGTGATTTTTTTTCATCGTCCCACAGACAACAGCAGGGATATTAGACTGCTGTCACTTTAAGAATGAATGCCTAGATCCAATATAGTGTAACATGCATTTTATTTGTTTTACTGAACTGTTTAGTTCACTTAAGACATAACCGTCTGCGCTTATTAAGAGGATACTTGCCAATATGGGCATTTTAATGTAATTCTGTGAGAATACGTCCATTCAAGACTCTTTTGTGTCTTGTGATTGAATATAATTTTTTGCCCTTTGTTGCACTTTGAGATTCTTATAAGTGTGTTATAAATCAAATCTATTATTATTTATTATCATTTAAATTGGGATGGCTTATTAAAAACATGTGCAAATGACAAACCTTTGTGACAATGCCATTTGCCTGATTGGGCAAGTGACGTGACAGTTTCGACAGGCCAACTGATATGTCCAGCTAAATTGTTTTGTTCTGTTTGTGGTTCATAAAAGCCACAATATGTAGTTTTCTAAAGGTCACTTATTCAAAACAATGGCGTAGCTTGATGACACCTTGATTGCGCGGAGCTTATATAATGCCTCAGCCGCTTTTTCCGCTCATGCATATGTGGGGTAACACATATGGGATTACGATTCTGCCACAATTATGCACGCGCAAGCTCATATTTTGAGCGAGCAAAAGGGCATTTCGCACATGTGTGACCTGAGTTTTGCTGAGGAATGTTTGTCTTGCAAATAAAGTATTTCGAGCCAAGGAAAATCAAATTCTTTGCATTTAAAATACGTTTATTTAGATGTGCGCTGACGTCCTCTTTCGCATGTGCAATTTCTCGGTTTCTTGCGCTCTGAACCCGCTCTGACTGCTCGGCGGTTCGCTTGCTCAACACAACTCAACGTTGTTCCAATTGGTCCAAATACAGCCAAATCACAGATGAGACTGCTAAATTCTGATCAGCTGGCTTAACAACCTATCACAAAACTCCCTGCATTACAGCAGCCAAGGAAATATTGTCCTTTTGGGTATAAATAACGTTTGGGTGCAAAATACCTTTTGCGCGCTCAAAATATGATCTTGCGCGCAGAATTGTGGCAGAACAGTAACTCCATAAACGCAGCGCTGTTTTATCATATTAGATACATTAAAGTGTGTTGAAAGTTAAGTTATAATGCTACTCTGTGGGTTCGCTCGGCGGCTATTATGAGACACTTGAGAACAATACTGCACAATACTTACTGCACAATGCAGTAAGCTAGCTCGATATTAGGCATGGTAAAACATGGTACTCGCATCAAATTAAGAAAACAAGATTTAAACAATAAGACTAACTGTGTTAAGCTACATAATAATGATTCGTTTTTTGTCAACGTATGTATTCAAACATTTGCTCATCTGTCTAATAAAACACTTAATATGAATGGACTGCATTTATATAGCGCTTTTATCCAAAGCGCTTTACATTTTTGCCTCACATTTACCCATTCATACACCGACGGCGATGTCAGCCATGTAAGGCGCCATCCAGCTCGTCGGGAGCAGCTGGGGTTAGGTGTCTTGCTCATGGACACTTGGTCAGGTGGAACCGGGGATTGAACCACCAACCTTCTGGTTTGTAGACAACCTACATGAACCACTGAGCCACTGCCGCCCCTAATATATTAAAGTGTCTTTGGCGTTTGCAGGGTTTCCACAAAATAAAACCAGAAATTGAGGGTAAAGTGAGCATGATGTCATTGATAGGCGATGCACAAACATAGTCCACGTCCTGGATAAAATAGCTTATTTCTCTGGACATTCTTGGTACACAAGTCAACAAAATATAACATTGTTTTAGTGGTCTTTGGATATTTTAAATTTAAAAAATCATACATATTGTGCCTTTAACTCAAAATGTTTCAAAATGGCATTTTGTGGATTTTACTAGATGTTTGTTAGCTTTCTTTCCCAATCAAGCAATTGATTGTAAGAAAATATGTAGGAATGAAAAAGTCCACTGATATCCACTGTCCAGTCAATCAGTTTTTGTTCTTTTTGCAGCAAACTGCACTAATCAAAACATTTCATGGAGTCTTCAACAGAATCCAATGAAGTTATTTATTTTATGGCTTAGGGGTCTTTATCTGCAACCAACTACTAACTTTAGAGGAACAAACAAGTTGCATAGTAACTATTATTATCCTCTGTAATGCACGACATATACAGGGGGGTCAAATGGCTAGTTACTCATGGGTGATGAGGGATTGGAAAAGGTTGCCTGTACCATTTGTTTATGTGGTTTGGAGCCGTCTCTTTTTGCCTGCCTGGCTTTCTCAATGTCCTCAGCTGTGATGCCTCCCACAGAAGAGTGATCCTGGTGATATGACCGCGTCTGTCCGGTGAACTGGCTGGTAGGGTCCTTGTAGCCTTCGAACAGCTTTGACTTCCCTGAAGCCGGGTGGTATGTGTGCGCAGCACCTGTGTTAGCGTCCCTGAAAACTGAATCATTGTCCAAACCACCATGGGCAGCACTCTCAAAGTTCTCCTCTGAAGCGGTGAAGTCATACTTGGAGTCCACGTCTGCACTGAAATCAGAAACGCTCTGCTGGCCTCCTGTGAATTCCTAAAAATAAAGTAGATGAACATCATTAGTGGATTTCATGCGCTGTCCCACAGCGGAAATAAATAAATGTTATAATTAAAGCTTTATTGTGAATAGTCATGATAAAAGGGTGTTGTTAGATACAATGTAATGCATTTTATAATAAGCGATAATAAGTATGTCTGATAAGGAACTTTCAAAACAATATGATATGCACAATCAGTACCAGAGACTTTGATAGCACAAATAGCTTGGCAGCACACACCACGCTCCTATGCTCTAGAAACCAAGGTGGTAATCCAATCTCCAGGTAGGCCTAAATTTAATTTGCATAACAGTATTGTTGGGTCATTATACCCTAGATGTGTTGCGGAGAATATAAACCCGAGAACAACAGAGGTGCAACCAAACACCATTATCAAAACGCTTTGAAATACACAAAGCCATACTACAATTAGGAAATAACTCATACACGTCTCTATTACATCGAGCCATGATAAGCTTTGGTAAAAACTAAATTAATTTACAGCAAAATTAATTATTACAATTATACATTTTCAGCATCATTACTGCAGTCTTTAGTGTCATTCTAATATGCAGACTCGATGCTCAAGAAACATTTCTTGTTATCAATATTGAAAACAGTTATGCTACTAAATATTTAGTACAAACTTTGATATAGTCCTTTCAGTACTCTTTGATAAATAGAAAAGCTCAAAAGAGGAGAATTTACATTTATCATTTATCCAAAGTGACTTTTTAAATGAGGAGAACAATAGAAGCAATGAAGCCAACAATAGGGCAACACATATGCATGTGCTGGGACTAGTCCCAGTTAGTCAAGCACCGTACACATAGCACGGTTTTTTTGTAAATTGATGTATGGAATAGTAAGTGTATTAAGAAAACGTTGCTTGAAAATGGCTAAAAACTCAACAGCTCAGGTTGAGATAGGCAGGCCATTCCACCAGCTTGGAAAAGTCAAGGTAAAGGTCAGTGAAAGTGACTTTGTGACTTTTCTGAAGGGCACAAAGGTCTGAAGTAGTGATATTATATATATATATATATATATATATATATATATATATATATATATATATATATATATATATATATATATATATATATATATATATATATATATAATATAAAGGGTGCATCTCAATCAGCTCCCTAGCTTCCTAGGTTGTGAATTAGTATATCGTATACATGAATTTCATATATTGCATGTCACTTTTTATTTTAATATAGGCCTATCTATTAGGGGTGTGCATTGGCACTGCCTTCACGATTCGATTACGATTGACCAGGTAACGATTCGATTCAATTCGATTCTACGATGCATTGTGATGCATCAAAATTCTACTGCACACAAAGCAAATTTTTCATCAGTCATGAGGCAATACAAGCAGATATTAAACAACAGATTGTATTGGCTGCTATGTGTCTCCAATATCTTTGACATAAAAGTTATTAAATAAAATAAAATGTAATTAAATAAAATTAAATAAAATGCATGACTGAATGCATGACTTATATGCATGACTGTTTCACCAAACATTCTTACATATTCAGGTCGTTAGCGACCCAGATCTATATTTAACATGGATAGACCTCTACCTGTCGTGATAATATATAAAACTCCTGATTTTAGAGTAACAGCTACAGAAGAATAAAATAAAACCTATTTCGTTACCTTTTGGAGCTTGGAAGGATTCAGTTTGAGCAGATGTTTAATACCATCATATGACCTCGTCAGAGCTCGTTTACCAGTATATTCAGCATCTGCCTCATATTCGCGATCTCCAGCATATTCTCCAAACTCATTTTCAACGTCTTCAAAATCAATATTTTGATCACTGACAGCTTCTTGACCACATCCATCATCAAGAGACAGTGACACTAACATATGATTGTGTTTAGTACTTGCTCTCTGAAGTAAATCACTAACCCATTTCAAGTTTTGCAGATTATAATTATTGTTTCGTTTTCTGTCAGAGGTAACGTTAACTATGAGTGAAACGTCACTTCATCATTGGGTATCAGACATTGCCACCTTGTGGAATAAAGGTGAATTGCGCCGTATTTCGTCATTATAGATTAATTTATTATTGTGCAAAAAATTTATACGTACAATCCTACACACCTCGGGTCGTTAGCGCGTTTTTAATAACCCGTCTATCGCAGTCATCTCACTCCGCCTCAGCCATCTTCCTTGTTGTTGTTGTTATTCTCCCTGAACCGGAAGTATTTGAAACTTCACAACTTTATCGTCCGCCAGAAAATAAACAGTGACATAATCGATTATGGCACTTTGCTGCATCGATGCTGAATCGTTCATGCCCCGCATCGCGATGCATTGCCGAATCAATTATTGTTGACACCCCTACTATCTATACACTTTTTTTTTTACTTAAAATTATAATTTCGTTATTGACCCAGTATTTAATATAAAGGGTGCACCTCAATCAGCTCCCTAGCTTCCTAGGTTGTGAATCAGTATACGGTATACATGAATTTCAGGCACTGGTAAGGACCCTGGCTCACCACATTGGGACACCGTGACTATTTCCTGCGACATGACAACATTCTCATTGTACAACATCCCTACTGGTATATATGAACAACAACAGCAGAACTGCTAAAGGTCCCATGGCATGGGTTGTTTTATTGTTTTATAATGTTTCCTGGGGTGTACTTATATTGATAGTATGGTTTTTACATCAAAAAAATTTCATAATTTAGAAATAAAAGGCATTTTTTCTATACTGATATTAGCCCTCTGTTTAGAATGCTCTGTTTCAAGAGGCGTGTCTGCTGTGAGTCTTCAGTGAAAACACCCACTGTTGTGATTGGCTGACATTTTTGCATTTAAAATTAGATAACTTGGGGATGGGGGCGTGGTTTAGTCAGGCGAGCAGAGCAGCTGCAGCGCTGCCAGTCGAGAGAGAGACGGAGAGAAACAGAGCTGGGGAAGGATTGTTGAGGAAGTGTTTTTTGTACAGAGTTTTTGAGAGCGCAAGTTTATTTTGTTTGTATCTCAGAGCTCCGAATAAACACGAGTGAACTTTGCAACGTTATTTCTCTCACAAAATGCTTTCACCACAGCTAACAGCAAACACGACATCGACATGAATAGAGTAAGAGCTTCTGTTGAGCATAATGAGCAGCGTCATACGAACGTGTAGTATTATCTAGGAACGTGTAGACTAGTATTATCTAGGGACCTCTGGTGATTTGCAATAATTGCAGAGAATGTCTGCGATCTTAATCCCGTGCGAATCGGCCATGTCTGTAATTTGTAAAGTAAAAATTCCCCCGCAAATTACCTACCATATTTCGCCGAACACCGAGGTCCTGTGATATAGTAGTCCTGTGCGAATCGGCATCTCTGTGACTTAGCCAGGATTAGGTGGATCGTATATAATTTTTGCAAGGTTTTTGTTTCTGTGCGCATTTCTATCTTTATCTTTCACAAAGAATGGAGGCTACATTCATAATGCGCACAGTTATGAATTCCCGCACGGATTGTACT